>NC_091940.1:32364090-32677215 GCF_041260155.1 Ptychodera flava
TTTTGATATCTTTGCTAAATATCCATCGTGTCATTTTGTGAACGTGAATCGGATAGTTACCTTAACTTGCCAAAATGGGACAATACAGTGTATGTGCTGTTTTATGTCCAACACACAAAAACGTGGCATGGGGAGAGACTAAGGAAAGATGTGCCAGTTCTGTATCCGTTGATACATTCTGACTATTGCAATTCAATAAATATCATAGAATTAACATCACGTTAACTAAAATTCTCGTTGACTTGTTTTTGAATAACCCTTATAACAGTCAACTTCAATACTTGGCAGAATTACTCCAATCTCCCTACAAATATAGAGTTATGCAAAAAGCCCCATGAAATAATTTTTCTTGTCCCTTTTATTAATTTTGTGTAAGCTTTGATTTGACAAACTGATATAAAACACATCCCCCTTATCTGTCTTACAAGCATATATTAAGGCCAAATTTCCAGTAAATGATTCAAATCTTGACAACTAACGATCAGTACGTTAATGTCAAAGTGCGATGACTTATGAAAGATAAATATTACAATACTCTAATACAGCTATGCTCTTCTCACCTTTAGAGTGACTGAAGTTGTGAGCAAGAGAATGACCGATCGCTTTCAAGCATTTCAGCATTCTCCATTTGGAAGTAACTAAATGAAATAGTACCCTCAAAATCCGCTAACTTGAGACCGGGGATGTATTTTTAATTTGTCTACTGATTATGTTTAAATTTTAAGAAGAGTTACATAAGAAAGTAAGGTAGGAAACTCGGTTAGCGGCACAGCTCCACGCGCACAGGAGTTGCTGGTCGTGTTGTTACCAGTGTATGATGCAGACTTTTTGAAATCGGACCTAAGAATCTCATCCCTTACCGTCTTTTATCTTAAGACCTGCTAGCGAGTTATTGGGTCAGGGCGATAAGCCCCGGCATTGGTGATCGGTAGAACAAATTAATAAAGGGGATTAAGGAGGGCAATTGACAGATTTGGACTGTTTTCTTTGACATACTATACTGACATAACGAGGGTAAGTAATATGTACAAACGCGACACACGTAAGGCTTGTATAATGAAAAATTTAATAAATGACAGTTATTGATCGTATTCATAACTTCTAGAACAATAATGCCTGCAGTACCCCGTGATTAAATCATCTTTTTCAGTACCAGTAGCATACATGGTTTCTTGAAAGCAGTTTAAAGTGTATCTCGTGGCGGCTTCCGCACGGTAGAGTACTTTATTCACAGGTCGGTTTCCGAATATGTTATTTAGATATCAAAGTTCCTTATGGATTGGCACATACATTCGTGACTTTAAAATTCATCAAGCCGAAGGTAACAGTTATCATTGGAACTTTCCGAAAGTATCACCATTTTTGCCCCTCAATAACAGTTATGTGAAAATTACACATCCATTTATTTCCCGGATCGGGCAATGCTTGCCTGGTTCACAACTTTGAAGCTTTAGCTGGACCCCGTGGGTAGAAAGCTGGCTTGAAATTAGGATCAGTTAGAGCCTGGCGATCCATCTTGAAAGAATCAATGGGATACTCTGTCTTCCCATCGATGGCCATCTGACTCAGGATCTTTCCTAACAGACAGGAGAATCTGTAATGGAATATAACTACAAACTTCAGTGCTAGTCCGTTTATATAGCTCGCAGCAACTCTGCTCGAACGGGTTGAACAAAGAGAGTTGTCCCTCTACGTGCGTTATAAGTTATTGATATAGACCGTGATAATGCATACCGCACAAGTTTCATAAAGCAAGCGAAAAGTCCATCACAGAGGCTGAACAGGCGTGTCGAAAAAGTAAGTTAATGCATGGGTGTTTGTACCCATCAAGCCCAAAAGTAAGAAAATGATCAATTATCTTTAAAAACCACCAGATTTGATTGATATTTGGCCTAATTATTGGAATTATTAAATTCTTTAAAAAAATGTCTGCCCAAATCTTGACGAGTTCAGTCACGTGACCAAATCTGATATTTTCCCGCCAAAATTTACGTCTTTATTAATTTTAATATTCCAACCGTAACCCGTTAAATTTTCTTGATTTTCTTTGCACTTTTGGAAACAACATCTATCATATTCTTTCAAAAATACATGGCACTCATGAAACTCTATCTATACTTCTTTCTGATATTACAATATTCATTTAAAACGTCAAAAAAATTGTATTTGTTGTTTTCCGTGAAGAAATGTTATTCAAAATTCAATAATTTTGCATCTGCCACTAGTTCTAACACAAGTTCCCATCCCATTTTACATTAATTGGTCATAATATTTTAAATATTTTGATGTTTAGCGGTTGGAATATTCAGTTATTTGCAATATACAATTTTGGCGGGAAAATAACAGATTATGGTCACGTGACCTGACTTAGGTAATATATTATGATAAATTTCAACTTAATCAAATGCGAAACATATTTTTGGCAATTTTCACAATTTTCTGACCAGGTCTGATTAAAAGTATGTTCAAACTGATTTTACATGTATGTAAGCCTGTGCCCATGCATTAACGTACCTGAGGTGTCGAAAATGTACCATGTTGCTTCCCTTGGTATTTAACGTACCAATTATCCAAGCAAGGATAATTCATAATTACATGCTACCAACACTCAGCAATTTCAGATATGTTAAACTTTTATCAAAATATTGAGATAGTATGAATGTTTTGTTACAAAGAAGAGCAAATGTGAGCCCATTATTGAATTTCATAATGATATTGTGCCATAGATGCAAAATAGGAATTCATGCAACTGCTTTGCCCAGGATATATGTTCGCTCAAGAAAAATAATCGCAATCATACCAATCCATAATCCAATAACACTAGGTCAAAATTTGTAAGACAATAGTTGTAAACATAGACACAAAACAGCACAGAACAGACAGTAAATAGACAGTACACAAACAAAGTCAAATTCATGAAAGAAAGATATATGGACCTCTGGCCAAAAGACCAAGAAGTGATGTCAGGTGTTTCGAAAATAGTAAGCGCATCCTGCCCCACATGTGGCACCCGCCATATATCAATCTGTAAGTCAGATAGGTAGTGGTCACTAACTAAGGCCCCATGTCACCGATGCAATCAGTGATCATTTGTCGAAGAGAGATATTGTATTTATCTACCAGCTTGCGATACCTGCCAAAAAAGCGTTTGAATGTAGAGACAAGTCTTGCTCTGGTGTAACCTTGATTTAACAGTTTGTAAGAGAGATGGCCATGTCTCTCTACAAAATCACCATATGAACTGCATGCTCTTGCATATCGAATAAGCTGGGAAATGTATACCCCATAAGCAGGTGAGAGTGGAATATTACTGATGAGGTGTGGAAAATTGATTATACTAAAGTTGAAATCATCTCTCTTGTCATATAGCCTAGTAGAAAGGTGACCATTAGAGTCAAATCAAGTAAAATGTCCAGATATGAAGCAGAAGAGGCCGTTTCTGTAGAAACTCCATTGCTACACCGTGGCCGAAAAGCAAGGGCATCCTCAATAGGTAAAGCTATACAACTCACTTAAATGCATGTCCAGCGCCATTACAGAATATAACTTGCGGAAAGCCTTTCTTTTCCAAGGTATCGATGACGAAGTAACGATCGGGAGTCATCGCGTAAAGACAGGTCTTGGAGTACAACAGTGGTCCTACAGCCTGGTAGAAGTGGAAATCAAAGTCATCGTCTCAGGGGTCTAATATATGTATTGTTAGGGCTGTAATTAACGTTATCCATGGTGATCGTAACTTTCGACGTTGCAAATTTAATCGAGGAACTGAACAAGAAAACGTGACATTTTCATAAGAGTCACAACATGCTGCATTCAATAAGTTTACAATAGAATGCTGTAGTTAGAGAAGAAATATAGAAAGAAAATGTTAGATAAATGTTTACCTTGGGCAAATATTTCTCGAAGAATTCAACACACATTTTCTCTCTGACTGGGTCAGGTTTAAAATTCCTGGTTTCCGGAGTAACTGGTGGCCCTCCAGCGTCGATTCCTATTTTACTTCCCGTATTGCCATGGATTGGCAAGCCGTAGAAGTGATATCTCGGTTCGTGAAACATCCAAACGGGAAAGCTGAGAAACGAGAAAGAGGAAAAATAGACGGAACCTACACAAATGTACATGTGTAAACGGGGATGACGTAGGGTCAGTTGACGGTGGGGCAAAATTTTGCCAGATTGCTGACATTGCTATGGTTCCTCGCTATGCAGGAAGAGACTTGAACATTGAATGAAAGCAATAATAGGAACTTGTCATTTCATGTCACTAGACCCAAAGAAACTATGGAGCAACCTTTAACTTTCTATCTCACGTCGCTCAACTTCCCAATGAATGCTGGTCTTACATTTTCAACTGCAAGGGTTCACGGGAAAAAATGGAAACGTGTTTGTCCGTAGAAGAGATGTAACCTGGTCCATTGGTAACACAGCATTTTAATTATTTATAATTCCTGAAGTTGTTTATATGTGCAGTTTGTGGTAAAAAATGAACCATTCTTGAATTGAAACCATTCTACAATGCAGAAGTCATCAGACTGAATGTTTGACGCTTTTGTTTTACCCGAAATATTCAGAATCAAAATGATATAAAATAATTAAACAATTGAACTAGAAACCATGGCCAAGCACTACCATGATCACCACCACTGTTATCACTGCTGTTGAAATACATAAAGTTTCCAAGCACCAGCACGTAAGGTACAGCTTTGAGATCTCTTTACATGAATAACAACGTTGCTCTGTAAATGTTGGCAACAGAACAATTTTGAATGAAAAGAAAAGTCTCTTCCGATCATAATACTTTAAAGTTATTTTTCTAACTCTGTAGTTTACCTTACACGCTGTTGACTGACTGCCTAACGTACAATGTAAATGTTGCAAATTGAATGACAGTCTCTTTGCCCATTCCATCGACAAGGTGAGAATCTCTTTCAATAAAATATTTTCGTGTACATCTCAAAGGAACTAAATATACTAGACCTTGTAAAAATATGATATAAACCGTTTATCGAACTTACTTCTCCTTGGTGAAATCCTTCATATTGGGCGTGGCTAGATACGTGACCTGTTCCTGGGTCACTGTTAAAGGAAGATGCACACCAACAGATCCTAACACGTGATTGACCCAGGCACCAGCAGTGACGATGATGCGACGACAACGAAATACACCCTGGTTTGTGTAAACCTGAGTTAATCAAATTAAAACCAGTGCATTGTTTAATATTTCCACGAAAATTGAAGAAGGAAAGGAAAGCATGTCTTGATATCACCCATTTAGGCCTGAAAGACAGAAAGAGACAGAAGACACAGACAGGCGAAGTCTAAAGAGAGAAATGCGACGGACGGGGAGGTAGCATTGGCTACCTACCTACCTACCTATCTACCTACCTACCTACCTACCTACATACCTACCTACCTACCTACCTACCTACCTACCTACTGACCTACCTACCTACCTACTGACCTACCGACCTACTAAGCGACTGACCGACTTACCGACCAACTGACTGACCTACCGACATAACTACCTACCTACCTGCCTACATACCTACCTTCCTATCTACCTACTTACCTACCTACTCTTATAATGAATTACCGGTTCGATCAAGATTTTCTATGTAGGATAAGCAGACAGTCAGGGATAGAGCCGAGTAATTGGGAAAACAACGACGATTTAATGCTCACCAATCATTGGAACGGTACAGGCTCACGCGGAGATATGCAATGGGTGTGGGGTTGTTGTCCGATTGGGCTAAAAAGGCTGTTTGAGGTAACTTTCTGCTTTTACTGCTCGTACCGTGTACAGTGTGGCCATGTTTGAGCCTACGCCAGACACACAACTACTCATGATTCCAGAGTTTATGCCTACATTTATGGAACATTGTATCGCCATCTATGGCCATATCTGAAAGTTCATTTATCTTTTTCATTGATGACTAAGCAATGGGCTTAATGATTTATAAGATTTGCATCACACTGCTCCCTCCTTAAAAAGATTATCTGTCCTAATATAACATTAAAATGAACAACTACAGAAAAGATATAGAACAAGTAACACGCATAAACTGCAAGAACTAGTTTTGGGTCCTACGATCACTGGTTACATAAATTTTCCTCAGTTAGCCCCATGCATGTCCTTTACCGTTCCTCAATGAGACGTTTGACGTTTCCTTGGTCTCCTACTTCTCTGCATGCCTCTCTCAGTGCTGACGATGCCCGCATCTAGTTCTGAAGCTTGTGCAGATGTCACGTCTTCCTCAGTGGGTGATTCATCCCTGTCATCATCACGCTCGCTGTCTCACTTTGGCTGCAGCCAGTCAGCCTTCCAGTCTCCACTATATTTCCACAGTAGGTCCCGGTGGACGATCTTGGGTTGTGTGCGAGGTCCTTTTTGGATTCTGTACACAAGATCATTAATGCAGTCAACAACACCATATAGACCTTCCCACGGTTTCGACAGTTTTGGTGATACACCTTACTTCCCTTGTGGATTATATAGCCAGACAACATCACCTGGCTGAAGCCTTGGTTGTCCTGCCCCGGTATCATAGCACCGTTCATGTTGTTGCTACTCCTCCCGATGTTCTCTCTGGCAAAAGACTGAACATTGTGCATTCTGTCTTGTAGCAGTCCGACATACATGCCATTAGAAGTGATTTCTTCCTCTGGAAGACCATACGCAAGGTCAACTGACAGTTTCATTTCTCTTCCTAGAATTACCATTGATGGGGTAAAACCAGTAGTTTCATGGACTGCGGTCCTGTAGCTCATCAGGATGAGAGGCAAGTGCTCATTCCAGGTTTCCTAGTTATCCTCGAAAAAGATGGCTAACTGATTCTCAATGGTCCTGTTATATGGTCCACCATCCCATCTGACTGGGGCTGCAGTGGGGTGAGTCCTTGTCTTCTGTATATCAAGAAGCTCACACATTTTGTGGAACACAGCTGCCTCGAAATTCCGACCTTGGTCAGAGTGTAATTCCAGAGGAACACTGAAATGTTTTACGAACTCGTCAACCACCTTCCTAGTTACCGTGACTGCTTCTTGATTTGGTACTGCAAAGGCTTCTGGCCACTTGCTGAAAAAGTCCATAGCAACGATAATGTAGCATCTCAGGAAGTGGACCAAGGTCATCAATGGCCAACCATTCAATCGGTGCTTCCACATTGTATTTGCCAAGTGTTGCATGCTTCCTATGGTATGGTCCTTTCCTTCTGGCACACAGCCCACACTTCTTGCACCAGAGTTCCACTGATTGCCCTCACCCTACCCAGTAGAATATATCTCTCAAGCGAGACAACATTTTCTTTGCTGTCTAGTGCCCTCTAGTCGGGGTATCATGCAACTGTTCCAGGACCTCTGTCTGTTTGGCTTTGGGTAGAATCAGTTGTCGCTGGGTGATGCCACCCTTCGGCTTTTCCCATCTGCGATAGAGTACACCTCAATGTAGTTCAAGGGGAAATCCCACTGAGACCAATATGCTTTAGTTACTGGGCCATGGGGACACATTCTCCATTGAAGCCGATCTCTTGATTCACCGATCCACAACAGTAAGTTTCTAATATCAGGATGCCTTAGTTGGGCCACACGGAGGTCTGCTACCTTCCCATCGTCAGAAACATATGCTTCATGTATAGGTTCAACTTTCCTAGTTTTAGGGATCCTGTGTCCACACTTCTGTTCTTGAGACAGCTGCACTGATGATTTCTCATTCTGCCATTCACGTTCTTCCTGCCTATTGCAGTGTTTGCACATGTCTCCACATGGCCTGTGTGAAAGGCTGTCAGCTGTAAGATGGCTCTGTCCAGCACGATGATGGATGATGAAGTCGTACCCTTGTAGTTTCTGGATCCATCTGGCTGTCTGTCCCTCTGGGTAGGGAAACGTCATTAACCATTGCAGAGTTGAATTGTCTGTTCTTATAGTGAACTTTCTGCCATATAAGTAGTGGTGGAACTGGTCAACTGCCCTACCCACAGCCAGTAGTTCTCTTCGAGTAACACAATATCGGCGTTAAGGGCCACTCAGCACACTACTGTAATATGATAGCACATATTCCTCTCCGTCCTTCTGCCGCTGTGACAGAGCTGCACCTATCGCACCTTCGCTTGCATCTGCGTCAACAATTAGGGGTCTTTCCTGCTGAGGAAATCCAAGAACTGGAGCAGACGTCAACTTCTGCTTCAAGACATTAAATGCAGTCTCACAATCTGCGGTCTAAGCAAATCTGCGACCTTTCTGTGTAAGTTGATACAGTGGTCTAGCTATTTCAGCAAATGATGCTACAAACCTTCGGTAATACGAGCAAAAATCGAAGAATGCGCGGACTTCCCTAACATTGGATGGAGTAGGCCACCTGGGCACTGGTTCTGTCTTTTCTATGTCAGTTGTTACACCAGCCTTGCTGACAACATGTCCAAGGAAGCCAACTTGGTGTTTGAATAACTCACATTTCTTGGGACTAAGCTTCAGTCTAGCTATTTGTGAGAGATTCATGACTTGCCTCAAGTTACTCAGTTCTTTATCAAAACTCTTCCCATGCACAATGATGTCATCGAGATAGATAGACCAGCACCACGGTCCATGGCAGACCCCTCAGGACTTGCTCAATCAGCCTCTGAAAGGCGGCGGGTGCATAACATAATCCAAAGGGCATCACAACAAACTGCCACAAAACACTCCCAGCAGTAAAAATTGTCTTCTCTCGATCTTCTTCTGCCACTTTGACCTGCCAGTACCCCCTCTTAAGATTCAGTGTGGAAAACCATGAACAGCCCGCCAGATAATCAAGGGTTGTGTCAGTTCTGGGCAATGGGTATGTCTTTCCGGGTGACCTCATTCAACTTCCTGTAGTCCACACAAACTCTTGTTGATCAATCTATTTACAAGCAGAATAAGTGCAGCCCATGGGCCTTTGATGGCTCTATAACTCCGTCTGTGTACATCTTGTCAATCTCTGTCAAGGCCTTGGCTTGTTTTTAGGGTGGTCATAATGACAGAGAATCGAAGAAGAAGGAACTAAATAAAACCAAGAATTCAGATAAATTATATAGTGTTTGGCATACTGGACATTATTACAAATTGCTGAAAAACAATGTATCGGGAAATATGTATAACATCATTAAATCGATGTACAGTAAAATCACATATAAGATTAAAACTAAAGAGGGCCTTGCAAAACAATTTCAATCCAACGTGGCAGTAAAACAGGGATGTACTTTAAGTCCAAGTTTATTCAACCTGTTCATTAATGACTTACCTGAAATATTTGACCATGACAGCTGTGATTCGCCCAAACTTAACAAATCTCATGTCAGCTGCTTACTCTACGCACATAATATTGTCATTTTGTCAAAATCAAAGCAAGGGCTGCAGAATTGTTTGGATAAAATACATACATACACGTCCAGGTGGAAACTTTCAGTCAACACTGACAAGTCAAAGATAATGTTTGTACATCTTCTATAAATCTAATAGATTACTGGATAATGATCTATTCTTCTTAGAAGGAGCAGAACTTGAAAATGTAAAACAGTTTAATTACCTTGGACTAGTAATTAGTCCTAATGGCAAATTCAAAGTAGGGATGGAAAATCTGAAGAAAAAGGGACAAAAAGCGCTATTTTCACTAAAAGAAAAAAATGCATTCGAAAATCAGCTATAGAAGAGGTGCATATCAACTTCTGTCGCTTCGTTTTGGGTATTTCGAGAAACTCGTCAAAGAAGGCCGTCTATAGTGAGCTTGGTAGATATCCGATTGAGATTTTCGTCCAAAAACAGTTAATTAAGTTTCATAACCGTTTAAATAATACTGATCACGCCTTGCTAAAGGAAACACTTTCGGTAAACAAACAATTACGAAGTAAATGGTATATGAAAATAGAGTCATTATGTACAAACATAAATGCATCCCATGTAGTTTCAATAAAATCTTGATGAAATTATCCAACCTCCAGTTTCAATATAATATATGATAAACTAAAAGAGGAGTTCAATGAAAAGTGGAAGCAGGAAATAAGTGATGATAATAGAACAAAACCAAATGCAAAAAATAGACTGAGAACTAACAGGATCTTTAAAGCACGAATTGGATTCGAAAATTACGTAGTTGCCTGACAAAATTTAGGATAAGTAATCACCGTCTTAAAATTGAAACCAGACACCCTAGCAAAACATCCGTGTATGAAAGAATTTGTGACCTGTGTCAAAATAATGAAATTGAAGATGAATTTCACTTTATCATTACATGCCCTGCTTTTAAGGAACAAAGGATCCATTTATTTGCAGAAGCGGAAAAGCTCTGCGCTAATTTCAAGTCTTTGACAAATAAGTTTAAATTTATTATGGAGACCTTGGGAATCAATTTGGCAAAATATATATTTACATGTATGGAGTTACGGCAAAAACAGTATAACAATAATCACTGACTGCATTCTGTTTCTTTTTTTCTTTTTGCGATATGTATGTAGTGTCTTCGTTAAAGACTTTTTCCTTGTATTTGCAGTGAGATTTCTGAGACACTGTTGTTTTTCTTCTGAGTTCACGTAACCCGTTTCATCCCTTCCACGGAATGATGTGTGTTAATTAAGTATTCCTCGGCCTTTGTCTGATGGGTGTTGAGCTACTTGTATGTATTGTGTGCTTCACAAAACTTGTTCTGCCTAAGTCCTAGTTGCCCCTGGAGAACACATCATGAAATTCCTTAAAGAATCACGCTGTTCCTTCAGACAACGCCACATTTCGGATATGAAGAGTGGTTTGTAAAAGTGCGCATAAGGACATGCGTGAAAGCGAAGAAAACGATTCCATCAATATGAAAGTTAGTCAGAGTTTCAAGTACATACCAGTGCATGAACACCATCTGCATCCTGATCCAGTTTCAACACAGCACAATTCTCCAAGATGGTGGCGCCATTTTTTCTGGCTAACTGTATGTGCGTGGCATTCGCCATGGCAGCATCCACCAAGCCTGAGTCTTTTTGGTAAAGGCCAACGATGTCGGCTCCCGTGTTAAACTGGGGAAACGTTCCTTTATCTGGTCTCCAGTCAAACGTTCATACCTAGTCAAGATCAAAGAGATAATTAGTCGTGAGTGATAAATTGTCTGAGGTCTTATAAAAGCAGCTATGTACAATGCAGCCTGCTGCCTTTGATGTAACAGTAGGTAAAACTCATAGACTATTTGATTCATATACACTACGAACATTTTAAAGAGAAATGACAGAATGTCTCCTCCGACTCTACTTTTTGTGTTTGTAGAGCCTGTTGGTCAAAAATAGCGCAAACGGCATTTGGAAATAATGACTGCCTAGTATTATCGGAATTTATCAACAACCCCACTCACTGCAAATTAGACGGACCACGGAGTCAATGTGTAACATATAGCTGAAAAACTATTTTTCACATTGCTATTTTAAACCATTTTTGTGATAAAAGGAACATGTATATGAATAAAAAAGCAAAAGACGTATTTGTAAATGGTTTGTTGAGTGACAATCATGTATGCATCGGTTGAAAAAATTTGGGGTTATAAGGTATAACAGTAATGTAAGAATAATTAGCAGCAAGGCTAAGTTGACAGTAATTAAGACAATAAAATTCTACACTAAGCTATGGAAATCTGAATGAAATAAAAGTTGAAAGTGGGATTGTAAAGCAGTCATAGGTGACATGATAAAAAGTGTTAATTCATGATAATGTATGCAAATCAACCGATTTCCGTGCTTCTCTTTTCTCCCAATTTCAATGTTTACAAAGAATTCAATTCCATTCTGGCTGGATCGAATTTTGTGAAATGTTCACATTATGTTCTTTAAATGCTATAAATCAAAAGGACCATTTTGTTTGGCAATAAAGTTCTTAGATTTTGAATAACAGACGTTTTAATCTTGCTAATTATGTTTTTAATCACTTTTCTTGGGTGTCCGTCTTTCAACCCATGCGAATTGAGGATAGATCATGCAATATAAAAAGTGCTTTTTTTCTACATGTTCTATTCTTTCAAGTGAAATATTACATTTTAGAAAATAGAGTCAAGTTTTTGACTTGAATTAATTTTTATCTTTAATACTAAAATTGAGGTTTTCTACCCCAAATATACATTCCCTTCATCCTTCGAGTAAACTATTACTACCATACTAAATTTACATTCTCTACTTTTTGAAAATATATAGCATGATGGGGTTTCCTTGTCATCTAAGATGAGCAATATACCTTTGAAAAAACTGTGTTGGCAACATGCAGCTCCACCTTAATTCACAGGATGTTGCTAAACGTTTTTTATCGTATTATATCACCAACAGAGTATCACCTGTACCATTTTCCATAAAATTTGATGCAGTGCTTCTGGACATTCAACCCAACATCACACATTCATCATGTATGCAAATTAGCAATTGATTTAAACGATACTGCCAAATGTTATAGCATTCTATGACAGCACTTTGAGATCATCATCTGTACCAAGTTCATCAAATTTGGTATAATATTTATGGACATATCAAACAATTAAAACAGTTCAGTAAATATTCATATTAAAAATTAACTAACATGACGCTGAAAAATGTCTTGATTCTCTGTTAAAGCAACACGAGCTAAAATCTGTACCAAGTTTAATGAAATTTGGTGAAGTATTTCTTGACATATCAGCCTCATTACAAAAATTCATTATATTATAAAGCGCATAGAGAAGGCGGTTTATGACATGACTGAGATCTAAAACTTGATAACATTTACTGTCGGAATAGTCATACAGCGCAGCATTTTTATAATTGAAATGTGTTGAATTCGAGAAAGGAAGAGGGGAGAATGTTCTTTACTTCTATGAAATTCACAAAACGTGAGCAACGAAACAAAAAAGTAGCTGGACTCGGCGAAAAACTGTCCTGTCTCTTTTCTTTTTCTCCCTTCGGAATCGAACGTAGTAAACATGTGGGCATTCGTGGGTAAAAATTTAGTCTCAGGAAGAAATGAAGAAAGGGTAAACAGGCTTTATTTAACCCAAGACAAATTGACTCAACACGAATGTACATACGGAATGTTCTGTTTCTTCATTGCATCAGCAAACGCGTCGATTGTACCGGCGATCTCCGGAATGGAAGCGTTACCTAACTGAAGGCCACCGCACTTGTACACCAACTGTATTCCAGACTCCTTTTCGACCTCTTCGAATGTCGTGAAGGCGTCCCTGACCAGTGTCGTGTAGCATTCGTCGTGGTATAACATACGTCTGCAATAAGAAGCGCATCCCCCGATTGAACTCGTTAAATGTCAAAGCTTAAAAGATTGACGGCTGATGGTGATCAAGTTAAATGCAAAGGTATGTACTAAAGCACAGTTTGACATGTTATGGAAAATATTCAAGCAAACAAAGTGTAAGAAGTAGACATATATGAGAAAACGTATGTAAAGTAGCGATAAGATTCTTAAAAAGTGAATGTGTTGGTAGACATCTCTGGCCTGTGTTTTCAGTTAAGGCACACTCCGCCGTCGGCGGTTTTAACAGTCTCTGAACGTCTGACTTGCTGTAAGTATAATTATAATGCGTAATTACACATATAATTATGTGATAAATATCTATACAGTTGGAAATTTTGTGGCGATACAAGTGAGTGTCTCTTTGGTACATCTAGAATTTTATTGTTTTAGTGAACAATAATACTAATTCAAATGGGCCGAGTTTGAAGCTGTGAGTTGGAAGGTCCTGAGACGAGGCCGCCTAATAGTTAATCGTGATTGGCTTTTGTCTTTTATCATTAGGGAGCATTCGTTTTTTACAGGAAGGGGGTGCCGGTGGAGGTAGACTTTTACAAAACCATTTGGGGGGTCAAATTTTACAATCAATGATTGTTGGTTTTTATGGAGTTCAGGCAAAAAACAACAGAATTGACCAAAAATATATAAAACAGAATACCAACATGGCTTTATTCTGTCTGAACAGGTGATAACAAGCAGAAAAGAGCACTTCTGTTCATAAAAATAAAATTTCCAAGTTGACCAAGAGGAATAAGTGTTATGCAATGTTCACAACGTAACTTTTATAACACTTTGAGTACTTGGGAAAATAGCTCAAATTTTTGAAAACATGGTATATGAAATGTTAGCAAAGATTTTTGGACTTTGTATTTACATACATTTAAACAAGAAATAGGATTTTAGAATTTCATCGAAATGTTGATTTATTATGATAGATAGATAGATATACTTTATTGTCCATAAAAACATGGAAAATTGTCTTTAAACATCAGGACCGCTATAAAAACACCAAATACGGACAACACCATACAAATTAAAACAATACAATAGTTACAGACAAACACAACACTATGTTAAAAGTTCCTACTTAAAATGGTGTTTGCTCTGGTTCTCCGGATGGAATCAGACATATTCATATTTAAAACAGCAACTGCTGACGGTTTAAATGACTTCTTAAAAAGATTCTTCCTAGCCCTGGGCACAAGTAGACGGCATCCCGAAGGCAGATATTGAAACTTGTCATTCAATGGGTGAGATTTATCACCAAGAATGGATACCCTTTCCTACGAAGAGCATAAGTATACTGTTCTCCAAGATCTTTGAACTTTGTCCCGACAAGTCGACTACATATGTTTACAATTTTCGTTAGTCGCATTCTCTCTTTAACAGAAATATGACCAAACCATGTGACAATGTTATAAGTTAGAATGCTTTCAATACAGCAACGATACACAGAAACAAGGATGTGACTGCTAACATTGAAACTCTTTAGCTTCCTCAGAAAAAATACTCGTTGGTGAGTTTTCTTATAAATTTTGTCTGTATTCTCTTTGAAACTTAACTTCTGGTCTACTATGGACCCTAGATATGGAAATGATGATACTATTTCAACCTGTTGGTTGTCAATGGTAACAGATTCTACTTTTTCTAGCTTTCTGCCATTATTAAGAACCAACTCTTTCGTTTTTTTAATATTTAAGGTAAGAAAACTGTCTTTGAACCATGAACACAGGCGATTAATTTCAGGAAAGTAGCGTGACAAGGATACTACGCCTTTTAATCTGGCAAATAGTGCCATGTCATCAGCAAACTTGAGCAAAGTCAACAAATTATCCGATAACATGATTTCGTTCGTGTAAATTGAAAAGAGTAATCCGATTTTTTCTAATACAAAACTAGGTAAATCTGCGTATTTATAGGTACTTGATTATTTATATTAATGTACTCTATTACACTAGGGTGGTTACAGGTGTATGTGTGTGCAAGAAATTTGATTTTAGAATTTCATCGAAATATTGATTCACTATACATTGTAGTCTATGAGTAAATTATGAATAATTTTTTTTTACGATCTACAAAATTAGCTAGTTTTATAAATGTTTGACATTTAATATAAATGTACGTAATTAGAATAGGGCGTTTGAAAGAGCAGATGTGAACAACAAATATGATATTGGAATTTCACCCAAGTGATTATTTGTAAAGTTCAAAAACGATTTTTTGAAAGTTCAAAGTTCAAAAAGGTCATAACTTATATGTCAATTAAGATTTTATTGATACAGACTGTGACATCTGGGGTAGGGGCACTGTTTTTTGGGCATGAAAATTGGAGAGGTCACTCTTTTTCTTGCAAATACTTTTGAAGGTCACTTTTTTTCACCAAGCCCTTAGGGTGCAAAGGGTTAATGAATTAAATCCGATGAAAAATTTTGCTGGGGAGTCACATTTTACAATTGATGAATTAAGGGGAGTCAAATTTTAGAAATATTATTTAGAGGGGGTTGCTTTTTGTATTTCATTTGTAGCTGGCACCACTGGCACCCCCTTCCAGTAAAAAATGAATACTCCCTAGCGGACACCAATGGTGATGTTCATATTATGCTGAAAATATATAAACGGAAAGTCATGGAACGGTCATCCCAAGGTCTTCTAAGAAGCTATAACAAAATCACATATACATAAATCTGAATGGAAAAAAGAACACACTTCTTTTAATTTGTGTGTCATTCGTCATTTCTCACACGCAAGTGACACAAACGATTGAATAGGCAAACTACACTGGGTCAGTTTGATAATGCATCGGAGTGCTAAAATGGCCTGCAATTGCAGGACGTAGAAAAGGTAAAGGTTAAAATAAGAAGATGAATGGAAAACTTACATGATGCGAGAGTGGTCTTGCGATCCGCCATTATCGTGTCCAAGTTTGAACTGCTCAAGGCCAAGAACATCTAGGGGATAATGAAGGTATATAAGCTAATGAAATACTACTCAGCAGGTGTTGTGTAAAAGACATATGCTATTGGAGGAAGACAAAGTTTGGCCTGAACAGATCAAGAAAACAATTTTCCATTTATTCGACTGTCAATCTTGATCACCATCACGTGAAACAAGTCACACAGGTACCCCAACAATGCAATTTCACCGAGGTTGTATATCATGTGATGTTGACAGGCATCATCTGATAAAGTCAACGCGCTATATCAGCGGCCAGTGGGAATGTTTCTAGACAAACTAAAAGTTCGTAAATAATTTCCAAACAATTATAGCGCGTGGTTTTCGATATCGGCGATAGAGGGTGCACTGTATAGCTGTCTTTTACCTTCCATTGAAATGTGGCATGAAATTCATGTCACAAGGAGCATTAAAAGTTAAATACGGATACGTTTACAAATGTGTTTAAATTGGCGTATTCAGAATTCCTTTCAAGTTGCCTTTCGTCACCGTAACGATGGTATATGTAAACTGCTCTGCATGATGCAGGTATACGCTTAAAGAGCCAGTTATGCTAACTTTTTTATGTTTTTTTTTTATTATTTGTTTTGTATATCAATTGCAACTTCTTATTCTACTCCCAAATAAATGTTGAAACATCCACTATTTAGCTTGTCAACTTAGCGTCTTTATGTGTAAAATACATTGCTATTGTTTACATTCGAATTCTAGTCCGGATCAGAAGTCATGCAATTCACACACGTACGGTGAGTTGACACGTTTAACACTGTGTATATCAACATGTTTTGGGGAGTACAAGAAGTCATAGTTGACATTCAAAACAAAAATGACGAAAACTTATCAAAAGTTAGCATTACTGGCCCTTTAATCTTCTTGCAACGTGAACACCCCACTGTTGGCACTCTCTGCATGAGAAGGCTGGTGTGCTCGCGTATGCTCACAAAATCCAACAACCGACAGAAAAACAATAATCATACATGAATGTTTACATGCAGTGGTAAGTTTGACAATCGGCAAGATGACGACGGTAAGTTCATCGGTCAGAAATGTACAGTTCGAATCTCTTATGGGCACTAATATTTACTGTGATGCGTCCCGCACTCTCATTTACTCACATTTATTTTTTTCAAGAAAATGAGCAAAAAGAAGTTGATGTGACTAGTCAAGATCGATACGCGAGGCGACGAGAAATAAAATGTTTCTTTATGGCCTTAATTTATCGCCGGAAGTTTACCCGCGAAGCCTTTGACAATCTTCCAGATTTAATATACAGAGTGTGTTCTCAAGTCAGATATACAAAGACCGGGTATATGTCTTTCGCTTCACGAATGGTGTTTAATATTGGGCACGAATAACCAAACCGAGTGACCATCTATCCTTTCTAAGTCTTCGCCATGGGGGCGACGACCATACAAAGTCCAAAAGTGAAGAAGTATACTGGTCTGAACACAAACAATGTCAAAAGCCATCAGATTATATCCTACCAGGAGGTTGACGTTGAGACCAAAATACATTCTACTTTGTCACACTTCTTGTCAGATCTCATGTTCCCTTGCTTTCTATATAAAACACGACATGGGAAGCAGGCCGGCAGTATCAATTCACAAGCGACTATGACAGGATACCCGAACAATGCACATGATGTAGGCCCTTGATACTGCGGATATTATCAGCGCTTGCGCAAACCTACAAAAACAATCCCGTATGTATAGCATGACGCAATGTCACTGTAACTTACTTTTACCAGCGCGTTTGGACAGCCAATACACGGTACCGCTGCCGATTCCGCCACAACCAACCACGATGTATTCAAAGTACCGAGGTTCACCAGAGCCCGCCATGTGTATTTTACCTCTCAAACGGCGCCACTCAGATGACTCGACTGAATATTGTGTGAAGTACCAAAGGGATATCAAAGCTGTTATCTGTGCTAGCCGGGGTCATGACACTCACTCTGTCGTGTATGGGTCATATCATATTGTTCTTTCGAAGAACGACATTTGAAGGTCACATATTATAAGTACTTCATCAATACTTCTAAAAGGCTGAATTATGGGACCTTTGGAGGGATATACGAAAAGAAGCAATTTGTTAATATACATTTTGTTCCGTGGAGGTTGAGCATAGTGTTGCGTCCTTTTTTTGCAGAATTCAAAACATTTTTAATTCGAAATTATGTGAACAGTTTCATTAAAGTAAAATTTCTACAAATTATTCCTTAAACAATTTACTTCGCTAATTTATCCATTTTTTGACAAACCCCCTCGAATCGATTGATCCATCCATTTACTATCAATTAGACCTTGTAATCAACAGTTGACCCATTATGATCCAAATACCCATGTGTAGGCTAAGTGCTCGTTGCAGGGTAGTAAACACAAAGGTACTTCAAGCACACCGCTACTTTCATATTATGCATTTCTGCTACATCAGGCAAGCCCTGTGCAGCTGTTCCTAAATAGGAATTATTACGGTCAACAAGTTACGCTTTATAAAATTGCAATTTTTCCTGATTAGATAAACTGCAAGCAGTACATGCTCAACAAATCTATGTGTTTATCTTCAGTGTTTATTTCAATATTGTTTTGGACCTTCACAATCACGCTGGACTTGTTCTATGAACTCTGCACGATTCGGATCATACATCAAGCTTGCAAGCTAGAGAAGACTCACTTCCTCACTCACCATTGTCTGTCTGACTCAACTTTGGAAACTAATTTAGGAGTTTTGTGCCGGCCTAGACTGGAAGATCCGTCGCTCGAGGGCGCTCTCTACGCTTCGTAAGAGGAGGGGAGCGTAGGGAGCGTCCTCGAGCGACGAATATTTCAGTCTAGTGCCGTCCCAGTTGAGATAAGTAATTTTTGCTCAGCATTGTCATTTTTATTTAATTTTTTTACACCATAATTTAGAATTAATTCAATATATTTCTTATTTAATTAAAATCGCTGACTTCACCGTCTTTTTCTGTGGTAACACGACGCATATGTTATCACCATGACTAATCTTAATGAATACATCCAGTAAGCCGTGAGCAGTGCGTACTTCCACCATAGACAATAGAGGGGGAAGACCCCTCTACCGTCTATGCTTCAACTCAGAATCAATGTTCGTCATCCAGTGCTCACAATTTATCCTCGCACCAAGAGAAATCGTTAGGGATGGGGTATTAATGGGAACTACATCTTGGAAGACCAGGAAGGTTTTTATTCCATAAGAATGTGTAAATAGAAGTAAATTATGCCACAACTGACGAGGAAATTTTTAAATCTAAACTCACACCATATAATACACTACATGGTTACTTTTCTCTTCGCAGTTCTTTGTACAAATGGCTACATTCTAAAAACTAGCGCTTAACTGTTGCTTCATAGAATGGTTGGACGTAATTTTCGGCCACCCTGTTATTATTTAATGCCAGAGACTAGGAACATTAAGCTGGAAACGAAAAATCAGAAAAATATGATTAACATAGCCAATGTGGCAATTTTTTCAACCTTGGCGCACGGCCCAGCAAGGAGATACTTGAAACTTACCATGTCATCATATATTGATATTGTTAGAGTTCATGGATAGTCATAGGAACGAAAAGAAGTATCAAATTTGAATAATTGTCTGGAAATTTTAAAAATACGACCGACTCGTCACTCATAATCATATGTTTCGAATATCTTTCCACGGGTGATCGAGTAATTGAAGAGAAATATTTTTCTTTAATAAACTGTAGCGGCAACAGCTAGAGACATCGAGGAGTGGGAATCAAGTGCAAGCTCTCGAAAATATGTAAATAATCACGATTATGCTAATCAGGATTATGCTAAAGCACAGAGGTAGCTCCTACCTCCATGGCTGGAGCAAGCGTAAACTTTTGTTCATGAGATACCTTGCATATTACTGACTGTGTAGAAAAAAGTCAACAGTCCGTCATGAAAGTGTTGCTGCAAGTAGAAACAGTCTATAACTGATAAATTCTGAGACAGTTCCGGTATCATCTTACTGAAAGGTGCAAAACACCGATTGACCAATGCTTTCCCATGGTCTGTGCACTTATCATTGTCTTAACTCAATAAGCTGAATTAATAAACTTCAGTATACTCTGGTGATGTGATAACATAGTGTGGTCTAATCTACGAAAGAACGTGAAAAATTGCAATCTTTTGTATCAGTTCTTTCATATTGGATGTACCAACGTAACGCAAACAGCGAGAGATAGCTGAATTCTCCTGACATCAGAAGTGCACAATTACTATCACTTGTCGCAGGTTGATTTCTTGGATTCATCTATAGCTTTGCCTTAGTCGTGTCGCATATCAGGTGAAAATTCGGTTTGAAATTAGGATCGGTGAGAGCCTTGCGATCCATCGTAAACGATTCAATGGGATATTCCGTCTTTCCATCGATCGCCATCTGACTCAGGATCTTGCCAAGCAAACAGGAAAATCTGAAACATGGAGATGAAAAAATCAACAAACTGCAGTACCATTATAATACCATTACCATGTACGGACGTATAAAATACGGTGAGGGTCACAGCAGTTCAACAAGTGCCTCTTGTATCGCACAGAAACGAGGATCGCCACTCTTTAGGACACAATCGTCGGCATTACGCGTAAAAGTTGTACGCTTCTGATGAAACAAAGGAGCGTGTTACAGATTTTTATTGCGGGATCGAAAGATACAAAAAAGGCAGTTCTTTCTTGATCAGTAACGTTTATCTAGACTTCTTGCAACAAATGTTTTCTAAAGGGAATAACACGAATAGGGTCATACCTGATGACTTTGACCCTCTAAAACAAAGTGACGTTTTTGTGTGCGTGTCGAGTGGTTGCAGTCAAATAATTGTAACAACTTAGCTCGGTTATTGAACCACTCTTATTTTAGGGCGGGGCTTTGGCCGAGCGGTTTTGACTGCGATGTCTTCGCTGGGTGACTTGGTGTCGTACGTTATGATTTCGATTCTGATCGGAAATCTACTGAAATTTCATTGATAATACTTAAGTAACTCACTTGAATGCATGGCCGGCGCCGTTACAGAATATAACTTGCGGAAAGCCTTTCTTTTCCAAAGTATCGATGACGAAATCACGGTCGGGAGTCATTGCATAAAGACACGTCTTTGTATACATCAATGGTCCTAAAGCCTGGTGGAAGGAAACATATGAGAGACTAGAGACTTGTTCGTTATGTGGTCGCAAACAGCGTATTTGGGAAGCTATGGACATTATTTGTCGTTCAGGTGATATTTAAAGAGTATTGGGAATCACCTCTTCTCAAAAAGACTCCGACGATTTTCACCGACTATTTATGCTTTCTCTTATGGAGGACAATAGCGGGAATGTAGAAAAATATACTGCTTAAAAAACAAAACAAGAAAGCTACTTCTACTTGGTTGATATATATACCTTTGGCAAATATTTCTCCAAGAATTCGATACAAATTTTCTCCCTGACTGGATCAGGTTTGAAATTCCTGGTTTCCGGTGTAACTGATGGCCCTCCAGCGTCGATTCCTACTTTGCTGCCGGTGTTCCCATGGATTGGCAAACCATACAAGTCAAATCTGGAATCGTGGAATATCCAAGAAGGGAAGCTGATAAAAGGAAACGACAAACAGTGATGAGAGACGAAATTAGATAGAGTTGTATTGAGCAAAGACCGTGATAAAGTAGGATTGCAGCTAAAAAGGTAGCACTTGGAAGATTTGAAACAGTCACTGGGCAAATTTGTAAAACTGGAAATGGAAGCTGATGGGTAATGATATGACGTTGAAGTCCCGAAGGAATAAATGATGAAGACGAAGCGCCCTGATACCAAAAGTCAACCAGGGAGTAAATGAGCAGATCGTTGAATTGAATGAACTCTTTGGCGGTCAATTTTCATCACAAATTCTAAAGATAAACTCTTAATAATAAAGTTATGCCCTGCACTTACGACAACTTTGATACGATGATTGGTTCTGAAACACGCGTAGAGATTAGGCTAATAGCCTTCTAACATCGACTTTGCTAATCCTTCACTACATTAGAGAAATTCATGTAGATTTTAGAAGTTCTTGGCGGCGCACATTATTGTTGTCTATCGAACTTACTGCTCCTTGGTGAAATCCTTAATATTGGGCGTGGCTAGATACGTGACCTGTTCCTGGGTCACTGTCAATGGAATATGCACACCAACAGATCCTAACACATGATTGACCCAGGCACCGGCAGTGACGATAACGCGACGACAACGAAATACGCCCTGGTTTGTGTAAACCTAATATAAACCAGATCATTTTGTTCAGATCAGACATTGAAATAAATTCAGTCTCAATTTGCGTGTGGTAATAGTGCTGCGCTTTCAGGGACACAGAAACAGAGACAGAGACAGAGAGACAGGAAGCTAGAAAGACGGAGACAGACAGACAAAAAGACAGAGGGAGATGCAGAGAGATAGTGATCAATTATATGCCGTATTTCTATTCCTTTTCTGAGCTGGTACTAAGCAACGACAATACAAGACTCATGACTTCGCATGATGGAATGGTTACGTGGAAGATGCAAACATGGATAGCTGGGATGAGCAAAATTGTTAATGTCCTTTTTATTAGCTTGTTATGAAAGTCATAAATATCTTAGCGTACACACCAGTGCGTGAATACCATCTGTATCCTTGTCAAGCTTCAACACAGTACAATTCTCCAAGATGGTGGCGCCATGCTTTCTGGCCAACTGTATGTGAGTGGCGTTCGCCATGGCGGCATCCACCAAGCCGGAATCTTTCTGGTACAGACCAACGACATCCGATCCCGTGTTGAACTGAGGGAAACGTTCTCTGATCTGATCTCCTGTCAAACGCTCATATCTAGCAATGTGTGAATGGAGAAATGCAATAGTATCAGATCCAGAGTCAGTGGTTCAATCTTACTTAATTGTCACATTGTCTTAAACCACGCGCCTCTCTACGGCATTAGCTTAGCGCTACCCGTTTTTGCGTAGGTCAGCAGAGCGGAAATTATGCTCTCTCTTGCGAGAATGAATTTTCACAATGTAAGACGCAACGATGATTTTTTCGTCGATCGTGCAGGCAATCGTATACTGGTAGGAAACTTTCATATCTGGTGACGACTAAGGACGCAACTAGTACCGTATGAGATCTGCAGTCAGATGTTTGATCTTAAAATTATCAGTGACAGCAAGTACATGCCATAATTCACTGACTGTAGATCTCATTAGTGACCTAGCTGTCCTTCGCTGTCTTCGTCAGTATGTAGAAAACTGACATTATATAGCTCCGAGTCTGGATATTAAAGGTATACTGTCACCTGTTCCAATTTTGCCACAATCAACATGGAAAGAGAAAATCTAACCAATCACAGATTTTAAGCGGGTGGCCGCTTTTTAAAACAGCGCCCTCACATGGGCATTTTGAATACCAAGGAACGCCCCTTTGACCATATGTGGGTATATTTAGATTACAGGTGACTGCATACCTTTAATGTAATTGATTACGATAACAGTATTTTAACCTCGTGCGAGGAAAGTGCCAATGATATTGTTGCAAATTGGTTATTATAACACATAGTTACATACGGGATGTTCTGTTTCTCCATAGCAACTGCATATGCGTCGATTGTTTTAGCAACCTCAGGTATCGAAGCGTGACCCAGGTCGATAGTGCCACATTTGTACACCAATTGTATTCCGGACTCCTTTTCGACTTCTTCGAAGGTCGTGAAGGTATCTCTGACGAGATTCGTGTAGCATTCGTCGTGGTATAGCAAACGTCTAAAGGGAAATGCATTTATTTGAGCTCGTTTTCCGATCATATACTGCATGAAACACAATTTTCGAAGCACTGAGGCAGGGATGGACTTACTTTGCGACATATAATGATAAAAATCATGCGACATGCTATAAACGGCAAACAAAATTGCATTTTCTGAAAAAAATACAATGTAAATTGACTATCGCAATAAAGCGATGCAAAATGGAGATTAGGAGTTCATAATGAGTTGTTTTTTTCTGATTGGTGTCTACTTCAAGCAGAATAGGCACAATGGTAGAGTTCAAATTTGGCCCTGGCCATAAAACCACGACTAAATATGGTAACCAATCACGTTGAACCTCTCATGAAATATAGTCAGCAGACTTACAAACCTCTCCCTGAAAGGGGATAATTAGGGAATGGGAGAAAGGGAAAGAATGGATAGAGGAATAGAGAGGGGAGGAGGTTTTTCTGAATCTGTTAATTCAGGAAATTTGAATGTGATGTTCATTCTTAGGCAGAATCTTTCGGAACGTTTACCTTTACGTATTAGTCGTTATTTTGGTTAGTCTTTTGGATTTTTCATCATTAGAAATTAGCCAGTTGAAAGAACCACCACTTCGAGTAGAAGCAAGTTTGAATGTATAGAAACTTCAACACAGGAGCTGATGGAAAAAAAATGTTTACAACACACAATAATATAACTTGTATGTAAGCTTAAAGATCAGCATTTGAAGGTTGTAGCACGTGTAATCTGTCAGTCATAAAAATTGGCAATTGCTGTAGAGCTGCACGACTTTCTTATTGATAAACATTACTTCTTCCCAGAAATCGGGGATGAAATTCAATCAAAAGAAAGACAAATTCAGCATTTGATGCATGTTCATATGTTTATCAGTTTTGTAGCTTTCCAGTCACTGTGAGACTTTGCCAAATAAACTTTGGTTGCGTCCATCCGTTTGTCTGAAGCTGCTTATGCCACTTTTAGGCCTAAGTACAGCTGCGCTTTTAATATTTTTATGATATATAATGAGTGTGTTTGAACCAAATTGAAAGTCTTTTATCGATACTGTCTGGTTTTACTCAATGGTTTACGGTCAGTCATACCGTCTTTTACACGTGCGTCAAGGAAGGACATGTTTATGAAACTGCTGGCGTGTTATGTTTTGAATGGCGTGAAGCAGTGTTTCTGGTCTGAGAGCTCACAAAGTAACTATGGTTGCTACGCGACTGGCAGTGCGATGCCATCTCGTCGTATTTTTTGCATAATCTCGTGTAATTATCAACCACAAACAAGCCTCCAAAGAGTTTAACACCTTTGAAGCTCATTTTAATATGAAACGCCAATAGTCTACCGAGACGACCATGGAACAAAAGGCATGCAAGCGTTGCCACTCTGTTTATGTTTCTCTGTGATGCAATGACACGCCTGTGCAGACGCCAGAAGTTGCAACTGAAAAGTGGATGAGGGCAGCGCTACCCTCAGGGCAGTTCAGAGCGGAGTAAACATGTGCACAACATTCAATGACGCCACTGCACTATGTAGCATGCAACAACGTGTAAGGATAGGAACTGAATATCTGCACTGAGGGCAGCTCACATATATTGCTGCCCTCAGGGCAGATTAGCAGATAGGATAGGAAATGTATGTCTGCCCCTGAGGGCAGCTCAGACATATTGCTGCTCATAGGGCATATTGGTAGATATACTCTATGCAATGATGTAAGGATAGGATACATGTTTACTCTGAGGGCAGCTGAGATATATTGCTGCCCTCAGGCCAGACATACATTTCCTAACCTTACAGCATTGCATAAATTTGTATCTACCAATCTGCCCTGAGGGCAGCAATATATCAGAGCTGCCCTCAGGGCAGACATACATTTCCTATCCTTAAAGAATTGCATAAGTGTATATCTACCAATCTGCCCCGAGGGCAGCAATATATCAATATATCCATTTTCAATGCTCACAAATCATCACATATGTAACGCACATACATAGTCAAATTCGTGATCAAAACATTACAATGGAGTATTTGCGGCTCCACAAGAGAGTTGATGCTATTGGGTCATGCAGAGGGAAAATGTCAGTACCCTGGGATGGGGTTCTTTGTGCAACGTTTTTTGTTTTATTTTATTTTATTAATTTTGACAGTGATATTTCAAATACAGAGTTCGACTCCAACCCGTCCGACTGCTTTCTTTATTACCTAAAAACCCGTATCTCTTCTCCAACCTGTGTACACACATTGCCAACTGATTAATCGGCTGTCCGTATCAGCGGATCAATTGATTAACACCAAAGCTGTCCCACATGTGGCAAAATAAGGCTTTGGAGTCGAAATCTTTATTTGAAATGTCACAATCAAATTAATAAAATAAAACAAAACGAAATAAACCGTTGCACAAAGAACTCCGCCTTCCCCACTCCGGGGGACTGATATTTTCCCTTTGGGTAATGCCAGATGGCAATACGCCTCGAAATGGTCACGTTATATATCCTGTCTGGAAATAGTCGCAAGCATGGAGGGACGGTGTATTTATGTAACCTGATGACTGGGAAGCGTTGTTGTTGTTGTTTTGAGCACAAAGGATCAAATTACCTACATGAAACAACAAGTCAGATATTATTGAATGCATCATGGAGGTACCAAAAGAAATGCATGAACTACAGGGCACTGATCAGATCTTGCACACACACAGCAAGGTGACGATGTAATGTAACCCGGCAATATACAGCACAGGGTGATCTCGCATTCAACAAGTTTTACTAGTTAGAAAAGGGAGAACTTACATGATACGAGAGTGGTCTTGTGATCCGCCATTATCGTGTCCAAGTTTGAACTGCTCAAGGCCTAGTACATCTACAAGAGTTTTTACAAGGTGAAATGCGTTGACAAGAGGAAAATATTATTCCGGTGGCTACAGGGGTCTACGTGCACACCCCCCCCCCAGGATAACAAACCCGTATTTTTCAGAAGCCTTGCGATCCCAAGAATACGAAATGGAATTTTAACAGCAAAATTATAGGGACGCAATAGCTGTTATGGTAATGTTTTGAAGGGTACCGCAAAATCACCATTTTCCAACCCATATGCATTTCGTCAAATCTGTCTTCTTGTAAGTCATGTGCTGAGCTTATTTTTTAACATAACCTCACTTGTTTGGTATCATTAGAAAGGAAATTTATTCTTCTTTAAGATGATATATTGTACTATGCAATATCTTTTGTGAAATATGACAAAAACTTACCCCATACCCCAAAATTTAACATTGCAAATTACAGTAAATCTCAAATTCTACCAACTTTTAGCTTTGCATTATAAAACATAGGGCCAAAGTCCTGAAGCTACTATAGACATGGATACAAAATTAAGTATTTCCTTACTGTATGAAATTATCTCACTAAGGTCATCCTACGGACAAGTAAACTAAATATTAAAGCTGTCTGACCAGCGGTTTTGAAAGAACAAGCAACTCAACAGTAGACAGAGCTCTGTTGAGTTATGTAGAGAATAACCTTTTGTGACACATGTATTGATGAAGAAGGTGGATATCTTTGATTAACATTGTGAGTTCTGTTTAATAAGTTGAGACTGTACATACTCAGAGAAAGCACACTGAAGAGACAAAGGTTTGAAACTTAAGAAGTTCAAGGTCATCAAAAGCATTATAAGGAATCATGTTACACTTTCATTGCACTGTTTACACAGATTGCATAATTGCTATAAATAGCACATGAGGAATCTTATACAGCCCAGCTTTACCATAAAAACCCTATCACTTTGACCACTCTTTTAATTGACAACTCTATTTTTTTCCTCAAAAAGTAATTTTATTTTATCCTTACCAAGTCAACCATAAATGGAAATTAGAACTTTCTCTATCTCTATCTCTATCTCTATCTCTATTGACTATTTTGAGCAATTTCTTTTAGATAACATACAGGGCACAACAAATGACGGTTCAGAATATGTCAAAGTTGGGATTCAGGAAAGTTGCCTTTCCATGTTTTAATCCTCAATTCACTATGAACTTTCAAAGAAAGTCGAACTTTCTGATAATTCCACACTAAAATTATTTTGGCTTTGATGATTTCCTAATTAATTCAATTATTTAAAATCATATTAATTATTTTTTCTGGGTGAATTGATAGGGTTTATACAGTACAAGAATTACATACAATGTAAGTCAAATTTTGACCAAAAATGACAAAAAAATTCCTTAAAAATACAGATTTGCATATTTCATCACAATTTGAACAAGTCTAAGTTTGGTTACCCCTAGGGACCTGTATACCAAATAACAAAGCTGTCTGACCAGCGGTTATGAAGAAGAAGATTTTTTACCAAAAACACCTTTTTTGGCATTAATTTGCCTATTTTCAACAATATCAAAAAATTAAAAAAAATAGTTTCTCAAAATCGTATTTTTCATCTACACAACAAATATCAAATCAGTAAGTACTGCAGTTCTCAAGATATTTGAGTGGACGGACACCTCACAAACGGACGGACGGACGGACGGACGGACGGACGGACGGACGGACATACATACATACATACATACATACATACATACATACATACATACATACATACATACATACATACATACATACATACAGACATACATACAGACATACAGACAGACATACAGACATACATACAGACATACATACTGACATACATACATACATACATACATACATACATACAGACATACAGACATACAGACTGACGACGGACGGATACCCATCCCAATAGCTTCTATAGACTATAGTCTATAGTAGCTAAAAAATGCAATGCTTTGAATAAAATCTGTTTTATTTGATACATGGACATGTCAGAAATATGAAATAGACTTTTACAGAAAAAATATTAACAGAAAAAATATTGGGACTCCACAGCTGTAACAGTCATATTTTGAAGGGTACCGCAAAATCACAGTGTTGCAGACTTGCATGCATTTTTGTTAAACCTGTCTTCCTATAAGTCATCTGCTGAGCTTGTTTTTGAATATAACCTTACTTGTTAGGTATCATTAAAAAGATAATTTACTAATCTTTAAATTGACATATTGTAACATGCAATATCTTGTATAGTATTCATGATATATGGTTACCGAAGTTATGGTTATCGAAGATTATTTTCGTAGCTATCGTCAAATTCTACCAATTTTCTAGCTAGACATAACAAATAAGGCAATGCTTCATATGAAATCTTTTTATTTGCTACGGGGGAATGTCAGAAATATGAAATAGACTTTTAAAAGAAAATATATTGGGACTCTACAGCTGTAACAGTCATATTTTGAGGGTATCGCAAAATCACAGTATTGCCAACTCCGCATGCTTTTTTGTTAAATCTGTCTTCTTTTAAGTCATCTGCTGAGTTTGATTTTTGACATAACCTGGCTTGTTAGGTATCAATAAAAAGGTAATTTACTACCTTTTTAAAATGGCATATTGTAATATGCAATATCTTGTTTAGGTTTTTTGTTAAACCTGTCTTTCTATAAGTCATCTGCTGAGCTTGTTTTTGAATATAACCTCACTTGTTAGGTATCATTATAAAGATAATTTACTAATCTTTAAAATGACATATTGTAACATGCAATATCTTGTATAGTATTCATGATATATGGTTACCGAAGTTATGGTTATCGAAGATTATTTTCGTACTATCGTCAAATTCTACCAATTTTCTAGCTAGACATAACAAATAAGGCAATGCTTCATATGAAATCTTTTTATTTGCTACTGGGGAATGTCAGAAATATGAAATAGACTTTTAACAGAAAATATATTGGGACTCTACAGCTGTAACAGTCATATTTTGAAGGGTATCGCAAAATCACAGTATTGCCAACTCGCATGCTTTTTTGTTAAATCTGTCTTCTTATAAGTCATCTGCTGAGCTTGATTTTTGACATAACCTGGCTTGTTAGGTATCAATAAAAAGGTAATTTACTAGTTTTTTAAAATGACATATTGTAATATGCAATATCTTGTTTAGGTTTCATGAAATAGGACCAAAGCTTAACCATACCCAAAGGTTTACACAGCAAATTACTGCAAATCTGAAACTCTACCATTTTTTACAATTTAATAACTTTGTATACCAAAGGCAATGCTTGTTTGCAACCTATGAAATCTGTGTTTTTGTTTAAAAGTATGTTACAAATATAAATTAACTTTTAACAGGAATATAATATGATTTGATAGCCTTTTGGATCATATTTGGAAGGGTACCCAGGTATCAGGGCAAATTTGCCGAAACACATACATTGACATATATTGGTTCCCCTCCAAATATGATCCAAATGGCTACTAAATTTGTCTTACAAAATAAGCTCAGCAGATGACTTACAAGAAGAAGAATTTAACAAAAAGGTGCCAGTCTGTGGTACTGCGATTTTGCATTTCCCTTCAAAATATGGCTGTTACAACTATACAATCCAAATATTTTTTCTGTTAAAAGTCAATTACACATATCTGACATGACCGAGTACCAAATACAACTGATTTAATACCAAAACAGAGCTCTTCTTATTATGTCTAGCTAAAAATTCGCGGAATTTGATCACGTTAGCTATGACAGTACTTTCTATATAAACCTTGGGGTATGGGGTAAGTTTTGGTCATATTCCATGAAAACTGTTCAAGATATTGCCTGTTACAATATGTCATTGTAAAGATCTGTTAATTAGCTTGCCAATGATACTAAACAAGTTGGGTTATAATCAATAACAAGCTCAGCAGACGACTTATAAGAAGACAGATTTAACAAAAACGAATGCGAATCAGGAATACTGAGATTTTGCTGTACCCTTAAAAATACAGGTGTTACAGCTATAGAATCCCAATATTTTTTCTGTTAAAAGTCTATTTCATAGTCTTAACATGTTTAAGTACCAAATAAAACATATTTCATACAAAGCATTGCATTTTTTATTATGCCACGCTAAAAAATTGGTAGAATTTGAGATTTACTGTAATTTCCAATGTAAACTTTGGGGTATGGGGTATGTTTTGGTCATATTTCGTGAAACCTAAAGAAGATATTGCATATAAGAATATGTCACCTTAAAGACAGGTAAATTACCTTTCTAATAATACCTAACAAGTCAGGTTATATTTAATAACAAGCTCAGCAGATGACTTATAAGAAGACATATTTAACAAAAACGCATGCGAGTCATGAATACTGAGATTTTGCTGTACCCCTCAGAATACGACTGTTGCAGCTATAGAATCGCAATATTTTTTCTGTTAAAAGTTCTTTTCGTATTTCTGATACGGCCAAGTTCAAAACAAAACCGATTTCATACAAAAAATTGCCCAATGTTTTATGTCTGCTTAAAAAAATTGGTAGAATTTGATTTTAGCTATGACAGTAGTTTTCGATGTAAACTTTGGGGTATGGGGTAAGTTTTGGTCATATTTCATGAAAACTATACAAGATATTGCATGTTACAATATGTCATTTTAAAGACTAGTAAATCACCTTACTAATGATACCTAAAACTTACATTATATTCTATAAAAGCTCAGCAGATGACTAATATGAAGATAGATTCAACAAAAATGCACGCAAGTCAGGAATACTGAGATTTGCTGTACCCTTCAAAATCTGACTGTTACAATTACAGAATGCCGATCTTTTTTCTGTTTAAAAGACTATTTTATATTTCTGACATGACCCATTACCGAATGAAATAGACTGTTGCAACGACTGTTGCAGCTATAGAATCGCAATATTTTTTCTGTTAAAAGTTCTTTTCGTATTTCTGATATGGCCAAGTTCAAAACAAACCGATTTCATACTAAAAATGCCTGATTTTATATGTCAAGGTAAAAAAATAGTAGAATTTGATTTTAGCTGTGACTGCAATTTTCGATGTAAACTTTGGGGTATGGGGTAAGTTTTGGTCATATGTCATTTCATGAAAAGTATACAAGATATTGCATGTTACAATATGTCACTTTTTAAGATTAGTAAATTATCTTTCTAATTATACCTAACAAGCCAGGTTATATTCAAAAACAAGCTCAGCAGATGACCTAAAGGAAGACAGCTTTAACAAAAATGCATGCAAATCTGCAACACTGTAATTTTGCGATACTCTTCTAAATATGACTGTTACAGCTGTGGAGTCCAAATATTTTTCAATATAGAGTCTGTTTCATGACATAACCCTGTACCAAATAAAACAGATTTAATCGCAAAAAACGGCCAGATTTTTTGTGTCTAGTGTTACGTGCAGAGAAAACGAACAAAAGGGTGAACTCAGCAGTTCCGTTTAAACAAAATTTATTACGAAAATAAAACAATTGCTAAGTCAGGGATAGAGTACAAGCTTTAAAAGTGTACAGACTACTTATCTCAGCTGGGACGGCAAAGCTCCAGTCTCAGAGTTGTAACAGTCAGTCTGATGAATGAACAGTCCTTTGGCTTGCAGGCTTGAAGTTGCACAAAGTCCACAGTATAAATCCAGCGTTGGCAGTGAAGGTCTTGAAAAGTCTTGAGAATGACTACTGCTGGAGTTTAGTAACACACAAGAGACACGATCCCAAAAGTCTGACTGCAAGCCTGCTGTCCCAGTATTTATACTCATGTGTTTACATAAGCATATAAGAACAATCTAGAACTTTTATTGACATGCTAATTACTGTTCTAAAATTATCTCTCTTACACAACTAATTCAATTTCTAGAACATTCCAAACATGACTAATTGAATTCAAGGTTGTGAGGTCATTAAGGGCAGTGACCTTGAGAATGTTCTAGACTAATTGAACTCAGGTCATGATGAGTGTGGGGTAAATGACCTACATAACACACCCCCTCTTCAAAAAAAGAAATTTTTCAAAGAAAAATCTTTCTTTTACAAATGTAATCTTGAAAAGGATTTAAACTCAAATTTTTTTTTTTTTAAAGTAAAACTTCTTGAAAGTTAACAACAATAAACTCTAAATACGAGAAAGACAGTCTGCAATTAAATTGTCTCTGCTTTGATATGTCTAATATCAAGATTAAACTCCTGTAACATTAAACTCCATCTAAGCAATCTCTGATTTTTGCCTTTAAATTTCTGTACAAAAACAAGAGGGTTGTGATCAATATAAACCACTATTGGCTGATTTGAAGAAGTAACATAAACTTCAAAATGCTGTAAAGCTAATATCAAAGATAAACACTCTTTTTCAATTGTAGAGTAGTTTCTCTGGGATTTGTTAAATTTGCGTGAAAAATAGCAAACAGGATGATCTACACCATGACTATCCTCTTGCAATAAAACAGCACCAGCAGCCGTATCACTAGCATCCACAGCTAATTTGAATGGCAAAGTGAAATCTGGTGCAGACAACACTGGAGCACTTTGCAGTATGGCTTTAAGTGTATCAAATGCCTGTTGGCATTGCTCTGACCAAACAAACTTTACTTTCTTTTTAAGTAAGTTAGTCAAAGGCTCAGTAATTGTGGAGAAATTTGGACAGAATTTTCTGTAGTAACCAGCCATACCGAGAAAGCGCATCAGTTGTCGTTTGCAGTTTGGTATGGGAAAACTTGAAATGGCACTGATTTTGGCATCAACAGGTTTTACCTCACCCTGTCCTACAGTATGTCCGAGGTAAGTCACCCTCGCCCAACCAAACTCAGATTTGGCAAGGTTGACAGTCAACATTGCTTTGCTCAGTCTCTCAAAGAACTTTCGCATGAGCTTGATGTGTTCCTCCCAGGTGTCACTATACAGGACGACGTCGTCAACGTAAGCTGCACATCCGTCTAGCCCGGATATGACGTCGTTGATCATCCGTTGGAACGTTGCCGGAGAGTTCTTCATTCCGAATGGCATCACCTTGTACTGGAACAATCCGTCTGGTGTAACAAAGGCGGATATTTCACGAGCACGATCCGTCAGAGGGACTTGCCAAAATCCCTTCAGTAGGTCAAATTTCGTCACATACTTGGCTTTTCCCACTCGGTCGATGCAGTCATCAATCCTCGGGATTGGGAAAGTGTCTGTCTTTGTTAAAGTGTTGACCTTCCTAAAGTCCGTGCACATACGATAACTGTGATCTGATTTGGGAACAAGTATGCACGGCGAACTCCAGTTACTTTTACTGGGTTCAATAAAGTCATTGTCCAGCAGGTATTTGACTTCTTCCTGGAGATATTTCGCTTTTGTTGGATAGTCTGTATGGATGTTGTTTTACAGGCGTACTGTCCCCAACATCAACGTCGTGATAGATGACGTTTGTCCTCGTTGGAACATCTTGAAACAGGTGTTTATATTCGTGGAGCAGTTCTTTCACCTGTTGTTGTTGTTCTGGCTGGAGGTGTGCCAACTTTGTAGACTCCAGCTTCTCCAGGATTTCTGAGTTCTGAAGCTTGACCGAGCCCAGCTTTGAGTTTAGAGTATTTTCACTCAAGTCAGTTTCAGTATCACTATCTTCATAATGGTTTGAACTGACTGCACTGACAGGCTGAGTTATAGTAGGATTATCCCTATCCAAATATGGCTTAAGCATATTTATGTGACATAGCTGTTTTTGTTTTCGCCTGTCAGGTGTTATTATGATGTAATTTAAATCACTCAATTTCTTATCAATTAGGTATGGCCCAAAGTAACGAGCATGGAGTGGTTTGCCAGGAATTGGAAGTAGAACAAGAACCTTTTGACCTGGTTCAAACTTCCGTTTTGAGGTGCTTTTATCATATTTGATTTTCATTGACTGCTGAGATGACTCAAGATTTTCTCTGGCTAATTCACATGCTTTAGAGAGTTTTGTACGAAAATCTGACACATATTGCAAAATATTCAGACAATCATCATCGTCTGATAGGAATTTCTCTTTAAGGAGCTTAAGTGGGCCACGGACTGTATGTCCAAATACAAGCTCAAATGGGCTAAAACCAAGAGACTCTTGAATTGACTCTCTAACAGCAAAGAGCAGAAAATGGATTCCTTCATCCCACTGCTTCTCTGTGTCAAAACAGTAGGTCCTAATCATATTTTTTCAAAGTTTGATGAAATCGCTCAAGAGCACCCTGACTTTCTGGATGATAGGCGGATGACCTATACTGTTTAATGCCTAGCTGATCCATGACTTGTTGAAAAATTCCAGACATAAAGTTGGAGCCTTGATCGGACTGGACACATTTAGGGAGGCCAAATAAAGTGACAAATTTGACTAAAGCTCTCACTATAGTCTTTGTCTTTATATTTCTCAGTGGTATGGCTTCGGGGAACCGAGTTGATGTACACATAATTGTCAACATGTACTCATTCCTGATCTTGTTTTTGGTAGGGGCCCAACACAGTCTATTAGTATCCTACTAAATGGTTCTTGAAATGCAGGATTTGGCTGTAAAGGGGCCTTTGGAATGGTCTGATTCGGCTTTCCTACCATTTGACATGTGTGACAAGTTTTACAGAAATGTGTTACATCCTGCCTGAGATTAGGCCAATAAAAGTGACTGAGAATTTTATGATAAGTTTTCCTTACTCCCAAATGACCAGCCCAGGGCGTTTCATGGGCCAGGCGCAATATTTCAGCACGATAGGGCTTTGGAACCACAATTTGATGTTTTATAGCCCAATCGTCATCAACCAAAACATCTGGAGGTCTCCATTTACGCATGAGAATACCAGATTTTGTATAATAGGAAACAGAGCTATCTGAAGTTTTTACCTTCATCATCTACCCTGTCAAACAAACACAAAATATCTGGGTCTTTGTGTTGTTCTGCAATGAGATTTGATCTAGAAAATGTCTGACTTTGGTCAGCAGAAGTTTTACTGGAAGTTTCAAATCCACGAGGGATAACGGACTGATCTTGTCAAACACCTGACTGAGAAAGGTGTCATTTAAGTCAACATCTGTGACATTATTTTTGAGAGTATTTTGATTCTCAGAATTTTTCTTTGACATGGCTCGAGTAATAGCACATGATGGAAATAATCAGGTATCTCTTGTTCAATTGACTCTGGATCCTGATCTAAACTAGGATTATCAGTCACAAGTGGATTAGTAATGACCTTGTCCCCAGCAAGGTCGTTTCCAAGAAGAAGGTGAATCCCTTCAAAAGCAAAAAAGGCCTAATACCTAAAGCCACAGGTCCAGAAACAAAGTCCGAAGACAAATAGACATTATGGAGAGGAACAGGAATGTAGTCATTACAATCTACCCCCTTAATAAGAACTTTAGAACCTGAAATGACTTTTCAGAAAACGGCAGGGTATCTGCCAACAAAAGAGACTGGGAAGCCCCGGTATCTCTTAAAATTTTGACAGGGGTAGCGGAAGAGAAATCACTAGAAAGTGATATAAAACCATTATGAATAAATGGCTCGAAAATACCCATAATGCTATCTTGAGAAGAATTGACCTTGACCTCATTAATTGGGGATAAGAGGGATTTAACCTCAGAAAATGTGTTGCACACATTATTAGACTCTAATTGAGTTGATGAAGAAATAAAGCCGGTGGGCTTAGATCCACTTTGACCACTTTGACCTTCACGTTTTCTTTTCAATTTGAAACAATCTGACATTAAATGGCCGTCTTTCTTACAATAATTACAAGAAAGTGTACCAAACTGTTTGTCAGAAGGAGATTGAGACTTGGGATCTGATGATGTGGGAGTGTTACTTGAACTCTGTGAACTGTTGTCATTTGATTTTCTACTGTCCTTTGAAAAATTCTGGATGAAAAGGAGGAGTTAAATTTACCTGCATTGTTTCTGTATGAAAAGGACTGGGATGGTTTGCTGAGAAATGAAGATTTGTGTGTCAATGAATAATCATCGGCCAAACGTGCAGCAACCTCCGATGTGTCTGCCTTTTGTTCATTGATAAACGTCTTGATGTCACTCCGGATGCACCTTTTAAATTCCTCAATCAAAACAAGCTGTCGTAATCTGTCATAATTCTGACTGACCTTTTCAGAAGAACACCAACGATCAAACAGTTGTTCTTTTGTTCGAGCAAATTCAAGTTTGATCTTTCACCTCACAATCCCTAAATTTCTGACGGTAAGCTTCAGGCACCAACTCATAGCCCTTGAGAATTAATTCCTTCACAGAATCATAATTTGAAGCCTGCTCTACTGACAACTGAATGTAAATTTCTCTGGCTTTACCCACCAAAGCACTCTGCAAAAGCATAGACCAGGACTCCTTAGGCCAATTCAGACTCTGAGCAATTTTCTCAAAATGAAGGAAATATTTATCAACATCCTTTTCTTGGAAAGGGGGAACTAACCTGAAATGCTTAGTGATGTCAAACTTGTCTGAAGGGAAGAATTTTCCTGACTGTCCAATCTCTAAACGTTTTATTTCTACCTGTAATCCCTGTTCTTATAATCGCAATTCTTTTCTCTCTGTCTTTCTTCCATTTCTAATCTTTCCTGCCTTTCCTTTCTTTCTGTCTTTCTTCCATTTGTAATTTTTCCTTTTCTAATTCAATTTCTTAAGCTCCAAATCTGCCTGTCTCTCTTTTTCCATTTGTAATTCTTTCTCTCTCATTTGTAATTCTAGTTTCTTGATCTCCAAATTTGTCTGCATTTCTAATTCTAATTTTCTGAGTTCAGAGGTAGACTCGGGCTCATAATCTTTCAGGGTGGATTCCTCAAATTGGCCTAAATCAACTAAATGTTTTGCAATATGGTACTGAATTTCCCTCTTGCGCATAGATCTTTTGACATCTACTTTAAGGAAATTGGCCAGTGCAATGAGGTCGTCTTTTCTGAGGGAATCAAATGTGTCCTGATCAAGGTCATCCATTTCCTCTGGTTTAAATTCCGCCATGATTAAATTTCGCTGAGTTCACAGTATACAGTAGTTTTGAAAAGGCTGTCAAAATGTTGTCAAACGGCTCAAAATATTCGTATCCCGGACGAGCCCCCAATTTGTTACGTGCAGAGAAAACGAACAAAAGGGTGAACTCAGCAGTTTCCGTTTAAACAAAATTTATTACGAAAATAAAACTAATTGCTAAGTCAGGGATAGAGTACAAGCTTTAAAAGTGTACAGACTACTTATCTCAGCTGGGACGGCAAAGCTCCAGTCTCAGAGTTGTAACAGTCAGTCTGATGAATGAACAGTCCTTTGGCTTGCAGGCTTGAAGTTGCACAAAGTCCACAGTATAAATCCAGCGTTGGCAGTGAAGGTCTTGAAAAGTCTTGAGAATGACTACTGCTGGAGTTTAGTAACACACAAGAGACACGATCCCAAAAGTCTGACTGCAAGCCTGCTGTCCCAGTATTTATACTCATGTGTTTACATAAGCATATAAGAACAATCTAGAACTTTTATTGACATGCTAATTACTGTTCTAAAATTATCTCTCTTACACAACTAATTAAATTTCTAGAACATTCAAAACATGACTAATTGAATTCAAGGTTGTGAGGTCATTAAGGGCAGTGACCTTGAGAATGTTCTAGACTAATTGAACTCGGGTAATGATGAGTGTGGGGTAAATGACCTACATAACACTAGCTAAAAGATTTGTAGAATTTGGTTTTAGCTATGACTGCAATTTTCAATGTAAACTTTGGGGTATGGGGTAAGTTTTGGTCATATATCATGAATACTATACAAGAAATTGCATCTTCAATATGTTATTTTAAAGAAATTATCTTTCTAATGATACCTAACAAGTTAGGTTATATTCAAAAACAAGCTCAGCAGATGACTTATAGGAAGACAGGTTTAACAAAAATGCATGCAAATCTGCAACACTGTGATTTTGCGGTACCCTTCAAAATATGACTGTTACAGCTGTAGAGTCCAAATATTTTTTCTGTTAAAAGTCTATTTCATATTTCTGACATGTCCCTGTACCAAATAAAACAGATTTCATACAAAGCATTGCATTTTTTATTATGCCTAGCTAAAAAATTGGTAGAATTTGAGATTTACTGTAATTTGCAATGTTAAGTATGGGGTAAGTTTTGGTCATATTTCACAAAAACTGTAACAGATATGGCATAGTACAATATATCATCTTAACGAAGATAAATTTCCTTTCTAATGATACCAAACAAGTGAGGTTATGTTAAAAAATAGTGTAAATGACACTGTCCTCCAATTTTACAGAAATACTAAGTACTAGTACACACATGACATTGCATTCTTACAGGTTGATTACTAAGAAAATTCCATTGCAAGTCCAAATTAATCTTATACCCCAGCAATATGATTGGAGGGCGCTGTCTGACGCGTACACACGTCTGTATTATCGGTCCTGAAAATATTGCTAAAATTTCCTCAAACATCGACTAAACTTGTTTGGAAAGTTAGTCTGTGTTTTACTTTATAAACAAGGTAACCAGTTTTGTCAAGCTTGGAGTAATAATGACTTCTAACCAGGAGAAAAGACCGCGACCAAGTTCCACCGGTTCTGAATCTGGAGAGAGCAGCGTGGTAGCATCGAACAATAGAGATGACATCTTTGCATTGCTGCAGGAGTTACGTAATGGTCAACATGGTATACGGCAATCTCTAGACAGCAAGATAGACAGATTGAAAAACGACCTAACATCAGTGATTGATTCCAAGATGAAGGATTTGAAAGATGAATTTACCATGGAAATATCAAGATTGGAAGGTAAATTGTATGAATTGGAACATAAGCTCCGAAACACGCCTTGTGCGAAATATGGAAATTTGCAAAATGGTGACCCAACTGACGTTGCCGACATTACCGTCATTGCCACGGGTATTCCCTATGAAGAAAACGAGAGAGTTGAAGAGAAAGTAGATTCATTGCTGCAAGAACTAGGTGAAGAAGTGACCAATGTAGTGAAAGTAGTACAGGTTGTTCGTTTACGAAGTCATCGTCCGAATACACCAGGACTAGTCAAAATTGCCTTGGAAAATGTGGAACAAAAGAAGAAAGTGTTACAGGCGAAGCAACGTCTCCGTGATAGTCAATCGTTCAGCCGGGTCTATCTTAGGTCGAGTAAATCTCACACAGAGAGACTTATTGAGCTGAACGCACGTACAATCCTGAGTGAAATTCCAAATGGAAAAGATTATCGTATCACAGCGAATGGCAGAATCGTGAGAAAGACGGCTCGTAACCCTAATCAAGATCCTGGTTTAACACAGAGAACCATTCAACATGAGTAGGACACCCAACCCAATGGTATTAGGATTGCCCATCTTAATGTTGGTGGGTGGACAAACTTGAATGAAGATTTGAGAAGACAAATATTGACATCTATTGAAGCGGACATAATAAGTATCAATGAAACTCATCTACACCGAAATGAAACAATTAGTATGGAGAATTTCCACTGGATTGGTTATAACAGACAATTTATGCACGTTAATTCACGTAGGAATTTTGGTGGAGTGGGTATTTTTGTAAAGCGTTCCCTCTATGATGATTATTATATATCAATTATTGATAGGGATTATGAGGGAATTCTTGGAGTCCGCTTTAACAATAAGATATCAGATTATTCATTTATTGTGTTTTCCTGTTACTTACCACCTGAAAATTCACCCTGGGGCAGAGATTCTTGTAGTTATTTCAGTCACTTGCTCTGTCAGCTGTATGCGTACGATAATGAGGTAGACACTGTATTCATTTGTGGAGATTTGAATGCCCGCCTTGGTAATTTAAATGATAATATCACTGGTCTAGATGATATTCCTGACCGACAAATTATTGATCATAGTGTCAACCAACATGGCCGAGACTTCTGCGATTTTTTACAAGAAGCAAAGTTTTGTACTTTGAATGGAAGATTTAATCTTCAACATGATAATTTTACTTCTATTTCCAGTAGAGGAACTGCTGTAGTCGATTATATATGCGTACCACATGATTGTCTCAAGTTCTGTACTAATTTCCATGTTTCCACCATGCAGTCAATAGCTGATACACATGGGTTACAACATCTATTACATGATAGATGTAAATTGCCAGACCATTCCTTGCTTTATGTTGATTTCTGTGACTGCCCAGGTGTTGTTTCATCAGCTGACCAATCTCACAGTTCCGTCCCTAATAACCGTACAGGAACAAAACGAAGGTACCGTCTGAATGATATTCCAACAAACTTTTTGTCTTCAAATATTGCCAGGGATGCCATATTAAATATTGTCAGAAAAATTGAAAATTGTAGAGAGTCGCAACAAGAGATTGACAACATTTATCAGAATGTCTGTGAATGCATCATGGATGAAATGAACTCTACCTTACAACACTTTGATTGCTCAAAACGAACACGTCAAAAATATCGCCCACGTAAACCGTACTGGAATAATGAGCTTACTAATTTGTGGAAAGATATGAAAGAAAAAGAGAAAGATTTTGTTCGGTTCAGAGGACGGGGTGGCAGGAAACGTGAGTTGCATTCAATATTCAAACACGCCAGGTTAATTTTTGATAAGAAATTACGCCATTCTGAAAGGATGTACAAAAAGAATATTATAAATGATATTGAATCCAGTTGCATAGAAAATCCACGTCGGTTTTGGGACAATTTGAAAAGGCTTGGGGCTATTAACAACAAATCGATACCAATGGAAGTTTACGATGACACTGGTAATATTATTTGTAGTGATACCGATGTGCTTAATACTTGGCATCGTGAATTTTCTGCATTGTATCGTAATTCAGAGAATGTAAATTTTGACTCTGCTTTCTATGATAGGATGATTTTTCATAAAACCTTCTTGGAAAGGAATTTTGAAGATCCGTTGTATCAGTGTAATGCATTCTTAAATCGGAATTTCACAATTGAAGAGGTTAGAAAAGTTGTCTTGAAAGCAAAATCAGGCAAAGCTGTTGGTTCAGATAAAATTCCATATGAGGTTTTGAAGAATGACAATGGAATTTCAGTGCTTCACCACCTATTTCAGTTGTGTTTTGAGAATAGAAACTGGAAGATATAGGGGAGAAGCTGTTGACAATAGAATCTGTATTTTTTGTAATCATGCTGTAGAAAATGAGACGCACTTTCTTTTCCATTGTAATCTATATGACGATTTGAGGAAATGTATTTAAATTCAAATACTGATTATCAAACTTTGACATCAGATACTGAGAAATGTAAATTTTTGATGTCTAGAAACGTTAGGGGAATATCAAAGTTTATTGAACATGCATTTACAAGGAGAAAAGAGCGTTTATATGTGAATGTTTGAAAGCGTATTGTTTTCCGCTTACAATGCCCTCGTGACCTATATTTTGAATTGTCTTAAAAGTGACATATAAGCCCATTGGGCTGGGAGGTGTTAACCTTATGCTGAATTGTATTCTTTTTGAACCAATGATATCTCATGTCACTATAATAAACTTAACTAACTTAACTAACTATGAAATGCTCCGTCTCATAATGACTTTTACATATCTGACAGAAAACAACCCTAGGATCAAGACTATCATGTTTTACAGCAATCCAACAAATACTTTGGAAGAAAATGATTTTCTGACAAAAAATGGGAAAAATTGCCCTAAAAATACAAATATAAAAATTTCACCATAATTTGAACAAATCTGATAAAGCCAACCCTAGGATCATATATACAAGTTTTCAAGGTAATGGGATGAGTGCTTCCAGAAAAGAAGATTTTTTTACAAAAAAAACCGGGAAAATCGCCCAAAAAATACAACTTTCAAAATTTCACCACAATTTGAAGAAATGTAACTTAAGTCACTATAAAGAGCCTGCATACCAAGTTTCAACCAAATCTGGCCAGTGGCTACAGGGTTTTAGCAATTTGCAGGATTTTTCCTTTCTTCCCCTTCATTTGCATATTTTTGACTTTGACATGTTTATTTCAACAAATTCACATCTCCACCCCTGGGTGCACCTGTCCACCAAATACTAAGATGGTAGGTGCTGCGATTTAGGAGTTTTTAATGTGGACGGACATACATCCGCACATACTAACTAACATACATACATACATACAGACAGACAGACAGACAGACAGACAGACAAACAGATAGACATGCATACATTTAGTTTTACAGCTTTTAACCTCCAACAGCCGACCAACTTGTCAATATCAGCTTGTTCAACTTGATACTACTGCTTATAATAATATAAACGAGAGTTAATTACATTCTAATTAAAGTAAACAAGACTTGCTTATCAAGATTTCTAATAAAAAACAGCATATCTGTCAGGTCATAGAGAATCTTCAGCTGGATATCTTTATCAGTATTTTCATCCTAGTAATCAAGCACATTTTAACTTTCAAATTAACATTGCAAGTAAGTTCTGTTGAATAAGTTGAGCCTGTAGGTACTCAGAGAAAGCACACAGAAGAGACAAATGTTTGCAACTTAAGAAGTTCAAGGTCATCAAACGCATTATAAGGAATCATGTAACACTTTCTTTGCACTGTTTACACAGATTGCATAATTGCTATAAATAGCACATGAGGAATCTTACAGCCCAGCTTTACCATAAAAACCCTATCACTTTACCACTCTTTTAATTGACCACTCTATTTTTTTCCTCAAAAAGTAATTTTATTTTATCCTTACCAAGTCAACCATAAATGGAAATTGGAACTTTCTCTATCTCTATTTATTTGACCAACCTATCATGACAAACTATTATGAGCAATTTCTTTTAGATAACATACAGAGCACAATATATGACGGTTCAGAATATGTCAAAGTTGGGATTCAGGAAAGTTGCCTTTACATGTTTTAATCCTCCAAGATGGTAAGCATTTCACTATGAACTGTCAAAAAAGTTGAACTTTCTAAAAATTGTACACAAAATTATTTTGGCTTTGTTGATTTCCTAATTAATTCAATTATTTAAAATCATATTATTATTTTTTTCTGGGTAAATTGATAGAGTTTATACAGTACAAGAGTTACATACAATGTAAGTCAAATTCAGTTAAATATCAATTACTGTCTAACATTGCATCATTCCTATAAATAGCACCTCAGCCTGGAACAGCACAATCATAATCTGCTCATTCACACAGGCAGTACTTGACTTTGAATGAATGACCTACTACATTTCACCTGTGTACCAAATTTGAAAGCATGGCAAAAAGTACCACAAAATTTGCAAATTTCAGCTTGAGTTCACAGAGTCATCTTCAGGTCACTCCTAGGAACTTGCACACCCAATTAGAAAGTAATGGCATACAGTTTCAAAGAAGATTTTTAAAACCAAAAATGGCAAAAACTGCCAAAAAATACAAATATGCAAATTTTGCCACAATTTTGATGAATTCTATTTTAAGTTATCACAAGGCACCTGCACGCCAAATTTTAAAGCGATCCGACCATTGGTTTAAGAGAAAAAGATTTTTTACTAAAATGGCAAAAAAGAAAGAAAAAAATTCATTAAAAATAGAAAGCATCAAATATTGACATCAAATCTATATGTTTAAATGAGTTGGGCCTAAGGTACCTAAAACCCAAATATGACAATGATCAGATGAGTAGTTCCTGAGTTATTGATTTTTGACCATTTTCGCCGGTTTTTCTACCTCATTTGCATATCTATGAGACTAAAAAGTTCATTTTAACAACGGCACATCTACACCATATATGGCATCACTACACAAAAAATCAGCTTAATACGTGCAGCGGTTCATGAGTTTTTGCATTGGACAGACAGACATCCCTCCATACATACATATACGGTGGCCCAAAACTACCTGTTCTCCGCATTCAAAGTCTGCGTCGCATTCAATTGTTTTTCTCTCACATATGTCTCCGCATTCAAAGTCTGCGTCGCAATCAAATGTTTTTCTCTCACATATGTCTCCGCATTCAAAGTCTGCGTCGCAATCAAATGTTTTTCTCTCACATGTCTCCGCATTCAAAGTCTGCGTCGCAATCAAATGTTTTTCTCTCACATGTCTCCGCATTCAAAGTCTGCGTCGCATTCAATTGTTTTTCTCTCACATATGTCTCCGCATTCAAAGTCTGCGTCGCATTCAATTGTTTCTCTCTCACATATGTGTCCGCATTCAAAGTCTGCGTCGCAGTCAATTGTTTCTCTCCTAGATGGGCCACAGGCGGCCCAAACACTATTAATAAGCTTATTATTGAGTTTTTCTCAGTTTTCTCTATCAGTTCTTCTCCCTTTCTTCACGCTCTGACTGATCGTAGGAAATAAAAAGAAATTACTTTATAGCCTAACCTAGCCTCTTGACTCTTTATTTATTTTACACCCCATTACAAGGACGTTTATCTCTCATATACACACATCTTGTAATTAATTAGTCAACATGACTAATTATGCTAATCCGTGGACTTATCAGGGATTTTATAGGTTAGTCAACATCGCGAAAGATAGGAAAGGTTACTAAAACTCCTTTTTCATTTACATCTCTATCTTTCCAATGTTGACCAACCCTTGATAAGTCCACGGATTAGCATAATTAGTTGTGTTGACTAATTAATTACAAGATGTGTATATGAGAGATAAACATCCTTGTAATGGGGTGTAAAATAAATAAAGAGTCAAGAGGCTAGGTGAGGCTATATAGTCATTTATTTTATTTACTACGATCAGTCAGAGCATGAAGAAAAGGAGAGGGACTGATAGTGACACAGAAAACTGAGAAAAACTCAATAATAAGCTTTATTAACAGTGATTAGGCCGCCTGTGGATGGTCGTCGCGGTCAATGATTTTGTCACCAACACATGAAGGCGTTGGCAAGTTTTGGTGAGCGTGACTCGGCCTCGCTCCATGACCCATGATTGCATCCGGAAAAAGTATCACTCCTTTAGTGTTCGTGATCGCGAAAAGCTCATTTTTGAAGGTAAGTGACAAAGTAATTTATTGTATTGTAAGCTTATGGGTTAATGATCTAGCCAAGGGGGTACGCTGCTCACCAGTATGGGCGCATCATAATGGGTCCCACATGAGCGTCCGAATGTAAAACGGCAGCCCGTCCCACAACTGCCAATACATCCAGGGCTAGACGGTGGCTAGATCATTAACCCCCATAAGCTTACAATACAATGAATAACTTTGTCACTTACTTCGAAATCAATGAGCTTTTTGCGATCACGAACAATGAAAGAGTGATACTTTTTCCGGATGCAATCATGGGTCATGGAGCGAGGGTCACGCTCACAAAAACTTGCCAGCGCCCTCATGTGTTGGTGACAAAATCACTGACTGCGACGCCCATCTAGGAGAGAAACATTGAATGCGACGCAGACTTTGAATGCGGACACATATGTGAGAGAAAAACATTGATTGCGACGCAGACTTTGAATGCGGAGACATATGTGAGAGAGAAAACATTGGATTGCGACGCAGACTTTGAATGCGGAGACATATGTGAGAGAAAAACATTGGATTGCGACGCAGACTTTGAATGCGGAGACATATGTGAGAGAAAACATTTGATTGCGGCGCAGACTTTGAATGCGGAGACATATGTGAGAGAAAAACATTTGATTGCGACGCAGACTTTGAATGCGGAGACATATGTGAGAGAAAAACATTTGATTGCGACGCAGACTTTGAATGCGGAGACATATGTGAGAGAAAACATTTGATTGCGACGCAGACTTTGAATGCGGAGACATATGTGAGAGAAAACATTTGATTGCGACGCAGACTTTGAATGCGGAGACATATGTGAGAGAAAAACAATTGATTGCGACGCAGACTTTGAATGCGGAGACATATGTGAGAAAAAAACATTTGATTGCGACGCAGACTTTGAATGCGGAGACATAAGCTTATGTGAGAGAAAAACATTTGATTGCGACGCAGACTTTGAATGCGGAGACATATGTGAGAGAAAAACAATTGAATGCGACGCAGACTTTGAATGCGGAGACATATGTGAGAGAAAAACAATTGAATGCGACGCAGACTTTGAGTGCGGAGAACAGGTAGTTTTGGGCCACCGTATACATACATACAGACAGACATCTCACGTACAGACTTTATTCAACCATATAACCTCGCAATTGCCATTTATGTATGGCAAATGGGAGGTAAAATAAGCTCGGCACATGACTTATAAGAAGACAGATTTGACGAAAATGCATTTGGGTTGGAAAATGGTGATTTTGCGGTACCCTTCAAAACATGACCATAACAGCTATTGCGTCCCTATATTTTTCTGTTAAAATTCCATTTCGTATTCTAGGGACCCCAAGGCTTCTGAAAAATACAGGTTTGTTATCCTGTGGGGGTGCACGTAGACCCCCTCTAGCCCACGGCTATATGCATATCATTGTAACCTTATCTGTCTGGATGGGAAAATATGAATGTGCGCATGATGCCTCTCTATTTCGGCCCAATGCTGTGTCGCTCGCTTTGCACTGGATTTGGTCTAAATATATTGTGAATGTCGTTCACGTCTGCTGTCTTCTGTTTTGTTTGCTCTTCATTGTCCGTAACTGTTCTTCTCTTGTCAAGCGAATCACTTTTAGGGCACTTTATTCGCCAACACATTCTCACAAAGGTTAAGAGTCACGCCCATCCTCGGGCATTTAAAGCTTACATTTTGTGAAGTGACTATGATTTGACTGTGTAGGTAATTATGCACAAGTCCCTTGCTGATCGTGTCGCTTTTGCAACCCAGCCGTGCGTATGATGGCTGTGTGGTCACGGCTTAATACGGCCTGTTGGTGGGAGGCCGGAGAACGCCGGGTACACACAGAATCGTACGCAGGGCTAAACACAACCCAGCTCTGCGTGGCACAACCGTGTACTCTCAGTGAACACGAAATAACACCGACAAGTAGGACTACATACAAACACAACTTGTGCCAATCTCTATCCATGTTAAAAGTGGGCGACATAACAGGCGATTGAGTCCACTGCCTCCTATGTTCCGTTACGCGGAACCATGACGGAACAGAGTGCAAGTATGAACGTCTGTACACTTACTTTTACCGGCACGCTTTGACAGCCAATACACGGTACCGCTGCCGATTCCACCGCAGCCGACAACGATGTGTTCGAAGTACTGAGGTGTGCTGGAGCTCGCCATCATGTAAACTGCAGCTTCTTAGAAAATGACTTCTGCGCTCTCCGCGACCAAATGTCATGAGAGCTGCAGATTATTTAGCAGTGCACTTCGGGTCATGACACGCACTTTGTTGTGTAACGCCCTTTGTGACCTCGAAGAGTCCCTCACGTGGCCAAGGCATGTGACAGCTGGTTCAGGGTTTAGGTCTAACTATTGGCAGTCTCCTGCGGTGAGGAGGGAGGTTTTTTGTGCAACGGTTTACCTTTTTTGATTTGATTAATTTTGACTGTGATATTTCAAATGAAGAGTTCAACTCCACACAATCTGACTGCTTTATAGGCCTATTACCGACAAGTTCTTATCTCCTCTCCAACTTGTGTATACACCACTATAATTGCTCCGAAAACATTGCCAACTTGCTAATCCGCTGTCCGTATCAGCGGATTAATTGATTAAGTCAACACCACAGCCGTCCCACACGTCCCACACGTAATATTTTACTACGTGTGTGACGGCTGTGGTGTTGACTCAATCAATTAATCCGCTGATACGGACAGCGGATTAGCAAGTTGGCAATGTTTTCGGAGCAAATATAGTGGTGTATACACAAGTTGCAGAGGAGATAAGGACTTGTCGGTTATATATAAAGCAGTCAGGCGGTGTGGAGTTGAACTCTTTATTTGAAATATTACAGTCAAAATTAATAAAATCAAAGAAGGTAAACCTTTGCACAAAAACCCCCTCCCTCCCACCCAGGGGACTGATTCCTTTCCCCCGTTGTTTAACGCGAAGGAGAAAGCGCCAAATCTATTATTAAAAACTGGAATGAGAACAGTAGAGAACGGGACGTTTCAAGATGAAATCTTGTTTAATCTTGAGAATCGATCAAAGAATGACGGAAATTTCCATGTGATGATTATTGTATAATTAACGATGATAATTTTGTAGTTGTGTAGAACTAAGTTTAGGAAAGTATATCATAACTTTGTAGACAATGTACATAATGCACTATACAGAGAATTCGAAACTTGGAACGCCTAGTTTGCCATCTGTAATACAGTGATGCTACAACCAGAATCTTCGTGCGTCAGCTGCAGTTAATGAAGTGAAAGCATTACGATCCAGACTGGTACCTCAACTCGTATTCGCAAAACTACGAGCGCAACAGTTACAGTACGGGTCACTCACGTGTAACACCACATGTTATTCTGATTTCAAACTTTATGCACAGGCGGCCCAGTCGTTATTGATGTTATTGAGTTTTTCTCACTGTTTTCTCTATCAGTTCCTCTCCTTTTATTCATGCACTGACTGATCGGAGTAAATAAAATAAATGATTATACAACCTAACCTAGCCTCTGTGACTCTTTATTTATTTTACACCCCATTACAAGGACATTTATCTCTCACATACACATCTTGTAATTAATTAGTCAACACAACTAATTATGCTAATCCGTGGACTTATCAGGGATTTTATGGGTTGGTCAACATTGCAAAAGATAGGAAAAGTTACTAAAAGTTACTTTTTCATTTACATCTCTGAGCAGTTTATGAGAAGATTTCAGTGGATATACGCACGGTATCCTCACTTTTTCGCATGGGGCTGCGATTTTATGTCTTGGCAAACTTTTTATCGCAATGTCATCTTTATCTTGTTCATACAGTCCCAGCTGGTGGTTAATAATAATGTATACACACACCTAAATTAGTACATTCTCATAAACTTATTTCAGATAACGCTAAAAGATACAGCTAGTAGGGCTTTAAACTGATTTTGACAAACATTGACAATGGGTTATCTGACACTTAGCAGTAATGCATTTGTAAGCAACTTGAAAATAAACAGATACAAGTATACATCCATGCATTCTCAGGTTTATGTTTGTGTATTTCCACTAACTTATTCAGACCATATATCGTACGGAGCAGATTAATTATCAGCTTATCTGTAAAAGCTGAGCCATATATAATTAAACGCAGTGGGCGGCAGCTCTAGACACTACTGTCGACACAGTCTAGTACTGTCTCAGGGTATGGCAACACATTTTTACAGCTTTCCTTGAAGCAAATTTTCCCTGCCCACGGTCAGAAATTTTTCCTTATAAATGGCACGCAACAATTTTTCCCTCAAGAAACCACCAGATCTCCCACGAAATCAAATGGTCCACCCTTAAGCAGCATTTAACCAAAATAAGGGATGTAAATCCGTGGCACAATTCGGCCAACCAATAAAGCAATTTGCATTTTCAAAAAAAAGAAAATCGAAATTGAGTTAATTTTCAATTTTCAAATGGTTTTATCATCTTGATTATTAACTTTTAGGCCTATTTCTAAATTCAAAATCTTTAGGCTGAGATTGAAAATAGGAAACAGGTGTATACTGCTGTGAGGATGGCACTTTGCGGCCATTCAAATGTCCCTCTGACAAACTCTATTTCCCACAATACGTTTTGTCAATTTCAATATACCAAATGTCCGATTTTCCCATTTCATTTTGGGCGTGGCTCAGTATCTTTTCATACTATGACGGAAATAACTGTATCGAGTTGGAATTAAGGTGCAACATTTATCTCAGTGTGACCAAATGTACTGGGGCGGGGCTTGGTTACGATAATGGGTATAAGATACTTTTAAACATTAGCCGGAATGAGGAACTGGTCAGTTTCTTCGGCCTTGGAGGCTGGTGGATTCATGGGGTCAACCTGTTTTTCACTTTGGTGATGGTGTCACCTATTTTGAAATGCCCAATTAGGGGGTCAGTGTGTTTTTAAGTTCCGACACGGGTTCATACTTGCCTAAAATGCATCAAATGCATCGAGCTAGCCATGAATTTCATCTTTCAGTTTCATTTTTCGGCGCGCCCTCCAGGCGCGTAACTTTACTAATATGAGGTTATTACTAAATACCGCAAAGGATGCACGAGGACATTGCCGCAGCGTATCGCGGAGGGCGATGCACGGCGCCAATGTCCTAGCATCGCTTGCGGTATTTTCGTGATAACCTTATTATTATACATCTTTCATTCTTCACCGGGACATCAAATTGTCTAGCTGTGGAAACGCAGCTATCTGTTGGCGGGTAGGGTGTGTGGCTATGCAGGTCATCAAACGGTCAACCCCGCCTTTTGATGACCCGCATAGCGGCCACCCTACCCCGCCAACAATGGGTGCGTTTCCACAGCTGCAAATTTTCAGAGTGGTGACCGTTTTAGTGCAATGTCAACATTTTTTCTTCTGATTTATAGTGCAAATGTAGAACGCTATCTCAGACGGCTTCTGCAAGATCTGGAGTGTGTGTACTACACACGTACGTACAGAGTGCGCGAGGCTGAACAAACTATGACCAGTCCCTAACATCGTCTCACATACTGGAAGACAAGAAAAAACTGTTCTTTGGTTGGTAGAGTGCGCGTGCACTTCAGGCAATGAATTTAAGTTGGTGCGTTCAGCCGCAAGAAATTCAAGAAATGGTTGATAAAGGAAGAAGTCACCGCAAAATAGGTGTTCATCTCCAAAATGTTTTGCCCAGGGCAAGTGGTATCTCTGAACGAACTGTTAGACGATGATGTCTCAAACATGATATCAAACGCCTTCAAGGTCAAGATTTGGATCGGGTTGTAACGGATGCAATTTATAAAGTGAGCCGGCATACGGATTAAAACTGATGGGGTACTTTATAGATCATTATGAGGAGAACGTCATTGCGTACAAAGATTGACAGCTGAATAAATTGATCAGATAAAATTAAATGTGGATGCCGCACTCTGATCGGGCTGATGGCTGTCACAATTTTACACAACGTTCCAGTTTGCGACATTGACGGGAAGCGCGCAAAACTTCAGCAGGTCAGGTCAAACTGATTATATCGGACTTTCGTCCGGCGGCCGCAACACTATTGTTCTTTGTATGTTCGTTACTCGATCCATTGAACGAGTTACCCGCGCAAATAACTGTCACAATTTGATGCATTCCTAGGCCAAAGATAGATACTATCAGCTGCCACGCCCAAAATAAAATAGTAGAATAAGATATTTGGTAATTGAAAATTGGAAAAACGGAAATACGTATTGTGGAAATAGCGTTTGTTACAGGAAAATTTAAATGGCCGCAAAGTGCCATCCTCACGGCAGTATACACCTGTTTCCTATATATCAATCTCAGACCAAATATTTTAAATTTAAAATCGGCCTAAAAGTTAATAATCAAGATGGTGAAACCATTTGAAAATTGAAAATTAGCTCCATTTCGATATTCTTTTTTGAAGGTGCAAATTGTTTTATTGGATGGCCGAAATGTGCCATGGATTGATGTATTAGTAGATCTTCGGAAGAGGAGTCAAAAAACGGGGGTCTGCGTAGTAGAATTTGCTAAGTTTTGACAGCCATGGTGATTTTTGACAAAAATCATTCTCTGAAGTTAGTCGGAGTGTCGATTTGAAAACAGTAACCGTACACATACAATGCAAAATTGCCCCCATCTATTTTCCCCCTGAATTTTGGAGAGCCTAACTGCTCCATCCAAAGGTTCAATGGTACATCCCCTATATAACTATTACCAAACCATTGAATGGTTTCTTCTTCAAACTGTTAGTTACGAAACAAGAAACAGCACCAATGTATTTTGTCGAGATCTTTATTACACCTATATCTGTTACAGTTCCGCTTTCACAGTGACAAAAGGCAATACATATTTTACCCGAAACATGCCACCACTTGGACAAATACATAGTACCATGCGTGCTAATATAAATGCAAATATAGGCAAATATATGTACATTTACATGACTTAGCGTATTATACCGTGTTCTTAAGTCGTCTCCCTTACTTTAAATTTGCTTCCCACGCATATTCAAATCAACAGGGATGCGATGCCAATTAGCATAAGCGATAGTCAAAATTTGCTTGGAGTAGCTTTAGCCTAAATATTTTCAATCCACTCGAAAGGTCAGACAAGCTGCTAGCTGTGATTACGCGCTCGGGTCAAGGGTCAACGCAACAGAACCGTTGTGATGACCATTTACCCGAGCGCGATCGCTAAAGCCACAGCATCGCTAGGTAATCACAGCTGAAAAGCTGCGGTATTTGGGTGCGAAACACCTATGGAGAAACGGTAGATTTAAACTGGTCTGAGACCTTTATTAAAGAGCACCAACGAACGATAAAAGAAATTATTATGAGTAAGAAACTGAATACGAATACCACAAATTATTATGAATTCTAAATAATATTAACACTTCCGCTGTGTTTGTCGTTTCACTTGCCTTTGGTCTATAGAATTCATACATTCCTTTTTATAGACTTGACAGTAAAGCTGTTGAGTAAGCTTAAATCGAACTAAAACTAATGCATATCTAGTTTAACTATAGTCAATATTTAACGAAATATTTAAACATCATGAATTCTTGAAAGCATGTACATACCTTGAGAAGCTGAAGTCTTACCATTTATGTGCATGTAATATAATACAGCTCTTGTATAATAGTAAACAGGTGTATTTCGGGTGGAAAATAATTTAATACCTCTCTGACTTTAAAGATGCTCGTTCCGAAATGAAATGGTAAAATTGAACCAATTGAAGCTTAAAAGTTGGTCAGATCTTTTACTCCACGCTATATGTCTTTGGGAAGTTTTGTCCCACAAATATTTCTATCGTGTGAAAACTGTGATAAGTAAAATAAACTTGTTTTGTCTGAGATCATTACGTTGCACATTTTACTGATCATTCACATCATTTCCGTAGATGACAAAGATGGTGTATTTTGAACGTGTAGCGTGGATAAAGTTTCCAACATAATTAAACGAGACTATTAATCCCCCGCAATAAATGAAATCATAGGGCATGGTGGAGGTTATATGATCACCCCTCCTATCCTGATTGGTTGTCCTTTCGTCCTGTTCACCAAGGAAAATAGTTGGTATTGGGAGAGGTACATAAAGAACGGGAAAAGCTGTGACGTATTTATGTTCCATACATACCACCTAGTCCCGCTCAGAGACATAACATGGAAAATAGCTCTGACTCGACGCTTTCTTTATCTACACCAGAAAATATATGACACTTAAACAAGTTTATTACATACAACAACGTCCGACTTGATGCGTATTATGTATTATTATGCATTGTAACACATGCACTGTTGCGATTCGTTAATTATGGTCACGTGACATGCGTCATTTTGATGCTCATACACGCAAAGAGCAAGGTACCGGTTAACAGTTTCTACAATTATAACAGTTCCGAACAAATGTTGACTGAGGAAATTTGACAGGGCCTTCTACGCATGCGCACATTCCAGGACGAGTAAAGAAGATGAAGAGGCGTCTGCGACCGAGACGAGTGGTGATAGCTAAGGAACTTTTCGATTTTTCGGCGAGAATAGTGGATTAGGGGTTACAAAACATATGGACTGGCCACATTCGGGTAACAGCATACGTTTGTGTTCCCTCGGGCCTGAGAGTCGCCCAAACCAGCCTGTGTCCCTCGGCCTAGGGCCTAGTGAAACACTGTTTTAGGGCAACTCTCAGGCCGTCGGGCAACAAACGTATGCTGTTACCCTCATAGCCAGTCAATATGTGAACAGTGTTATACTAACAACTAGGACTCATGGTCTGTTTGAAAGATATATGTCTTGGCATGTGAGACAAAATGTGTGTTTCTTCTACCTACAAATTATACGTTTAATTTCCTTCAAGGTTTCATTGTTCATGGTGTAATATACAATTAGTAAACTATATCGATGTTGGAAGAACTAATCTTTTAGTGAAATTGTATATAGCAATCGAATTGATAGTGAGACAAATGATTGAATGGTCGATAATGCAAGTGTTACTGCATATCGATTTATTCTATCACTAAGGTTAAGGTCGAAATTGATGAAGTTGTCAAAGTTCTCACACAGGTTAATCCTCACAAAGCCCCTGGACCTGATGGTCTTATGGGAAAGGTTTAAAGGATTGTGCATATCAGTTTGGTCCCATGGTTACCCGTCTTTTTCAATTCTTTCTGGATATCCATGTTGTTCCTCGTATTTGGAAGACATCAACTATTATACCAGTCCCTAAAAATAAGGGTGCTAAATTGTTAAACAACTTTAGGCCAGTAGCTCTGACCTCCGTTATATGTAAATGCATGGAAAGGATTATATGTAGCAGGCTCAACACGTTTTATGTCCGATCATATGGACCCGCTGCAATTTGCATACAAACATAAGAGAGGAGTAGAAGATGCAACCTTAACACTTCTCAACTTAATTACGAGTCATATGGATTCCACTGGAAATTTCGTTCGAATTTTATTTATGAACTTTTCGTCAGCATTTAGCACAATACAGCCTCATGTTGTGCTCAAACGCCTTGTTGATTTGCAAACCAACACTACATTCATTCTTTGAAATAGATCATTTGCGAGTGATCGGCCACAATGTGTAAGCATACAAAGTCATCTCCCGAACGAATTGATTTTAAATACGGGGGCTCCCCAAGGCTGTGTACTATCACCCGTTCTTTTCTCTGTTTATACAAATTAATTAAGATGTAATAATGTCATTCTTACTCATAAAATTTGCTGATGACATGGCCTTAGTTGCACGACTCAAGGACGAATACTCTGTCAGTCGTTATTTTCTATTCATAGATTATTTGAAGTCTTGGTTTGACCAAAGCTTTCTTGAATTAAATGTCGGTAAAACTAAAGAACTTTGTGTCATGGGAGCACAGAAGCAGTTCCGGACTCATTACTTCGACCGATAACTATAGATGGAAAACAAATTGAAAGAGTGTCAATTTTTAAATATCTTGGTACAATTTTAGATTCGAAATGTCTTTACAGACAACATTGAATTTATTTGTTAAAAAGAACAGCTGCGCATATCCTCCTTAGGAAACTGAAGGGGGTTTAATGTCAGCAAGAATATTTTAGTAACTGTGTATCGTTCGCTTGTTGAGAGCATCTTAACGTTTAATATTGTATCCTGGTACGGGAACCTCTCATTAAAGGACAAAATGAGATTAACACAAGTCGTCAATCTGACAGGAAAGATTGTTGGTAAAAACAACGGCAACTTTCAGTAATACATTACCAATCTTTGAAAAGGAAAGCCTTTCAGATCCATCGGGATCAAATATCCACTCAGCACAGAATTCAAAATCCTCCCGTCAGGTCGACGACTTAAGGTACCCTTTGCGCGTAAAAACTTGCACAAAAGGAATTTTTATTCATTCAGCTGTGGCAGTTTTATACGTAATTTATTGATTTTTTCAAGATTATGTATATGTGTGTGTTTTTATTGTAAGCCAGGAGCTTTGTGGTGCCTAGGGAAAATTTTCCATATGTGCATGTTTCATTAATGGACAATAAAGTAATTTAAATGGAATTGAATTGAATATCGATTTATTCATTAACTGAGAAATTTTCGATGGTATCACTATATCACTGTACTTTGCAAATGTAGGACACCTAAAGACGTTGTTCAATTTGAAAAACCAGTGTATGCACCTATAATTACACACTCATTGGTGGCTCGTAGAATTTTTGAGTCCCTACCTTTGCCTCAGTCGCTTCGGCTTTGAAACGAAATTTTGGTGTGAAATTAGGATCAGTTAGAGCCTTGCGATCCATCGTAAACGATTCGATGGGATACTCTGTCTTTCCATCGATGGCCATCTGACTCAGGATCTTCAAAGCAAAGAGCAAAATCTGAAACAGGAAATAAAAAACACTAAAAATTTCCAAATTAAGGAACAACAAACTGAAAGAATTCAAATAGTCCGTTTTCACGATCCAACCGCAACTTGCTTGTACGTGCCGTCTCATCAAATGAAACTGCTCTGCCAGACATTCGACAGCAAAAGTTTTTGACATTTTCAAAAGACTTAATTTATCTTCTAGTACTTCAGTTCCAAAGAAGTGTGAAAACACACAGTCGATTGATCATAAAGCAGTACCAAATGATCAAGACGTTTAACCATTACTTCAACATTACTATGAAAATGAACACAATACTATCCTTCGTAGGCTGTAGAGGAGGATAGTTTCGTCATCGTTTATTCTACCTTCGTTCCATAAACGCCTCGGTATTTAAGGCCACAATAGCTGCGGATGTAATGCATTATTTTATGATTTTATTTTCAAACCAAAGTTGGTTCGCATAAATGTGCTAAATGAATGATGTGTATAGAAGTATCACTGCTTGATAATTTGGACCATGTCTGCACGTTTTAATATGTTAAGTAATTAATACTCTGGTGCCGAAGCACAAAACCCAAAAATTTCGGCCCCACAGTGGTTCTTGGTGGTTTCTGTATCTTCAAAGCCTACTGAATCAGGATCTGCGTGATACCACCCTGGCACCGTACCCTTTGGCATTTTCAAGATGGCCGCAGATTTTCATGGTTGATTTTATAGCAAATATAACAAAAGATACCAATTCTTTGACCCGTAAAACATGCTCAAAGACACCAAAATCAATGGCATAGTGTATTGGGATATGACTTGTTATATACTGACACAGGCATTTGGGCGGCCATCTTAGATTTTTATGCAAATTGAGGGTTGTACATGTCAGTCAAGGAAAGATATCAATTCCATGACCCAATGTACCTGGCAAAGAATACCAAAATGACTACAACAGCTTCTCATTGAGCTGAGATATGATATTTTACCTGTTTTTAGGTCATTTTGGCAGCCATCTTGGATTTTTATGCAAATTAAGGGTTGTACATGTCAGGCAATGAAAGATATGAGTTCCTTAACCCCATTTACCTGGCAAAGGAGACCACAATGACTACAACAGCTCCTCATGGACATGAGATATGGTATTTTGCCTGTTTTTGAGGTCATTTTAGCAGCCATCTTGAATTTTTATGCAAATTAAGAGTTGCACATGTTCGGCAATGAAAGAAATGAATTCCTTGGCCCTGTTTACCTGGCAAATGACACCAAAATCACTTTGACAACATTTAATAAAGCTGAGATCTTACCATTTACATGTTTTGGCGGCCATCTTGGCGGCCATCTTGAATATATTAAAATGCCCAAGGGTGCCAGGGTGGCATCATGCAGATCTTGATTAAGTTGGCTTTGAAGATACAGAAACCACCGAGAACCATTGTGGGGGCCGAAATTTTTGGGTTCGACCAAAAATCAGTTTTCGGCACCAGACTGTAAGGGGTGCCGCACAAGTAAAATGGCGTCCCACTGAAAAGTACAAAAAATGCAGTCTTTCGTGCACATACACCGTCCTGACCATCCAAGAAACAGACATGATGCCATTTAGTTGAATACACAATTTGTTGTTGTAATCTTTATTTTCTCTGTCACGTGATTGTTTTTTTTTGAAAATGGGGGAATCTAAAATGATACTAAAACTGTTGCAATGACGTGCCAATTTAGACACTTATGACAACAGCGTTATACACTTTTTCAGCCTTTTTTTAATGGGTCTTATTCAAAGAAAAAACTGTTGGAAAACCGAGGATATTTTGATTGGTTTATTAAACATTCACTGCTATTGTGGCTTTAACGCAAAATGCACGTAACTGTACAGCAAACTTCGTGATGCTATTGTACATTTGACAAAAGTCGGATGCAATTAGTGTGGTGAGGGTGTTTGGCAATTCCTCCCTTCAAATATATACCGGTGTGACTTCTTTTTGTCTCGTGCTCACTGTTTAACCGTGTTTCTTGCTTTCGATATTGGACAGTTTACATGGCAAGTCTCTAATTAATTATGTATATCCGTTTACCAGCACTGTTTTACACAAAATAGTCCTGCATATCTGGTTATCAGCGCAGTTTAAAGTGGCACTCCCACTTTGTAACTTTTTTAAAACACATTTTTTAATGCTAACGGTCGATATTTGAGGTGACGACTGCGCGCGGATCTCGAGATATCGATAAAAACATGTCCTCAAAAAAGTAAAAGTTTGAATTCCGGTGGCCCACCTAAATTCAGCTTCCGCACATCGAACGTTCGGCACTGGGGCCATTGTCAGCAAAGCTATGGAGTACGAGTCTACGCTAACGCTGCTGTACGCAACAGTATCACTGGCGTCGGTGATCGGTCATGCCCTGTGGGGAAAGCCGAGTCTTACTGACTCGGAGAAAGAGGAAAACAAAGTTTGCTGTTTCACCAGAATTCACATCGGTGACTAGTACAGATACGTGCGGTTGATAAATAGCGGCCGCCGCGTGGTATGCGAACCACGCGTAACCGTTTGGTATTGGTTCAAAATATAATAGAACTGATGAGAATAATGAAAATGACAAAAACTAAGGAAAAGTTAAAAAAACTTACCTGAAGTGAAGGCATAATGCTGTATGTAAAGTCTTCGCAGTGAGAGGTATAATTGCATCCTTCTAACTTATTATGACTCCCCAGAATATCGTCAATCAGCACAACAACAAACCTTCGGTGGATTTCGGGTCATAATCAGAAACAATCGTACAACTTCGGGATGTGAAGAATAGGCTCGGGAAATGACATGTTTTTATCGATATCTCGCGATCCGCGAGCAGTCGCCACATCAAATATCAACCGTTGGCCTTAAAAAAATGTGTCGCCACGTCAAATATCGACCGTTGGCCTTAAAAAAATGTGTTTTAAAAATGTTACCAAGTGGGATTGCCTCTTTAGACAAAGAAACTATCCGCTGTTGGTAAATCCATACAAAATAAGTGAGCGTCCGCAGCTCGTTAATTTATACAGTGGAAAAATTAAAATATCTATGGTTAGCATCGTATATGCGCACGCATGATGACTGCGGCTCTTGAAAAGTTTTGCACAAGCATCGGGTCAATGTCTTCTTGATTTACATTTACGTAGAAAACAAAAGTAACTCACTTGAATGCATAGCCAGCGCCGTTACAGAATATAACTTGTGGGAAACCTTTCTTTTCCAGCGTGTCGACGACAAGGTTACGGTCGGGAGGCATTGTGTAAAGACAAGTCTTGGTATACAGCAGTGGTCCCACAGCCTAGAGGAAGGAAACACATCAGCGACAAAAGAAACTACTAGTTTGTCATGTGGTGTGGTGACGTTTATTCGGGAAGCAACGAGCATTATCATCGATTTCTTATAAAATAACAGACTGAGATACTACAAGGGAAAACCTACTACCCGTACATAAATAATTTTCTACCAAAATTTCCATTACATCGCTTCTGATATATATATATATATATATATATATATATATATATATATATATATATATATATATATATATATATATATATATATATATATATATATATCACATGAACTGGCCCGTATCTCCACCTGTGTGACGTACACCAACACAGATAAGAAATCCATATTACCCCTGTTGTACGTCATCAACCGGAACTTTTTTCCTGCAATGGTACCGTTCGTACGTGCACGTCGCGATACAGACCGATTTGTCGTGATCGATGCCGTGCTCTCATGTCATTTTGACAAAAAGATGACCCGATAAATCAAGATATTTAAGCATAGAAGGCACGTCCAACGAAATTTCGAGTCGCTAAAGCTTTAGCTATTCCCAAGAATCGAATAATTATAGACCGTCAATCGTTTTAATGGCTCAGTAACGTCACGGCTAAAGTCGTAAGGCTCAATGTGGACGTCGTCGTACCTGGCGGATACCGTTGACGGAAGTGCCCACTACAAGCGCATAAGCTGACACACAGAGCGCATAAGCTTACACTCTGTGTGTCATTGATCTGAATCTTTCGGGCTCGCCAAGGTCGTAAACTTGTGATATTTTAAAAGCCACGGCATCTCTAAGAATGATAACTACTGTTTCGATTGTGTCATTGCATTAACTTCATAAATATAATTGTAAATATTCTAAATAACTCAAAATACTATGGTTATCTGTCGCTAGCGCGGTGAAAGCTATGTCCGCCGATGGCAGACTTGCCTTGGCATCGGTCCAGCGCGAGACAATGATTGACACGCGCACGTGACCGAATCCGTATGTCTGATTGGTGGAGATACCATTCGGTGTATCAAAATTTAGGCTTAATCGGTTTTATGAATGAAAGTATACCTGTAAACATTTGCACGTCTCCTGGGTGACGGGCCGCTTTACTCATTAAATGAAAGTAATCCGCGTAAATAAATCACAAAATCGCGATAAAAATCATGCAATTTGCTACAATAATATTGATCCATCCACATCAAAGACAAATAAGTAGACTGTTTATGTGATAAATATATAATCCCATGGTATTTTTCTCTGTTTGATGTCATCGTATACGCGTGTTTTTCGCGGAGCCGCACAACTTCGAGCCGAAGGCTCCGCGAAAAACACTCGTATACGATGACGTCAAACAGAGAAAAAAGGATTATAATATATATATATATATATATATATATATATATATATATATATATATATATATATATATATCACCGTCCTGCAGAAGAAGGTTGCGTTCTGCGATGCGCATTCGTATCAATTTTGCACTTGACATTAAAGCGGCGATTTCCGTTTTCTTATGTGGTGTGAGAACAGTCACAGCAAAATTCGAAAAAATCTGAATTCTTACATGTGTGATTTTTTACCTTGGGAAAGTATTTCTCCAAAAATTCGAGGCACTTGTTCTCTACAACTGGTCAGCTGTAAAATTCCTGGTTTCCGGTGTTACCGCTGGCCCTGCAGCGTCGATTCCTACTTTGGTTTCCGTATTGCCATGGATTGGGCAACCGTAGAAGTCATACTTCGTATCGTGAAAGACCCAATATGGAAAGCTGTTAAAGCGAATGAAAAGCAATTGTTGAACAGCAAAATTGTACGCAGTTCGTGTAGTTGGCACATGACGTCAGAGAGTGGGATTGTTGAAACGTTCTTGATGTCAATTTTTGACAATTAAATCTTAGGTAAAGTGTTAAACTTAAAATCAAGCATTCATCTATCAAATATGATAACTATCGATGTAGTGGTATGTGAGAAAGAATATGCTTTTCATCGAATAATAGGAAGAATTGACCAAATTTGTATGTGCAAATTTCGTCGTTCAACTATGCCGGATTTCTGACGAACGGTTTCAGATGAAATTTAAAGCCGACGTATACGTTATATCCACAGAGTTACTCATATTGTTTGGTCGTCTATCAAACTCACTTCTCCTTGGTGAAGTCCTTCATATTGGGAGTAGCTACATACGTGGCCTGTTCCTGCGTCACTGTCAACGGAATATGCACACCAACAGATCCTAACACGTGATTGATCCAAGCACCAGCGCGACAACGAAATATGCCCTGGTTTGTGTAAACCTGAAGAGAAGCAGAGAGAGAGAGAGAGAGAGAGAGAGAGAGAGAGAGAGAGAGAGAGAGAGAGAATATGAAGGTATTGCATAAATGTTTTGTTAACCCTTTTTTCGTAGGACAGTGCTCACATTCTTTGCATGCTCGGTCGATGCCAAGTTAATTAAATCGCAATAGTGCTGTTTGTCAGATTGTGACTTGGTGACATCAGAAAATCAGACAAATAACCGGAATACAAACCAGTACATGAACACCATCTGTATCCTTGTCCAGTTTCAATACGTTGCAATTCTCGACTATGGTGGCGCCATGCTTTCTGGCATGTGAGTGGCGTTCGCCATGGCAGCATCCACCAAGCCGGAGTCCTTCTGGTAGAGACCAATGATGTCAGATCCTATGTTAAACTGAGGGAAACGCTCACTTATCTGATCTCCAGTCAAACGCTCGTACCTGTTAAAGTATAGATATATACATACAGTACGATAGGAATCTACTCGTGGAAAATTTCTCCAAACTACCTGTCATGATTCTGTTTTATAGGACGGAACTTGAGTTATATAAAAAAATGCGCGTAAGAGTACATACATTTCTGAGTTTCTTTTATTGGATTAAGTTTACGACGGATTATTTTGAGAGCCGAAAAGAAAATATCGACTGTTTCTTTTTCACTGTCATAAACGAAAATATAGATAGCCACTTTATGTTGGGAAAACAGCAATACAAGGACAACATGCAAAGGTCGTGTCAGTATCACAATTACGCGAAATTTGCTTTGATTTAGCTCTTCTTGCACGCTTTCAGCATTAGTTCCGAGCACTTACGAAGATATCCAATGATCACCTAAAAAATTAAATGTTTGGGCTTAAAGATAGGGGGTGCACCTCCATGTTTCAGCACAAGTTACTCACGGGATGTTCTGTTGTCCATAGCAGCTGCATAGTCTCCTATTATTTTGACCCACTCGGGAACCGAAGCATGACCAAGGTGGATACCGCCACATTTGTACACCAACTGTATCCCAGACTCCTTTTCGACTTCTCTGAATGTAGTGAAGGTATCTCTAACCAGTTTGGTGTAGCATTCTTCGTGATACAACAAACGTCTGCAAAGGAACATTATATTTGTGTGGTTAGAGCTCGTTTCCGACAACATTCTATCACAGAGAAACATACACAGAGTCGCAACGGGTATTGTTTAGGCGTGAAGCGGTTACGTAACCCATCCATGTTCGCCTCGCCTCAGGTTGCTCTCGCCTCTCTTTTCCGAAGAGTGCCGACCATGCATCCTTCGTAATTTTCGGATTTTCGCCAATTGTTAAGCGAAAGTATGTTCGGCAAAGTTTGTGTTGTTGTTGTCGTGTGGTGCTGAGCGGAATTGACGTGCTGGCGAAAAGGGGAGTGTTTTGAGCTTCAGGAAAGTGAGTTTTACCGTTTTAAAAATTCCTCTCATATTTTTATGAATATATAATGAGTGTGTTTGAACCAAATTTGAAAGTCTTTTATCGATACTGTCTGGTTTTACTTAATGGTTTACGGTCAGCCATACCGTCTTTTACAAAGTGCGTCAAGGAAGGACATGTTTATGAAACTGCTGGCGTGTTATGTTTTGATTGGCGTGAAGCAGTGTTTCTGGCCTGAGAGCTCACAAAGTAACTATGGTTGCTACGCGACTGGCAGTACGATGCCATCTCGTCCTATTTTTCGCATAATCTCGTGTAATTATCAATCACAAACAAAGCCTCCAAAAAGTTAACACCTTGAAGCTCATTTTAATATGGAAAGCCAATAGTCTACCGAGACGACCATGGAACAAAAGGCATGCAGCGTTTCAGTCTGTCAATACTATTTGTCTGTGATTCTATGAATCAGATCATAGTGTCCAAGTAGCTCGGAGGGGATTATTGTCTTGAAATACGATGAAACTGTTACCGATTATGTCGAAGATAAAATTTTACCAATTTATCTTTCATCGCACTAACATTTACGATATATATGACAAATCATACTATTGGTTTATCGATGTAAATTAATCAATTTGTATTTAATACAGTGTCGTGTGCGGCAATTAAAACACGTTCGATTGGCGGTTAATTTTGTCTTAATAATGTATAGATTTATATTTCAAGTGTTACATGAGTGTCCGAATTTTTTGAAAAGGTCTTTTCATTGATTCACCAAAGATAAGTTCCTCTTTATAGTCACGGTATCGTGTAACTTACTGGCTTTATAAAACTGAATGCCCTGACTTAGGCACTTGGAGATCAGATCATTTGGATTCAGCATTGACATGGATGTGAATGTGATGAAAAATGAAAACTTAACAAACTTATTGATATTAATGGAATATAGGCCAGAAATGCATTAATACAGAATATGATGTAAATCGCCTCTGCAATTATTGGTGTTAAACTTAACACAGAACGATCTCTGTTTATAATAAACACTTGTAGGATAATACTGCATGTATCTAGTCGTTGCTTCCGAAACTCTTTCTTATTTCAAATTGACCAGACTTTGTTTAGAATGTGCTGCCCAAACAACACTTGGCCAATAATCAAGGTGACTTCGAAACAGTTTTGTGTCTGAGTCAGTCCTCATCACGACCGTAAACACGGTAAAAGCGACCCCGAGTCCAACAAAAGTAAAGCGTATAGCAAGGCATTTATTTAATACAGTATACAACCATGCGAAGAGTTCACATACCAGTGTTAAAAAAGGGTGACTTACAAGATTCGAGAGTGGTCTTGTGAGCCGCCATTATCGTGTCCAAGTTTGAACTGCTCAAGGCCAAGTACATCTACAAATATGAAGCATTGCATATTTTGAAGGTTATCGTGTCCTGACAAATACCTGAAGGGAATATCCTCGTCACTCTGATTCCGTCTTATTATCTAGCATAGCAATAATTACACTTTTGCTTTAGCGCTTTTAAGGACATGCGATTGTGGTTTGAAGCACAGGGAACCTAGAAATCTGATCGCTGTTGTTGTTGTTGTTGTAGTTATTGTTGTTGTTGTTTATGATTATATTAGTCGTGTTGTTGTTGACCGATAAAATTCAACTAACATAATTAATGTATTGTTGTTGTTTCAAAAGTAATGTGGATGTCATAAGAAACACTACAAGGACACTATCATTATTTGACCCAGTGCAACTCTCTCCCAACGTACACTCTCAGCCCTCATGACATTTCCATTACTTTTGAAACAACAACAACAGTGGCGCCAAACACTTGTGCCGGTGGCCATTCCACGAGCGGACTGACATTTCGTTTCACTGTATTGCGACTACTATTACAACCTTTTCCTGTGACTTTATAGTTGGCAGATACACGTGAAATAATAAAACGCACCTTTTAGTCTCTAAGGTTTTATAGACATTGTGTTAATCGATAGGCAGACTGCAGAACTACATGAGCTCTTGTGTTTTCGAACGGAAGCTAAAAACGAAAATCGGTATCTGAAAGAGCATCTGCTGCTAAAGTAGACAGATTCTTGGCTCGTTACGATTGATTTTGTTATTCGAATATCACTACTGGTCACAGTAGCACCTCACCTTGGTTACGGTGTAAGCTACGGGGAAAATTCCTGAGCTATGTTCACAGGGGTTCGGCGCATTCTTAGTGTGTATAGCTGCTCAGGTCGACGCAGCAACAGGGGACCCAGTAATCTGGTTGTTGTCGTTGTTGTTTGTGTTATTGTTATGTTGTTTTTGACCAATAAAATTCAACGAACATAATTGTGTTGTTGTTGTTTTAAACATAATGTCGATGTCATAAGAAACACTACAAAGGACATGCACTATCGTTATTTGACCCAATGTAACTCTCTCCCAACGTACACTATCTTCCTGAGAGTTGCATGACATCATCGATACGTTTGAAATAACAACAACAACAACATAGTTATGTTCATTGAATTTTATTGGTCAACAACAGCAGGAATAATAACACGACTAATGTAAACATAAACAACAATACAAACAGCAACAACAACAACCACCAGATTACTGGTTCCCCTGTAAATGCACCAACTTTGAAGCAGCCAGCTCACGGCCCCAGGGCTACAGTTATTGCGGTCAACTCTTATGTACAGTTCTGTGATGCGATTTCACATCTACACACTATTACAAGGCACTGTGCCGTTGTATGCTAGCACTATATTTGTACGTAGGGATGTATCTTAAAACAGATATGAACTGAAAATGCTCACGTGTTTCATTATATATTGCATTTATGTGCAAGTTTGAACCTTTGCTACATGCTTTGCTACATTTAAAGTGTTATGATCAACACAATGAATTTCACCACAGATCAATTCTAAAGGTCATTAAGTATTCAAATATGTAATTAGCTGAAATAAAAATAATTAATTTCTTTGAGTACTGTCATTGTATCACAATATAGCATGTGTAATTACCTTTGGTCAAGTCCTTCAAGCTCTATATGCCAAACCGTGAAAGCTTGTTAGCTATTTATGCAAATTATGAATTAGCTGACATGAAAATGCAAAATGACTTTCAATACTGTTATAACCTGGTATAATGATCAATGTACACAGCATGTTTCGCCAAATTTATCAAGTAAATGCCAGTATATATCCCTAATTTGGAAGGTTCATTAAATATGCATATTGGGAATTGGCTGAAAAAAATGTCAAATGACTTTCAATAATCTTGTATCATAGTATCTTTAATGTACATAGCAAGTTTTGCCAACTTTGGTCAAGTCAAAACAGATAAATATCGCTAATAAATGCGGGATATCGGACCGCAGGCGGGCGAAGATTGCATTATAAGCGCGCCAACCCAAACTCACTGCATGGACATCACATTTACGAAATCGAAGTCCAAAGTCAACTACGTCATTGTTAGAATAAGAGAGGTTTTCCATCACACGGGAGCATACCACCACAAATTTTGCACAGATGGCGTTGCACTGGCATTGAAAAAGGGTGCATGGGAGTATGGGAACGCGGGCAGTTTCCCTCGCTATGGGTAGGAAATGCATTGAGCAAGACACACTTCCGGGTTCGCAAAAAAACGAGGATCCCATTTACGGGGCGCTCAAATATAACTATTTGCTGTGATACATAGCAGAGGCGTATATGTTTGTGATGCTGAGAATAACATCAGTAAATAAATGACGGGTTTTAAAAGTTGACGTTTTTGCGATGAAACAGACTTCTGAAGGTAGCTCGCTTGGGGAACACGTCATCCCGGCCGCTGTCCGCTTTGACCCCAGTAATTCACACTGGTTTTGGTCGGCCCCAGGTACCCAAGTCACTTCGACCCCGTCACACTTTTGCCTACATGTCCACGGAGACGATTCAACATGTTCCACAACAAAGCCAAGACAAAAATTGAAAATATCAATAAAATGGCTTCACAAAGGCTGAAATACACGATACTCGATGAAGTATGAAGTTTATGAAATGAAATCAAAATTGACAACACAAGTGTTTGTCTCGGGTAATACCACTTGAAGTAGAACAATTCTACAGACTGTTTTTTCCATACAGTGCAGTATTTGTCAGTGACAAATTAATCTTTGCAATACATTTTTTTGCGATGAGCTGGAAATTTGATTAATATCGAGTTAATGTACATAAATATTCCGTTATTTACTGGGACACGTTTATTTTCTCGATCCGCTATCTGCGGACTACGTGCTGAAGTACATTGACTGTTCATGTCAACGATCGTTTCTCCCTCTGCAGAGTTTCTGTATCCCGTTCAACAACGCTGTACCTCGATCACACGATAGTGACGCTATGTAGCTGTGCAGTATTGAAACTTATCATAAAATGGCCACCTCGTCTAACAGTAACACGTATTGTCGGGATTATCGTACGGAAAAAAGACTGCCAAAGTAAGACTTATGAATCTTCATCAGAATTGAACACATCATGATTGTACACGAGTATCAACCGTGAATGCACGTTGAGCTCGGCAGTTACACAAGCATGGTACGCTACATGCATAGCCCTACGAGTATGGCGACTGTGTCCGGCTTTGGCTACGCCGCCTACCGGAGGTGGGAGGCGGCGTAGCCAAAGCCGGACACTCTCGTCATACTCGTAGGGCTAGCTACATGCACTGCCGCGATGCCGATCGTATGCATTCCAAGGCCTATCCCGGAATTTGTTTCACAAACAACCTCAAAGGAGAGCAAACATACTTCTATGGACAATGACGAACACGTTTCTTGGCGAAGCAAAATCAAAACAGTGCAGAAGTACATGAAGTAGGTCATGGCCTTGGACTCTGTGCACGAACCTGATTGGACACTTCAATACCTTTGACCCAAAGTTATTATTCATCAGCACTTCCATGCCATGAGGCAAGGTAGAGAACGTATGTACTCATTTCTGGCGATCGAGCAGCGAGGGAAACAATCAATTACCAAGGATAAAGCTAATTTGCTAAACGATATTTTATCTTGAATAGTGAGTTGAATGAGTAATAAAATATCATATTTTTAATGTTCAATACGAGGTTGAAACACGGAGGGACCGTGGTTGAAACCAGAGCTATCCAGCTGTTAGCCCTGCGTACGATGCTGTGTGTTCCGCTACAGCTAATAGCCCCGCTCACCACAGCCCTGCAAAGACCCGTACGTAGAGTTGGTGACTTCAAATCCATTTTTGGACTTGACGTAAAAAGCCAAATTACTGCCGAAATTCAGCGTTCTTGGGCCCAAGTCGTATCCCTGCCTACCTCAGCTACTCGATCGCTTCCAAAAATGCCAGTCTTTTATTCTTTTTTCGTAAATAACCGTCGATGTCGGCAACTCTCTCGCTAGCCCTGCGTACGTACGCACTGTACGCTGTGCATTTCCTGTGTGCGTTCCTAACACACAGCGTACAGTGCGTACGTACGCAGGGCTAGCGAGAGAGTTGCCGACATCGACGGTTATTTACGAAAAAAGAATAAAAGACTGGCATTTTGGAAGCGATCGAGTAGCTGAGGTAGGCAGGGATACGACTTGGGCCCAGAACGCTGAATTTCGGCAGTAATTTGGCTTTTTACGTCAAGTCCAAAAATGGATTTGAAGTCACCAACTCTACGTACGGGTCTTTGCAGGGCTGTGGTGAGCGGGGCTATTAGCTGTAGCGGAACACACAGCATCGTACGCAGGGCTATCCAGCTGTAGCCAACCTGGACAAGCACATTTCACAGCGCCCTCAAACAGTCGATTGTTTTCACTTGTCATACGCGGCGTAACAGAAAAATTAAACTTTCATAACTTCATTAATATCCAAGCCACGCCCACCAAAACCTTTTCAGTTCTAGCCATTTGAATTCTGAAGATGTCTACCAAATTTGACTGAAATACGTTCAGCCGTTTTTGAGAAAATGGACCAACAGACAGACAGACAGACACACAGACAGACAGACATCGCTGCGACATATGCTCACGTGTTCACACGTGAGCAAACAAATGTTAAGCCTCAATGCTTGCTGTGCACTGACATCGTGAACTAATAGGGTTGATATTCTTTTGACAGGGGATTGTAAAAGTGCGAAAAAACCCAACTGATTGATAGTGTGCATGACTATTGTGACCCCAACAGTACCAGTCACCGGCTAGAAACCCTTTGGAAAGTAGCCAGAGACGTCTGCCCGTCTCCTCCCTGGCCCCCATTCCTACGATTCCTTTCCATGGAAGTCGGTCACTCACAGTCCATACTCACTTGTACCGGCACGTTTTGACAACCAATACACGGTACCGCTGCCGATTCCACCGCAGCCGACAACGATGTACTCGAAGTACTGAGGTTTGCTGGGGCTCGCCGTCATGCTCACTCAACTTTCTAACATCAGACTGGGCATCAGACCAAATACATTTTATCATCCCTTTGGTAAAGGTCACATCCTCGAGGTCAATAACAGGTGTTAGGTGAACTGGGTCACAGGTGCCTGGAGTTGCAAGTGTAGTTTATTAATGCCTCGATGTGACTGCAAATCAGTGCATTGATTTGAATGGGGACATCCGGGGAGTTAGCGGGCCGGTGAAGATGTACTGACCGGTTTCCATGATTACCTGGCCAAGTGACGCCCTTCGACGTTTTCGACGTCATAGTAGACGCTTAACGCTAGATGTAAAATAGCAAATATTTATTTATTTAGCCGTGTATACATACGTAACATTGGCATAAAATGAAATACAAAACAAAAGAATTACAAGATTGAAAAACTTTGCAAGAAAGATGAAAAAAATCATCTCAAAATTACATGTTATATATAAGCTTTCATCAGCTCATTAAAGAACTTTGCAGTAATATGCACAAAGGAATCATCAGAACAAGACATTATGTATATCCATGCGCGCACTGCTATTGTGACTTTCGTTAAAATATGTTTGATGCTGTTCGATGATGGTAAAATTTGAAAAATGCCCTGCATGTAAATACATGTCATATAGCGTTAACTGTGGCATGCAATGAAAATATTATTGCCTGAATACATGGGCTGTGTGCCCTCGCAGCAGGGGCCAAATTGCTCTCCTGGAGTCGGGCAAATTGTCACCTGCTCTCGGGCACATAAACCCATGTATTCAGGCAATAATATATAGAGAGAAGGGGGAATGTACGATTTGTGTTTATTTTCGACTCGGGCAGTTTTATTTGCAGGCCGGATAAGTCCGTTTCATACCTTTGTGGATATTCTACGTATCAGTATGTCCAACGTAGCATAACTCTACACTATAGACTATCCCAGTCCACATACGCCTGTGGGGACTCTACACGCACGGCATGTTGATTTTCAAACTGTCCTTTATGTAAAGGCACATGCGCACGTCATCGAATTAACTTGACAAGTTTGCGTTTGGCATGATAAATGTGTCGTCATACAAGTAAACAAAGTATTATATATTCCCGCTATAAATTGGGTCAAAGTTTATCGCAAAGCATTAGAAAGAAGGGGGAAGTGTCTAGACAAGGATACTTTCGCACTTAAGAAAAAATAAAATATATCAATATTTTTAAAGCAAAATGATTAATTTGCGCAATCCGTGACAAAATGCGTCCATCCCTTCTGATGTTGTGATACTTGATACATCTTATTCTAATACACCTGCTTTGACATTTTTGATATCGTATAAATTTCGATAATTTCAATCGTACTAATGCATAATCCATCAATCATTTACCTGGATTAAAACAGTAGGGAGATGAAAGATATCCCACTTTTCGTAGATTTTAAGACAACGGCATGCTTTAAATTCAATAAGTCAAGTTGTCGTTTGTTCCATATAGTTGCTAAGTGGCATGTTTCTTGATTGTTATCATTTCTTTCCCATTGTCCACTCTACGTAAGATAGTGTGAAAGTAGCACTTGTCGTATTTCTTAAATCAAAGTTATTATTTGTAATGACATTCCTTTGCGCTGGATGAAGAAATTCGTTGAATTTCTGATACAATTTTGATATCACCATGGACCCTAGGGCCTATGATATCACCTAATGTTTTCTATAACTTGCTTTGTTTCATACAATTTATGATTTAAACTATAAGGCAGAGAGTCAAAGTGGTTGTAACTTTGTCCTTTATCAGCTATTTTAGAGCATGATACAGTCTACCAATCATTCTAACACGGCCCGAAATTAGCGGTAGTCCCGCGTCCACAGACTACCAACTTTTCTCTGGGGCTACCAAAATCCATGAAATGGTAGCCCACACGGACTACCAAAGCCTTGGACCTGAAATTCAGTCATTACTTGGCGTGCAATATCCGGTCCGTAAATAAGCGACGAGTTAAGGCCGCGTTTAAAAAAAATGGTGGGGGGGGGGGGGCTGGAGGAATCGCGATTGAAATTTATTTTTTTCAGATCCCCCCCTCAATACCCTCAAAAATTTTCAAGTCCCCCCCCTCAATACCCTCAAAAATTTTCAAGTCCCCCCCCCAAATTACCATATAGCCGAAAATTTATTAGGAATGCACGCAGGGTAAAAAAAAAACACGTAATGTGTCGTTCTGCACGCAGATGTTCAATACTACCTCTTATCAGCAGGTTGTAGAGCCATATACCTAGGGCAAGTTCTTAAATTGATTCATTTTTAATGCATCAGTGAACTTTTTGGATTTCTCAGTCTAAGCCGACTTGAGTTTATCCAACTCTGGCCAGTTCAATGGCACCAGCTGAAAGCACACAAAATGACAATCATGAGAGAGTATGAAAATTATGTATTTCTAGCTACATTTAACCAAATTGTGAAAAAAACGAGCACAGTGACCTACCGAAAATTTTTTTTTCAAAAGTACAAGACATCTACAACTTAGATGCCACTTATAAAATGTTTTACAAAATTGACAATACTGGAAGGTTAAAATATTCCATGAAATTAATGTTTTAATCTCAGAAATTTTGGGTGTAATAATGGCAAATTTGATAAAAAATAAAAGATTCCATTTAGTCACACATTTTTCCATTTATATTAGAGTCTTTACTGTTCAAAGTTTTACTTTTGTGTTATTGGTACAATGAGATGTGAAAATTTCATTCACTGCATGAACTTGAAATGAATGGTTTTATATATTGATTTTAAGTGATTTTAGAAAAACTGACTTTTCATCGTACATTTGTATAAGATCAAGTATGGTGACCCCATCTTTTTTCTCTAAAATTTGATTGTTCTCATATGCCAGAATTCAAAAATCCATGGTAACTGTTAGTCCCCTAGTCTTCTATGTATTGCTCTCTGGATGGATCTTGTGTACAAGTAGATGTATGTTTCACTGTCAATTGAGTGTCCTATGACCGAAACTCTTCTTAAACTACAACAGAGTCAGAGCTACATGTATACTGTCACTGCCAGTATGTAGTAGCAGGGCAGTAGTTGTATTAACTTTTATTTTGACAATATTTTTGTTCAGTTTATACAATTGTGTTCTTGTTCTACTCCCTACAGAATGTTGAGCTATCCAGTATTCAGCTTGCCAACACAGCCTACGTGTACCGTGCATTTGCATCATTCAATTATCACCAATATTTAGACAAACGGGCTTTGTTGACAAACTGAATATTGTGTTTTTCAGCAGCATGCTATTGCTGTAGAGAGACACCAAGAAACTGTGTTTGATACATTGCATAGAAATATTGAAAAATTATCAACAGTTGTAGCTCCTGCCCCATTACAAGGCCAACTTGTTCTACGAAAATTTAATGGCATTCATACATTTTTAGACTTTTTCGAGATTAAAGACATAAAATATGACAAAACGGTTCTAGATTTTGTTTAATTATTACTAACATTAGAACCATTGGACGACATCAAAATGTTGGGAGTCAAATATTTTCACGTCCCCCCCCCTATAGGCAGAGCAAAACTTTCAAGTCCCCCCCCCTCGACTACCCCAAAAATTTTCGAATCCCCCCTGAATTCCTCCAGCCCCCCCCCTCACCACTTTTTTTGAACGCGGCCTAAATCACAGACAAATATAGACAGACTGGAAACGCGGCATGCCTTTTGTTCCATGGTCGTCTTGGTAGACTATTGGCCTTTCATATTAAAATGAGCTTCAAAGGTGTTAAACTTTTTGGAGGCTTTGTTTGTGGTTGATAATTACACGAGATTATGTATTCTTCAAAATACGTTTTTGTTCACAGACTTGTACCAAGTCGTCAGAACTGCGGACGCGCCACTCCCTTTTCATTTCATGTCATACCAATTGACTTGTGGGAAGGTTTGAACAGTAGCGTAAAGGTTATACGCAATATCATCCTACATACGGACACAGTTAATTGAAGGAAAAAGAAAACCAGGTTCTATGTAGGGAAATATTTTGCGAGTACTATTTTTATGATGAACATTTAACTGTCCAGTGGTGCTGGGGAAACATATCTGTCACATGTTGGAAGGAATCAACAGATATCTGACTGGCTCCGAATCATCATAAGCTATTCTAAAAGCCAGCTTCAGTAATTAGCACGATTTGTCTTGTTACCCCCTTGACAAATAGTGCAGTAAACCTCTGACGACTACCACGAAAGTAGACCTACATCAAAGATGGCAAATACATAACAAATTATTGCAGTTTTAAATCGTCAATTAATTTCAATAGGACACTATTCTATATGTCCAAAATCATAAATTGTTATCATAAGAGCTATGTTTATTTTATGGATTTTATGGGGACTAGAGGAAATAAGTATTGCAACACATTTTTATTTAACCATCTTGGCAGCATTTATTTTCCAAAGGTTACCTTGAAACTATTTTGTTTTTGTCCAGGAGATTCAGAGCAAATTTATTTTGCAACCAAAAAAAATTATTTTAACGAGGCCAAATATTAGCTTTATATAGAGGTGTTTCTATATGCATAGTAATACAGTTCCTTTCTTTATTTTTCACCTGTCAGGGTGAAATCGTTTACCGGTCATATCTTTTTGAAATTTCCACTATTGTTAAACAAGTCATCGTTGATGACACAGTCCCCACTTGTTAATGGGTACTTTGATTACAGGTCCTCAGACAGGAAAGAGTCCTCGTCATTAGATAGGTCTGTGTTAACATGGAGGCATCATGGGCCAGTGGCTAGAGCAGTGGACTCACGATCAAAGGATGGTGAGTTCGAGCCCCGGCATGGCTGTGGTGTTGTGTCCTTGGGCAAGGCACTTTATTCCTCATTGCTTCTCCCCACCCAGGAGTGATGGGTACCTGGTAGGACAGAGGTTGTTATGTGTGCGTTTAGCTCTGCTGCGCTTATTGGCTGCACATGTGAGCTGTTGTCTGCTCCCCAGGGAGTTGAGTGGTATCATATTAGGTCCAGTGACCAGGGGTAATAATAATTGTAAAGCGCCTTGATCACATCTACTTGTGGATATGTGCGCTATATAAGAACCAAATATTATTATTATTATTATTATTATAAAAATACTTTTGAGTAAATTCGCTTGATACATGTCTGAGTTGTAGTTGAGGGCATGAAGAAATCGTAATAAAATGAACACACGGCGGCCATATTGGATCGTATCACAAAACAAATCAATGTGCATATGTATGACATAGGTCAATGTCCTTGTACCAACTTTGATTAACATCTGTTGAGATACGCCTGAGTTATGGCTTTGTACATGAAAAACTCATAACAAAATGGCCGCACAGCAGCCTGCCATATTGGATCGTATCACAAAACAAATTAACGTGCATATGTACGACATTGGTCAATCTCCTTGTACCAACTTTGGATTAATTCGCTTGATACATGTCTGAGTTATGGTTCTGGACATGAAAAAACGTAATATAATGACCACACGGCGGTCATATTGGATCGTATCACAAAACAAATCGATGTGCATAGCTATGACATTGGTCAATCTCCTTGTACCAACTTTGCATAAAATCTGTTGAAACATGCCTAAGTAATGACTCTGTACATGAAAAAATCGTAATAAAATGGCCGCCTGGTGGCCATATTGGATTGTATCACAAAACAAATTGACGTGCATATGTATGACATAGGTCAATGTCCTTGTACCAAGTTTGAATAAAATCGGTTGAGATATGCCTGAGTTATGGCTCTGTACATGACAAAATCGTAACAAAATGGCCGCCTGGCGGCCATATTGGATCGTATCACAAAAAAATTGACGTGCATATCTATGACATTGGTCAATGTCCTTGTACCAACTTTGAATAAAATCAGTTGAAACATGCCTGAGTTATGGCTCTGTACATGAAATAATCGTAATAAAATGGCCGCCTGGCAGCCATATTGGATCGTATCACAAAACAAATCAACGTGCATCTGTATGACATATGAAGTAATCCTTGTACCAAGTTTGAATGAAATCGCTCCAGGTATCTCTGAGATATCTGCGTGAACGGACGCACGCACGCACGCACGCACTGACGCACGCACGCAGACACGCACGGACATGACCAAACCTATAAGTCCCCCGGACGGTGTCCGTGGGGACTAATAACCAAGTCAGTGTTTATGTCAATGTCAACATGTGTGACAGAAGACTAAAGGTTATGATGAAATGAATATCACAAAACAAAATATTTTCTGACATTTGAATTGCAGCCGAAAAGTGTTTTCTTCGTTAAATAGTTCATCAAATGACACTGCATATATGAAATTGTCATCGCCAGTACTTTCTTTTGCAATAAGAATCGATTAAACTTTGACATGGATATACGTCACAACTGATTTTAACAAATATTGACAATGGGTTATCTGACACTTAGCAGTAATGCATTTGCAAACAACTTGAAAATATATTAAAAGGAAAACAAGTATATACGCATCCATGCACACTCTGGTTTCTGCTCGTTTATTTCCGTTAAAACCCATTCATGTCATATATCCTATGCATTAGAACAATTGTCAACTATGTATGAAATCTGAGCCATAATTAACCGCCGTAGCCGGCAGCTCTAGAGACAACTGTAGACATAGTCAACTGTCTCGAGTATGGCAACACATTTTTACAGATTTCCTTGAAGCGAATTTTCCCTGCCCACGGTCAGACAATTTTCCTTATGAATGGTGAGCAACAATTTTTCCCCAAAACCTCCAGAACCTCCAGGGAATCAAACGGTCTATCCCTAAGCAGCATTTAACCAAACTAACGGTTGCACCAGTAGATCTTCGGAAGGGAAGTAAAAAAATGGGGGAAAATTTGCGTAGCAGACTTTGCTAAGTTTTGACAACCATGATGATTTTTGACATTATCATTCTCTGGTCAGTTGGAGAGTGTCAATTCGTAAACAATAATCGTACACACACAATGCAAAATCGCTCCGATCCATCCCCCCCCCCCCAAACTTTGGAAATCCTGACTGCTCCATCCAAAGATTCAATGGTAAATCCCCTAGCATTACGAAACAATTGAATGGTTTCTTCAATAAACAGTTCGTTACGGAACAAGAAACAGCATCATTACGTTTCACATTATACTGATCATTCACACCATCTCCGTAGGTGGCAATAACTTTGTATTTTGAACGTGTAGTGAGGACAAAGTTTCCAACATAATTCAATGAGACTAAAAATCCAATGCAATAAATGAAATCATAGGGCATGGTGGAGATTATCTCATCACCTCTCCTACCCTGTTTGGTATTCTTTTCGTCCTGTTCACCAAGCTTAAGGAAAAAAGTTGATATCGGGAGAGGTACATAAAGAACGGGAAACGTGACATATTTATGTTCCATACATACCACCTAGACTCGCTCAGAGACAGAACATGGAAAATAGCTGTGACGCTTTCTTTGTCTACACCAGAAAATATATGACACTTTACGTATAACTGTTTATTACATATAGTAACGTAAGACTTGACGCGTATTATGTATTATTGTGTATTGTCACACACGCTCTGTTGCAAATCGTTATTCTATGGTCACGTGACATGAGTCATTTTGACGTTCATACCGGTTAACAATATCTAAAACTGTTAACAGTTCGGAACAACTGTTGACTGGGAAATATGACAGGGCCTTCTACGCATGCGCACATTCTAGAACTAGTAAAGAAGATGAAGTGTCGTATGCGACTGAGACGAGTGGTGATAGCTATTAAAGGAACTTCTCGATTTTTCGGCGAGAATAGCGGATGAGGTGTGTTACAAAACATGTGGACTGGCCATATTCGGGTTAAAGCATACACTTGTGTCCCTAGGGCCTGAGAGTCGCCCAAACCAGTCTTTGTCCCTCTGCCTAGGGCCTCGTGAAACACAGTTTTAGGGCAACTGTCAGGCCCTCTGGCAACAAACATATGCTGTTACCCTCATAGCCAGTCAATATGTGAACAGTGTTATACTAACAGCTTGGACTCATGGTCTGTTTGAAAGATAAGCTATATGTCTTGACATGTGAGACAAAAAGCTGTGTTTCTTCTACCTATAAATTATGTACGTTTCCTTCAAGGTTTTATAGTTCACGGTGTGAAATACGATTAATAAAGTATATCGATGTTGGAAGAAATAATCTTCTAGTGAAATTATATATAGCAATCGAATCGATAGTGAAACAAATGAGTGAATGGTCGATAATGCAAGCGTTACTGCATATCGATTTATTCCATCACTGAGAAATTCTCGATGGTATCACTATATCAGAGTACATTGCAATATGGGACACCTAAAGACGTTGCACATTGTGTTTCTTAGATTTCAATTTGAAAAACCACGAGTATGTACCAAAAATTACGCTCATTGGTGGCTCTTAGAATTCTTTAGTTCATAACTTTGCCTTTGTCGTTTCGGCTTTGAGACGAAATTTCGGTTTGAAATTAGGATCGGTGAGAGACTTGCGATCCATCGTAAACGATTCAATGGGATATTCCGTCTTTCCATCGATCGCCATCTGACTCAGGATCTTGCCAAGCAAACAGGAAAATCTGAAATACGGAAATAAAAACCATACATAATTTCCTATTTATGGAACAACAAACTGAAACGATTCGAATTATCCGTTTTCACGATCCAACTGCAACTTGCTTCATCAAATGAAACTGCTCTTGCAGGCATTCGACAGGAAAAGTTTTCTACATTTTTAAAACATTCAACTTTAGTTTCTAGTACTTCAGTTCCAAAGAACTGTGAAAACACACCGGTCGATTGGTAAAGCAGTACCAAAGGATTAAGAATTTTATATCATCACTTGAACATTATTATCAAAGAGTACGAAATACTTTTCAAGGATCTAGAGGAGGATAGTTTCGTCACGTTTTATTTTACTTTCCTGTCATAACTGTAGAGGTAGTTAACACAAGATGCAATGTAAACTGTACGGCGATGACGTTGCGCATCTGATGAAAGTCGGATGCATTAAGTGTGGTGGTGCTTTGAAATTCCCTCATCTCCCGTGCCTATTGTTTGAACCATGTTGCTTGCTATCGACACTGGACAGTTAACCGGACAAGTCTATAATTACTGTCGTATGCAGATAAGAATGGACAGTGAAATTGATCTAAATGTTGTCAAACTTGTGTAATTGGTTTGTAAAGTTGTTTCAAAATTTACTACAGGATCTGTAACTTAAGTTGAGTTGCGGCAAACTAAAGACAGATGATAGTGTTGTTGCACAGTAGGCTTCTGCTGTAATTGTTGATATAAAGCAATAAAGTAGACACTGATTAGTGTCTGTGTGTGTAGGGTAAAGATTTCCTGAATTTCTATCGCCGTACATTTCGACAACTTTCTCACTTACTACTTCTGGCGTATGTTCACCTCTTTACCTGTGATCGTGATTTTTTTTTTTGCCAAAGAACTTCATAAAATGCAAAGGCAACGAGAGTCTAATGACAACTAGACTCTGACTTGGCTGTGATACAATGTAACTCAAAACAGCGGTATATAAGGAATGTAATATGAGTCTGTGTATGTGAAGTGCACTGCAAAGTGTACTCCCTGGTGTGTGTTTATTATGGGTCCATAAAAGCTCTTTGATTTTCACCGCAGTTATAACAAGTCAGTGCAACTTCCGTGGCAAGTTTTGGAACAACTTTACAAACCAATTACACAAGTATGGCAACATTTAGATCAATTTCACTGTCCATTCTTATCTACATACCAGTGTAATTCTCCATTTCAGTTATCAGTATTGTTTTACACAAACAATGTGTCCGGGATAATAAGTACAGTTTTAGACAAAGACATTATCTGCTCTTGTTATACCCATACAAATGAAGTGTTCGCAGCTTGTTGAGCAATGCCGTGGAGAAAATTAAAATATTCATGAAGTTAACATCTGGGAATGATAATTAACTAATACGCGGAAGTGTCAATACACAAAATTACCACAAGTTGGCCTAAGGGTACACCTTGCCGATGTGCCGAAGTAGATCAAAGTTTGCATGAAATTGAGGAAAGCTTGAGTATTGGGCTAAAATGAGAAGCAAACAAATACACACAATATTTAAACTGGTCTGAGACATACTTTACATTTGCACAAAATGAATTGAACAGTTCAGTAAATATCAGAAGTAGACCCCGGCCTAGGAAAAATAACATCGCACAATGAATAAAATAGTGATGACGGATTACTCATAAAAATTGCACATGACAGTTTCATAAACAATATGACCATCTCCGCGTTTCATACTTTTACCAGACTGAGACCCAAAAAGTGGCAGCTATCCCGTTAACGACCTCGTACTACAACTACCATTTACTGATAGCTCAGCACAGAAGGGACATCATCACGAGCTACCATCGCCATGCTTAAAGAGTCACAGTCGTTAGCTCTCCCTCAAAAGTCGTATGGGTCCCATGCTACATGATAGAGCCTGCAGATTTACATTTGAGAGCATAAGATGCAAATATGATGTTTCTGATGGCATAAATGGGAACACCACACTATTTTGATTTGTTTACTAGTTGTGACCGAGAAAAACGTACATGCGCATGCGTGACGACTGTGGCTCTTTAAAAGGTGTTCAACAAATATAAGATCCATGTTGTTTAGACAGAAAACGAAAGTTACCCACTTGAATGCATGCCCAGCGCCGTTACAGAATATAACTTGCGGGAAACCTTTCTTTTCCAGCGTGTCGACGACAAAGTGACGGTCGGGAGGCATTGCGTAGAGACAAGTCTTGGTATACAGCAGTGGTCCTACAGCCTGGTGGAAGGAAACACATAAGCGGTAAAAAGAAACTCGTAGTCATGTGGTCTGGTGACGTTTATTCGAGAAGCAACGAGCATTATTAATCGATCGTGGTAAAGTAATTTTGATCTTTTTCTATAAAATAAACGATAAAGAAAAAAAGGGAAAACCTATTACCTTTACATGAGGTCGTGGATTTTCTCTCAAAATTGTCTATCTGATATATATTTTTTTCTACACTGCATGGTAGGGTGTCTCCGTTAGAAGCAGTCAAAAGAAAACCGGAAATCTTACAGTATTTGTTTTACCTTGGGAAAATATTTCTCCAAAAATTCGAGACAAAGGTTCTCTACAACTGGGTCAGGTTTAAAATTCCTGGTTTCTGGCATTACTGATGGCCCTGAAACATCGGCTGCAACTTTCGTTCCAGTGTTGCCATGGATTGGTAGACCGTAGAAGTCATACCTTGCATCGTGAAAGACCCAATACGGGAAGCTGTTAGAAAACGAATGAAAAGCAACTGATGAGAGCCAATCACGACGCAGTTCTTGTAGTGAGCACAGAAGGTGGTCGGGCGGAATATTGATGCCAGACGGCTTTGAGTTGATGGTTGAAGCATTTGTAATGTCAAATTTTTGCAGTGAAAATTTGAATAATTTTGTGAACTCAATATCAAGCATGCATCCATCAACTATGATAATTTAGTTATCAATACAGTGGTATGTGAGAAAGAATACGTTTTTCATCAAAAACAGAAAGAAATGACAAAATCTGCATATGAAAATGTTATCGTTTAACTATGCCGGCTTTCTGACGAACGATTTCAGATAGAATTTGAAGCCGACGTTCATGTATATACGTTATGTCCACAGAGTTACTCAGATTGTTTGGTTGTCTATAAAACTCACTTCTCCTTTGTGAAATCCTTCATATTTGGTGTGGCTACATACGTGACCTGTTCCTGGGTCACTGTCAATGGAATATGCACACCAACAGATCCTAACACGTGATTGATCCAAGCACCAGCGGTGATGATGACGCGACGACAACGAAATATGCCCTGATTTGTGTAAACCTGAAGAGAAGCAGATACCTTTGTTCAAAGACAGACTGTAAAATAACCTTACAGACTCGATATGCGTCTGTGGCGCATTCGCTTTCAGAGAGAGAGAGAGAGAGAGAGAGAGAGAGAGAGAGAGAGAGAGAGAGAGAGAGAGAATAAGGCCGCGTTCAAAAAAAATGGTGAGGGGGGGCTGGAGGAATCGCGATTGAAATCTTATTTTTTTCAGATCCCCCCCCCTCAGTACCCTCAAAAATTTTCAAGTCCCCCCCCTCAATACCCTCAAAAATTTTCAAGTCCCCCCCAACATTACCATATAGCCGCATATTTATTAGGAATGCACGCAGAGTAAAAAAAAACATATAATGTGTCGTTCTGCATGCAAATGTTCAACACTACCTCTTATCAGCAGGTTGTAGAGCCATATACCTAGGGCAAGTTCTTAAATTGATTCATTTTTAAGTGCATCAGTGAACTTTTTGGATTTCTCAGTCTAAGCCGCTTTGAGTTTATCCAACTCTTGCCAGTTCAATGGCACCAGCTGAAAAGCACACAAAATGACAATCATGAGAGAGTATGAAAATTGTGTATTCCTAGCTACGTTTAACCAAATTGTGAAAAAATGAGCACAGTGACCTACCTAATTTTTTTTTTCAAAAGTACAAGACATATACAACTTAGATGCCACTTATAAATTTTTTTACAAAATTGACACTACTGGAAGGTTAAAATATTCCAGGAAATTAATGTTTTAATCTCAGAAATTTTGGGTATAATAATGGCAAATTTAATGACAAATAAAATATTCCATTTGGTCACACATTTTTCCATTTAAATTACAGTCTTTACTGTTCAGAGTTTTACTTTTGTGTGATTGGTACAATGAGATGTGAAAATTTCATTCACTGCATGAACTTGAAATGAATGGTTTTATATATTGATTTTAAGTGATTTTAGAAAAACTGGCTTTTCATCGTACATTTGTATAAGATCAAGTATGGTGACCCCATCTTTTTTTTTCTAATATTTGATTGTTCTCATATGCCAGAATTCAAAAATTCATGGTAACTGTTAGTCCCCTAGTCTTCTATGTGTTGCTCTCTGGCTGGATCTTGTGTAATTGTTTCACTGTCAATTGAGTGTCCTAGGACCGAAACTCTTCTTAAACTACATCAGAGTCAGAGCTACATGTATTACTGTCACTGCCAGTATGTAGTAGCAGGGCAGTAGTAAACTTTTCATTTTGACAATATTTTTGTTCAGTTTATACAATTGTGTTCTTGTTCTACTCCCTACAGAATGTTGAGCTATCCAGTATTCATCTTGCCAACACAGCCTACGTGTACCGTGCATTTGCATCATTCAATTATCACCAATATTTAGACAAACGGGCTTTGTTGACCAACTGAATATTGTGTTTTTCAGCAGCATGCTGTAGGAAGACACCAAGAAACTGTGTTTGATACATTGCATAGAAATATTGAACAAATTATCAACAGTTGTAGCTCATACCCCATTACAAGGCCAACTTGTTCTATGAAACTTTAATGGCATTCATACATTTTTAGACTTTTTAGAGATTAAAGACATAAAATATGACAAAACAGTTCTAGATTTTGTTTAATTATTACTAACATTAGAACCATTGGACGACATCAAAATGTTGGGAGTCAAAATATTTTCAGGTCCCCCCCCCCTATAGGCAGAGCAAAACTTTCAAGTCCCCCCACTCGACTACCCCAAAATTTTCGAATCCCCCCCCCCTGAATTCCTCCAGCCCCCTCCCCCCCACCACTTTTTTGAACGCGGCCTAAAGGTATTCCATAAATGTTAACTCTTTTTTCGTAGGGCAGTGCTCATATTCTTTGCTTCATTGGTCGATGCTAAGTCAAGTAACTCGCAATAGTGCTGTTTGTCAGATTGTGACTTGGTAACATCAGAAAATCAGACAAATAACCGGAATACAAACCAGTGCATGAACACCATCTGTATCCTTGTCCAGTTTCAATACTTTGCAATTCTCGACTATGGTGGCGCCATGCTTTCTGGCCAACTGTATGTGTGTGGCGTTCGCCATGGCAGCATCCACCAAGCCAGAATCTTTTTGATACAGACCAATGATGTCAGGCCCCGTGTTAAACTGAGGGAAACGCTCTCTTATCTGATCTCCAGTCAAACGCTCGTATCTATTTAAGTATAAATATAGAATATTTACTCGTAATTATTAGTTCTAACTCTTTCTAAAAAATTCTCGAAAATACCTGTTTTGATTCTCTTTTTATAAAGGCTTTGTTATCGGAAGACCATTTTTAGCTAAAAGAAACGTTATAAATTGTGTTAAAATGCGCGTAAGAATTACGGTCCCTCAGCTACATCCATTTATTGGTTTCTTTTGTTTGATAACAAGGTTTGTGACGGTTTTTTCCATGTCATAAATGAAAAGATAGGTACCCACTTCATGTAGGGGAAAACAGTAAGGGCAACAGTTTAAAGCTTCACACGTCAGGAAAAGTCGGGTCAGCTTCACAATTATAATTACATTCAAAAGGCTGCGCGAAACTGATTTTGATTTTGATGTCGTTCTTCTTGCAACAAATTCAGCATTAGTTCCGAGCGCCTCCGAAGATACCCGACGCTCAATTAAAAATTAATGTTTGAGTTGAAAGGTTGGGTTACCCCTTCCCCCCCCCCCCCCCCCCAATGTTTCAACCCCAGTTATGGTTACGTACGGGAGGTCCTGTTTGTCCATAGCAGCTGCATAGTCTTCGATTGATTGTACACACTCAGGAACCGAAATGTGACCGAGGTCAACACCGCCACATCTGTACACTAATTGTATCCCAGATTCCTTTTCGACTTCTTCGAATGTAGTGAAGGTTTCCCGAACCAGTTTGGTGTAGCATTCGTCGTGGTACAGCAAACGTCTGCGAGGGAACACGTACTTGATTGGTTAGAGCATGTTTCTGACAACATCTATGAATCACAGAACAGTACTAGTGTCCAAGTACATGAAGCTCGAAGGGGATTATTTTCTCGAAATATGAAGAAAAAACTGTTACAAATTATATCGAAAAGAACATTTACCTAAGCTTTAATTACAGTAATATTTATGATATAAATGGCAAACCATTCTAATTGTCTTACTAAATGTAAATTATTTTTGTAGTCAATACAGAGTCATGTGCCTCAGCAATTGAAACACGTTCGTCGGTCAATTAATTTTGCCTTAAATGCGCCTCGAAAGTGAAAGACTTAAACTTTTGCTCAAATTTTCCTCAAGTAATCTTTCAACTATATTCACTTTCAAAATCAAAAATAAAAATCGGGGGTCACCGTGCAAATTATTGTACTAGAGAGACAAATTACCTCAGATTTACCGATATTTGAAATTCAAAATGGGCCACCATCTCTATTTTAACTCTATGTTGAAAAATAAAATTTTCGCTATTTCATTCATTATGAATGAGGTCAATCACCTATGTATAAATGGCAGGTGTTGATATTTACACAGACCGATCTCTGTTTACAATCAACACTTGTAGCATAATGGAGCATGTATTTACAGTCGTTGCTTCCGAAACTCTTTCTTATTTCAAACTGACTAGATTTCGTTCAGAATGTGCCGCCTAAACAACACTTGGCGCACAATCAAGATGGCTTCGAAGTAACCTTGAATCAGTCCTCATCACGAACTTAAACAAGGCGACAACGATACTGAGTCCAACAAAAGTAAGTTGTAGCTAGGCACTTATTTCCTTAAAGGGACAAAGTCGGCCATTTTTCATGAATTTTGTTTGCTACGAGATACTACTCATATTGTTTGACATGTTGAAAGATACTGAATGAATGGGTGACCATGAATATATTTGAACCCAGTTTTCGACACCGTGACGATACATGAAACCATCGCGAAAACAGTTAATGGTCATGACCATTAATTCATTTTCGCGATGGTTTCATTTAATTTGTCTAAAACCGGGGTCGAATATATGCATTCACCCATTTATTCAGTATCTTTCAACATGTCAAACAATATGAGTAGTATCGCTTAGCAAATAAAATTCATGAAAAATGGCCGACTTTGCCCATTTAAGGACACCGACCATACCGACTGTGTACATACTCGTGGTAAAGAGGGGTAACTTACATGATACGAGAGTGGTCTTGTGAGCCGCCATTATCGTGTCCAAGTTTGAACTGCTCAAGGCCAAGAACGTCTACAAATATAAACCATTGCATATTTTTTAAGGTTATCGTGCCCAGACAAAGGGAACATTCACGTCACTCTGACTTCGTCTCATTATCTGGCATAGAGACCAAGGACGTATCGTAAAAGTTTTAGACCGAATATTTGTCCCCGGGGCGCATTCGACCTTCACCTGCATGTCGGACAAACAATTGATGTTCATGTTATATTTACAATCATCAAACTAGTCATTTCTAACATTAGCTGTTTTGAAAATGTATGAACACACATATATTCTACTCGTGATGACTATGTCATATCTATTTTTGATCATCGATAAATTCCCTCTTTGTTTAACAAAGTTTCGTTGTATGATTGAAACCGTGCCTTCAGTGTACAGTTAAACAGCCACAACTGTCGAAGGACCCAAGAAACAGTATTGAGAAGACGCACAGTCATGAGAGGGTGTACGAATCTTGTGTTTGAAATAAAGTCTATGAAATAGAAATGGCGTAAGACAAAAACCTCTCTCAGTTATGTGTAACATGGTGAAAAAGGCAACAGAGCCAAGATGAATAGAAGTCCTCGAGTTTTGTTCAGTTATCAAATATTTTTTTTAATCGCAGGGAGTACAAAAAACTTGTCAATATTTCACTTCAGAACCTAAGACTTCAACCTATTGCCCCACAGAATGGCCCAACTGAACGCTTCAGCAGCACTTTGGTTGACGTGTTTTCCATACGTTTGATGATTGGCAGAAAGATTAGGATCGCTGCTTTTTCACTTTGCGTGTCGTGTTAGCTATTTGAGTTCACAGTATTGCAAGTGTATTGTTATCCTCTTTCATACATATATGGAAGAGATGCACTTTTTCTATGGATGAACACAAAATATGCATTCTGAACTTGAAATTTTGGCAGATATTATAAAGTCACAGCCCGAAAGTTATCGAGAGAAAATGTTGAGAAGTAGCCTACTCAAATAAAAGTGCGGCATGATCGGAATCTAAACTTTATTTCAATTTTGCATACTCGATAATTACACATGTAATATCACTTTTCAGTTAAATTCGATCAGCGGTTTTTGAGGCATTGTGTTAATGGATGATAGATAGACAACAGGGCAACATGAGCCCTTGTGTTTTCGAACGGGAGATAAAAACGAAACTCGATATCTGAAAGAATCTGCTCCTACTACGTTCGGCGTATCTTAGGGAGCCATCATTATCTATGGCACGGGGGTCGGAGAAATCTGAGGAGGTCACTCAAAAATTGAAAGCTACAAGGGGGGCTGCTCAAAATGTTGAGAGAAAGCAGGGGGTACTCAATTATGGTGAAAAAAAATTGAAATATCTCTCAGATTGCACCATTGCACACATCCATTTCTCAAAATTTTCGATGCCAAAGGGGATACCCCCTTTCGTGTTCTCCCCTGGGATGTTCTAACAGTTTACTTTGTAAAAATCAAATTGAAAACACCTCTCAGATTGCACCAGACTGCACAATTGCACACACGAATTTCTCAAAATTTTCCATGAAAGAGAGGGGACACCCCTCTGACACTTTCCTCTTGGTTGTTCTCCCCCTGTACTTTCAAATTCTACCACTGCAGATATCCTATTGAAAATCCTGTCATGATATCCATCCAAATTAAACACTACTATATAGTTGGATACTGGTTATAGCATGAACTTTTATATCTATATTTCCTATTTTGTTGGTTTCACCTTTGTCAACCGTCATGAGATAACCGACGGGACGATATTCTAGTAGGGTACACCAGGATTCGAAAGGTCTTTAGGCCTACTATTGCTCTATTTCTGTAAATTTTACAAATAAATGTATTGATATTTAACTTTTCTAAGAGGGCGGGGGGGGGGGTTAGTCAAAATTTCTGTGTTAGAGAGGGGGTCACTATAATTCACCATGGTTGGCAAGGGGGTTACTCGAAATTTCAGTTTCCGATGATATTCCTCCGATCCCCCCAGGCCGTAAATAATGATGACTCCCTCAGTGTGTAGGCCTATATAGCTGCTCTGATCGACGCAACAACATCAACGCTAAAGCAGCAAGCACACGGCCCCGGGGCTACAGTGATTACATCCAACTCTACATGTATATACGGTTCTATGATTCTTTTTTTCACCGACACGCAATTACATGCAAAGCGATGTGCTGTTGTATGCCAGCACTATATGTATATTGTATGGACAGATCAACTGTTAAGCCTCAAGATTGCTGTGCGCTAACGCTGTAAACTCAGGCGGTTGATATTATTTTGACACGAAATTGTAAAACTGCGAACAAAAACAAATAATGATTGTGTGCATGACTATATTGTGAACCCAACACTACCAGTCCCTGGCACAGTCACGTGTTTTCTAAAAATCCGCTCTGCGCCGTGCCCAATAGACGTGCGCACATAATGCTTGAGAAGAAGAGCATATCTATGTACACACACGTCTACGGGACGCATAGGCGCAGAGTGGAATAGAACACAGGTGACTGTGGTCACTTGCTAGGAATGCGTACTCCCTTTGGACAGTAGCGAGACGTCTGCCCGTCTCCGGATCTCCTTCCTTGTCTCCCCATTCCTACGATTCCTTTCCTTGGAAGTCGGTCACTCACAATCCATACTCACTTGTACCGGCACGTTTTGACAACCAATACACGGTACCGCTGCCGATTCCACCGCAGCCGACAACGATGTACTCGAAGTACTGAGGTTTGCTAGGGCTCGCCGTCATGCTCACTCAACTTTCTAACATCAGACTGGGCATCAGACCAAAGCAGCAGCACGTTTTATTCCTTAGATATGGGTCACGCCCCGAAGGTCGCTGTACAGTACATTGTATGTTGATTTTCCAACTAACTGTCTTTTATGTATTTCTATTATGCATGTCACCGAATGAATAGCCTAATTGTGCCGTAAAAATAGTACACAAAGTAGTTGAAATAGGCCTATATCCTGCTACAACTTGGGTCAGACTTTATCGCAAAGCATTCGAAAGAAGGGGAGGGGGTTTAGACAAGGAACTTTCGCAAATAAAGAAAAATTCACAGATTTCCTTTTTTTAAAGCAAAATTACAAATTTTGCGCTATAAAATTATGTTAAATAAAGATAAACTTTAGGTCTCTGTGCAATTTGTTCCACACGCAAAAGACGCTAGTAAAGGCTTTAAAAATATTAAATTAGCCACTATGTATGTTCAAGTGCGTTTGTGTAGAAGGAACTTGATTTCGGAATTTCACCGAAAAGTGTCATTTCACCACACAGTGGAGTCTATGGGCAACTATGAACACGTTACTTCCCATACAAAGTTATAGCTGTATCTGTGCATTTATGTATTTGACAATTGGGCTTTAACGTCTTTATAACATGCATCACTTGCAAATTTTCACTTCAAATTTTTAGGCTAATTTGCAAATGACAATCATGTTTTATTTCCATAGCCAAATCATCAACGAATAGCGCATTGATGTAGGCCCTATTTCAATTACATTTATGCGGTTGATCGACATTTAACGCATAAGTTTTCTAAAAAAAAACCCAGATTTTCTGCGGCAAACATGTGATTTGAATATTTTTAAACCCGAAATTATCAAGTTTAATTTAGTTCAGGGTTCCTTTCAGTCAAATGATGACTATGTCATCAATAATTACCGTACTATCCTATAGGGCACGCGACATTCGATATGGCATGTATTAATACTAGTATGTATTTCACTAGAATATTAGAAGAGTATGTTTGTACAAATATGATATTGGAATTTTACCAAAACAAAGCTTAAGATTTCATTGGAGTCTCGGGGAAAACTATGGAAAAACCCCAATTATATATAGGCCTAATATATATATATATATATATATATATATATATATATATATATATACATATATATGTGTGTGTGTGTGTGTGTGTGTGTGTGTTCGAGTGCGTATAAATTTGTTTGTTTATTTGTTTTATTTGTATGTTTGTTACTTATTCAACTTTCTATGATGTTGCATCTTTGTTTGTTCGTTTGTTTATTTATCTATATTTATGTTTGTCTATATATTTGTTATTATTTATTTATGTATTTGTATGCTTGTTTGTATGTTTGTATATTTTTTGTAAATTTGTTTGTTTGTTTGTATGCTTGTGTTTTGTTTTTTCCTGGCTTCCCTTTGGTGCGACACAGCTTATTAGCACAAAATAAGAAATGGTGAGGCAAGGAGTAGACAAGTTAAAGTAGACAAGTTAAATTATTTAAAAACTTCTGGTAGATATCGAGAAGATACAGAGATGCAGTATCGAAATATGTCAAGTCTGTTTGTTATATATGATGAGCGATGTCAGTCCCAGCTTTAACGCAAACAAGTCAACTGAAGTTGTCACTTTGGGTCAAGGGTCAATGTTCACATATTTGGCATGTTTCAGGATGTTTAAGTTAGATGGGTATGCTAACCCGTTCAGGGCACTGGGTACCACCACTAAATAGTGGTTCAAGATGACTCTTTTGTTATTGTCATTTTCTATTTGTTCCTTCGACTTGATAAAATTACATTTATTGGTAAATTGTATTAACTGGTAAACCTCGAATGTTACTGATTATTACTCCCGGGGTTATTACTCCTGTGTTTGTTGTTTTATTCCGACATCATATAGGCAAAGTACATGTTTACACTTACATATTTTTCGCTCCCGATCTTAAGCTTATCACGATACTAATAGGCGAGCGGCAGACTCACCTATTTTTCACACTTAATGTACCCACCTTACATACGGCCACATCCTACGTCATTTGAAAGCTTATTATCTCTACTTCAAGAAAATTGACGATGTGGAGCTGCCAAGTAGGGCCATAGCCCCCTTATTTGCATAATTCACACGGGTATCCAATTTGCATAAATGCGATATAAAATTAGAAATTTCATTGTTAACTACTCTAAACATACTTTTAAACTATCGAGTGATATATCAAATGAAAGGTATTTGCATGGAGAATACAATATGAATATCCAAAGAGATATCTAAATTGATTTCACTGAAATATTTCCATATTTATTGTGAAAACATTATTTTCCTCTTTTGAATAACAATATTTTAAAAATTATAACACATGCAGCCACATCATACAGCCACATCATACGTCATTTGAAAGCTTATTATCTCTACTTTATAAAAATGGACAATATTGAGCTGTCAAGTAGGACAATAGCCCTTAATTTGCATAATTTACACGGGTACCCAATTTGCATAAATGTGATGTAAAATCAGAAATTTACTGTTAACTACTCTAAACATACTTTTAAACTATCGAGTGGTATATCAAATGAAAGGTATTTGCATGTAGAATACAACTTTGATATCCAAAGAGATATTTAAATTGATTTCACTGAAATATTTTCATATTTATATTGAAAAATATTTTCCTCTTTTGAGTAACAATATTTTAAAAATTTTAATACATACAGCCACATCATACAGCCACATCATACGTCATTTGAAAGCTTATTATCTCTACTTCAAGAAAATTGACAATGTTGAGCTGTCAAGTACGGCCATGGCTCCTAATTTGCATAATTCACATGGGTACGCAAATTACAGAAATGTGATATAAAATTAGGAATTTATTAACTACTGTAAGCATACTTTAAACTATCGAGTGATATATCAAATGAAAGGTATTTGCATGTAGAATACAAAATAGATACCAAAAGAGATACTGAAATGATTTTATTGAAATTTTTCATAATTATATCGAAAAATATATTTTCCCCTTTTGAATAACGATATTTTAATAATTTTAACACATACAACTACGTCATACGTCATACATCATACGTCGCTTGAATGCCTATTACCTCTGCTTCACGAAAATTGACGATATGCAGCTGCCAAATAGAGCCGTAATTCTTTAATTTGCATAATGCACACGGGTACCTAATTTGCATGAGTCTGATATAAAATTATAAAAATCCATTGTTATGTACTCTTCACTTGCTTTTAAACTATCGAGTGATATATCAAATCAAAGGTATTGGCATGTAGAATAGAACTATGAATTCCAAACACGTATCTAAAATATTCTTATTTAATATTTTTATTTAAATCGCGAATATCTTGACATATTTTTAATATTCATAAATTGTGCAGTAAATACGAATAATGCCCACATTATGCAAAATAAGAATAAAATATATACAAAATAAGAATAATTCAGCAACACACAGAACAAATATCGCTCGAACTGAGATTCAGAGACAATGTATGATTTTCATCGGAGCCCAACACGAGCTTAATAAATTCATATCAAACATAAAAAATACATCCTACTCTAGAATTTTCGAAAGCTCTTCTCAAAAAATCACATCTTTAGACCTCATTATCTGTGAAGGTCATCGATGCAACAAATTAACATTCTCGACTTAAGAACACACACACAAAACCATCAGATAACAGATTGCAGTTCATGCAATCAAACGGCAACATTCAATGATTTCTTAAAGGCGAAACATTACGATAAATTAGAACAATTATGCCACAACAATACGATACAAAACACAAGATTTTTTTCGAGATAAAAGTAAAGTAATGGAGTAAAAATAAAAAGTAAAAGTAATTCTAGATCTTGTTTGATTATTCTAACTTTAGAACAATCGGATGACATTTAATTGTTATTCGATTTTCATTGAATTGCCTTCGAAACCTTGGAATCGCAAAAAGTAAAAGGGAACCAAAACATTTTCAGGTCCCCTATAGGCAGATCAAAACTTTCAAGTGCTCCTCTACTATCCCTCAAAATTTCGATTCCACCCCGAATTCATCCACCCCTCACCACCATTATTTGTGAACGTAGCCTAATCACATACATATGAAACAGAAATATGAACGTTACACCTATGCCAAACAAAACGTTCAACAGCTCGATCTCCGATTTTACATGAGCATCCACAAACACAACCAGACCGAAACGGTAGACATTCTAGCTTCCTTACTTGAACAAACTTAACGTCAGTGAAACAACGTGGTAAAGTAGTGCACACGTTTCACAACCGAAAATGAATTTTAAGCGACTTATGAAGACAACTCTATTCTCGAAAGGTAGCATCAAAGGATCGCAGTATCACAGTAGTCTTTCCACTCCAGTGCGGGTTCAGGGCAGGATACGTAAATTGAGGGTACGTCTCGCCATGGCAAATCAACAGTTTACACAAAACAGCCAAACATAACATACACAAAATTCAAACAGCTATGAGATATGAACGATGTGTGGAGTTTGCTTTCTCTCTACAAGTCACCAGTTGTGTCTGCTGTCAAATTAATCTTCCATGCACAAGGAAGCTATAACTGTGGCAACCCTTTTACTCATGACAAAACTGTTTAAGAAGAGGATGATAAATTTGTAGAATGACTAGATGTACTGGAAATGCATGACACTGTATATATCGCCATGAATGACTAAGGATCATGAATCATGCCATAACTTTGATTACAGCTTACTCTCACACATTGTTTCGGCTACATAGTTACTTTTCAACAACTACAATAGTGTCGTTCATGGGTTCTTTCTTTATGTTTGGACTTAATAGTAATTGGTGATATTTTCCTAACACATCTTGACGAAAAAATGTCGGCGTTCAAATCATTGACCATATATGTTAAAAATCAATATATATATATATATATATATATATATATATATATATATATATATATATATATATATATATATATATATATATATATATATAAATTAGTGCTGTTGCCTTGGTTACAACATTACAAGAAAATGTTGGTATACTTGAGTAACATTAAAAGGTTTTCATATGCTGTGAATGTGTATATTGTACTCCATACAAAGGGCATGTTTGGAGAAACACTCTCTGACCTATAAAAACTAGACATCGGTATCGGATAATAATGCACACAAGAAGAGCTATTCATATGTTTTGAAACATACATTAAACAAACAAAATATTCATTTCCAGACCTCATTTCAGCTGTATGTTCTCCGTGTTCTATGCACTTTTTGCACATCATAATGCATGTGGTTGCATTGATACTGCTGTTAAAACTTAAAATACCGTTATTCAAAAGGGGGAAATAACTTTTTTCACTACAAATACGAAAAAATTTCAGTAAAGCCACTTTCTATATCTCTTTGGATGTCAATTTTGTTTTTTACATGCAAATACTTTTCATTTGATATATCACTTGATAGTTTAGAAGTATGTTTAAAATAATTAATGAATTTTCTAATTTTATATTGCATTTATGCAAATTGCTTACCTATGTGAATTATGCAAATTAAGGAATACGGCCTTACTTGATAGTTCAACATCATCAATTTTCTTGAAGTAAAGATAATAAGCTTTAAAATGACGTATGATGTGGCTGTGTGATGTGGCTGTATGTGATGAAATATTTATAATATTGTCATTCAAAAGGGGAAATAATTTTTCAATATAAATATGAAAATATTTCAGTGAAACCAATTGAAATATCTCTTTTAATATCCATTTCGTATTCTACGTGCAAATATCTTTCATTTGATATATCACTCGATAGTTTAAAAGTATGTTTAGAGTAGTGAACAATGAATTTGTAATTTTATATTGAATTTATGCAAATTGGGTACCCTTATAAATTATGCAAATTAGGGACTATGGCCCTATTTGACAGTTCAACAATGTCAAGTTTCTTGTAGTAGAGATAATAAGCTTTCAAATGATGTATGATGTAGCTGTATGTTGTAGCTGTATTTGTTAAAATTTTTAAAATATTGTTATTCAAGAGAGGAAAATATTATTTTCAATATAAATATGAAAATATTTCAGTGACATCAATTTAAATGCGTCTTTGGATATCAAAGTTGTATTCTACATGCAAATATCTTTGATTTGATATATCACTCGATAGTTTATAAGAATCCCAGAGTAGTTGATAATGAATTTCCTAATTTTATATCACACTTATGCAAATTGGATACCCGTGTGAATTATGCAAATTGGGGGGGGGCTATGGCCCTAATTGTCAGCTCCACATCGTCAATATTCTTAAAGTTGAGATAATAAGCTTTCAAATGACGTATGATGTGGCCGTATGTAAGGTGGGTACATTAAACTCCTAAAATAAGGCCCTTTTTGTGGATTCGCCGCTCGCCTATAAGCTGAATATTTGGAAAATACTATAGAATCTCGCAGAACAGGAAGTTGTAACTTGGACTGTTTTATATTGTCAAGCATGTTTGAGTGTGAGCTCTGTTGTTCCACACACATCTACTATCTCGCAAGTGTTTCCTTTGAACAAGAAATGGCTGTTTTATACAGATATGCAGGTGTAACCGCGCATGATCATGACTCCTTACGTTTGCAATACGGTAGTCATTCACTGAAATCCGAAAGTCCATCCCATTCTAAATTTAATAGCCGTTTTACTACACCAAGATGGCTGCCCCCATCATCGTGATCGGGTTGCTGGGTATTTCAGTTCGTTATCTGCTTATAAATTCCCCTCTCGCCGATTGGTTATCCAACAGGGTGGAAATAGTGACACCGATCACATGCTGGGACGGAGGTGAATATTCCAAATCAATTTTATCTGTAGGAAGTGAAAGCAAACTCGGAGTTCTCGCTTGACGCATGCACTGGCGAAGGACTCCGCGCTCCGCGGGCAGCCGTAGGCAGGGTGCCATGCCCATGTCGCGATGTCGCAAGGTTGCAGTAATAATGCTTTCAATCACGTGGCCTTACCAAAATTTCAAGCTCCTATATGGTATACTAAGCTAGCTGACCAAGCTACAGTGGCATCGCCTCGTGTTGCTATTCTTGATAATTAAAAGCAACACCTGTGTACCATGGGACGTCACGCGATGCCCGAACAAGTTTGTAGCATTTGATATCGCCTGACCCCTGACTGTTTCGACCCACCAGCCCTGGTCACCTCAACCCCTCCACTGTGGTCACCTCGACCCCTTTAAAACTTTCCTTCGTATTAGGAAAACTTGTATCATTTATCTCGAAAGTACATCATCAATTATTCCTCATACTACTTTGAAGGACTATTGTAATATACTAGGAAGTTAGTAAAGCCGGGAACACACCATGTGCCAAAAATAGGGTGACCAGACGATTTTTAAAACTGTAATTTTTTGCCAAAATCTTGATGGCACCTGTTGAAAGTGTTGGTACAAAGTCAAAATATGAAAAGATAATTTGGCTAATAAGCATGATCACAATTTGGCAGCCTCTAGAAAATCAAAGTTTCCAAATTCTTTCCCCGGGAATATTGTAATGAGGAATAATGAGGCAGTGTGACCAAAAAGCGGATCAAATATCGTTAAAATGGCTCAAAGATGACTAACTGTACAATAATGAGTCAGGTGAAAGGTACATTGATAGTTTCCAAATCATTTCTGTGAGAATATTGTATGTGAGAATATTGATGACTAACTGTACAATAATGAGTCAGGTGAAATGTACCGCACATTGATAGTTTCCAAATCATTTCTGTGAGAAATTGTATAGGTTGATAAGTCCAGTGAACGAAAATGGAAGATTGTCCTCACGCTGACCTTTGTGTTTCCAGTATCATGGATACAAGCCATTGTTTCTGGTCAGAGACCGGTGCGCACGGATGAAAAAGCACGTTGTTCAAGTACGGCACTGTTGCGAACCTTACTTCCTGCTTTGGGAAATTTGCGCTGCATAGCTGAGCCGTTTTAGAGCACAAAACAAGTAGAAAAATATCTAAGGTACAAATTGCCCGCATGGCTATTCCTTCCCTTCTTGGAAAATGATGCCAAAAGTCATAGACGTTACAAAGTAAAACTTTCGTCAGCAGTTTCTCGGAAGAAAAAAGACCTTTTTAGGAAATTTTTGCACTCATCTTGACTTCCTAGTCTTCACAACATTCACTGTGAAATGCAACTGTTTCCGTTCACGCGATCTCTCATAGCGACCGTTCGAGTGCGAGTAGACGACTTCCAAGATGGCATCCCTTCTGACGTTTGTTGACAAAATGTGTTCATAAACTTCAAGATTTTCACGTCATTACCTTGTTCACAGACATAAATGTGCACTACTGTTGCATACTTAAGGTGAATTTGTACAATTTATCACTACCTGGGTTCCCCTTTAAGCCTTTGATTTCGCGCATTCACTCTCAGAAAACTTGTGTCAGCCCCATTGTAGGGAATAGGAGGGCCTCTCGTCCGGTCACCCTACCAAAAACATCCATGGCCAAGCGTGGGCAAGAAAGATACATTGTACGTGACCACAGCCCAATTGTCGCCACAAACTATGCACAGAGGCTGGGCCGTAGAGCCTGCATTTTGCGAATCAAAACAGCTAAATTATTGATTTGAATTAGCCATGATTCTATTCTATTCTATGCAAGTTGCATGATATATTCAGTAAAATGCTGTCATGTAACAAGAAAAGTGTGACAAGGTTAAAGTGATGCGTATCGGGTCGAGGTGACCATAATTAGCGACAAGAGGGAGTGAAATACTGGAGTTGAAACGGATAGGGGTCGAGGTGACCTGCTGCCATTGCTATAACACACCTGCACATGGGGTGTCCAATGTGGTATGCCCTTTTAATGCTTACTCTAACGCTGAACTCTCCAAGCACCTTTGCCACATGACAGTTCATTGCCAGGCTCAATCGTATAGCTCTGTACAAGATGCATGCATGCCACTGACAAAATTTGTCTGCACTTCAGGCAGACGTGTCCGATGAAAATTATCAAATTATTTAAAGTTTTGGCTACTGTCCCTTTAATGCTTGCAGAAATGAAAATATCACACAGAAAGGCCTCATTGTGTCACTTATCACACAAAATATGAATAATTTTCTGTTTGTCATTTCAATTTTTCCACAGTTGTGGAAGGCCTGGCTCTGTATGAGAATGGCATTTCCCCATACTCTGGTGATGTGTTTCATGAGGTGAGTGTACCGATACATTTGTGATTCATGTCTGTCTGTCGACAGTCTGTTCATCCTTTGATCCCTGTTTGTCTGTGTATGATTTTTAGATAATTGAGTGCAATGTTTGAAATTTTGTTGTCAATGCACAAAGTAATACCACTTTAATAGACCATGTTCCGAACCGCGCGAGACATTCCGAGATATCGCGAGAATATGTGGTTCGCAGTGGACGTGTTCTCGCAACACAGGACAAACTGCGTAAAACAGGACAAGTCGCTAATTATGTTAAACACTGCATAAAATATATGAAGTTGCAATCTTTGCTCAGTTCTGCACTTTTTCTAGTTCCATACAAAGTTTGACTTGTATTACTAAGCTGGAATCCTGTTTCTGCGGGCATGTATTAAAGTCTCGCGAGATCTCGCAATCAGCGGAACATCGTCTATTGTGTTCGTCAAGTAATGGTAAAATTTAAGTTTCCTACTTGAATTTTCTAAAAAATAGACTTATATATATGTACCGTACAAGGATGTGTGCACAAAGTATGCAAGAAAACATTTGTTGCATGACCGTTGTTCAGGCTTTTACAAGGGCACACCATTTAACTGTACAATCTCAGTCTACAAAATCTTGGCGGAAAGTTTGTAGACCCTGTGGTTTTACTGATGTTGTGTTCCCCTGTGTATTAACCTAAGGAATTGTATGAAGGCACTGCAAAACATTTCTGTGGTTCACAAGCTGTTTGCCTGTCTAACCAGATCTTGAGTTCTTCTGATAAATGTTTGCTGTTTTTGCCTTTTGTACAGACTCCCCTGACATTGTTGATGTTCCACTACATGAAGAACATATCAGCCGAGTTGATACCCATTGCGTTCATCATTGTTGATGTGTACATTGCATGGCTACTTAGGAGCATCACAGTGCTGTCTTCAAGACTACTGGTGGGTTGCAATTTCACTGTATTGTTGACATGTAATTTATTTATTGACAATGCAGCACAATGCTGTTCCTTAAAAGTGGCAGTAGTGCATGTATAGTGTAGAATTTTTCCTGGTATGTATTTGAACCTGTATCCAAATGTTCCTGTATAAGGTGTCTGACACCATATGGAAATATTTTAGGGTTTTTGCCATAGGCAGTCAGTAGAATAAGAACTATTTTGTACTGTCTATGGTTTGACCAACGGCTAGTGTTGTGACATGTAACATGGAGATACTACATTTTACCGATGTCAAACTTTATAGTGAACACATCAAAGTTGGTGTAGAGACCAGCAAAGATACAATGAATGTAACAGGGTGCCTTTTTGTGTACAGTAGTTCTGAAACTGACTCAGCTTAGAAATTTCCTGAAAATTTCCAGGTTTCTACCCGATGCAAAACACATGTGAAATAAAAAATTCTGGAGTTAAAGGGAACACTCCTGAGTCAGTGGTGTGTCATACCATATGCCCTCTAACTCACAGAAGCTTTCAGTCAGCTTTGAAATATTTGGTGTTAGTCCCATACAGTATACGTAGAGTACAATGGTTGCTTGTATTCGAGTGCATACCATGGGTATTTTCACTGCAGTGCAAATACCAAATATATTATTATTAGCACTGGTAACCGGAAATATGTTTGTTTGTAAACAAATATTATCTTGGAAACAAACCAAAAATAGTCATCTGCATGGGCGAGAAATAACATATCGATATAAAATATTCCACAGACAATAGCTATGACAATTCTTGCTATCTAATGAGTCTTTAAAGGTAGGGGAATCGATCCCAGGGATCGAGTTTGTTCTAGTCAGTAAGAGGATTATAAAGGTGTCATAGCCTGTTGTTTTCCATTGAAATTGTAATCTAGTAAGTAAATTTCCTGGCAAGACAATCTGGCGCCTGAACCATGCCTTTAATGAAAACATGTTGTTTTGTGCTCTTCTTTCCAACCATGATTGCAGTCAAATGCAAATGAGTTGTAACATATGTGATAATAATAGAACCCCACGGCAAGACAACAAGCACACCATACTTGGGGTATTTGCAAGAGTGCTTACATTGTATTCTGTTGTCCTTGCATGAGCATATAGCGAGTGCTTGGAAGGTTGCAGAATACACCACAAGCTCTCATGCAAATACCACGTGTACGTTGCCCTTGCACTGTCTTGCCATAGGGTTCTGTCATAATATGTAAAAGTTTCTGGCACCACCACTTGAGTCCATCGACATCACCTATTCTCAAATGTACTCCCTCTATGGGTAAACACTTCTAACCCATAACTGTGAGTATCTTGATCCAAACACAGCTCGACAGGCAAGTCCAGATGAGAAAGAGATTTGCAGATGATATTGATAGCATACTTATCAAATTATCCAAAGTAAGGGAGCTGCCAGACCAAGTTGCTGCATTGTAAGTATAAGAGTGTATACCCTAAGTTATTTGGATCGCAGATAGACTTAGACTTTAGTGGTGGTCAATGGAAATTAGACTGCTCTCATACATGTGTGATGACCTTTCACAATTTGAGAGGCCAAAAACTTATTGACACAGACATACTCATATGACAAGATATGTTTATTGTTTCCCAGGAATAGACATTTGCTTTTCCTTGCTTTTCAAAGCAATGTTGCCAAATGCCCATGTTTATATCCTGTGTACATACATCATACACATGTACTTTTTAAAGTGGTAAACAGACACCCTAAGCAGAGATTAATTATTTGTCATATTGTATTGATTTGTTAGATATTTATTGAATCCATATACCATAGCAACATGTGTCGGCAAGTCAACTATATTATTGAACAACTTGGCAATGGCCTTGGCACTTCTCTACACCTTAAAAGGTAAGATTTTCCTTCACGCATTGTCTGTGTCTTCAGCAAGACCATTAGGGGAAGAGTGCATCAACTTGCTGTGTACCTGAAACCAGAGTTCCTAGCTCATAACTTGGGTCACAAATAAAAGACAAGTAATCCTTAGAATAGTTTGAGTTTGACTGGATGCCCTATGTTGTGAGTTCGAACCCAATTGAAAACTAGCTGTATTTCATTCAAAGAAAAAAAAATGAAATTTCCCGTTTCTAAATATTGGCTTCAGCTTTTTATTGGAACCCCTCATTACTTGACCACATAATGCTGTTAGCCCCGGCCTGTAAACACTTTCAAATGAGCTTCCTTGTTTAACTTACAAACTGATTTAATCAGTCAGTCAACATCTCACGATATACTAATTGTCTGAAAGAAAGAAAGGGACGCAACATTCAAAACCTGTGTCCAGAAATTGAGCTATTCCAATAAGGTACAATCATAAATCAGTACGATTTCACTAACAGTGTCTGCAATGGCTAGAGGAAGGTTGCACGACAATAACAGATATTGAATGTGATTATAGGGGCTAAATATTGATATTTTGAAACTTCAAACCCCCAATTTTCAATTTTGATGTGTTCAGAAAACTGTTTGTAAAAATTTCGTGATAAATTAGTTACGTTCAATCCATGGACAACGCGACTGTATTTCGACATGTATGGTGCTTACATATCGGACATGGGCTGTCTCTGTTTGTTGCTTTTGACACCTTGTATCGTACGGTGTGTTAACTTCGCCAAGTTTGTAGTGCCCGAAATAGCTTCTACCGAAAAAAAACAACACTATTCATGACAGGACAGCAGCGTTACCTGACTTAATATGCGGTGGCATGACTTGTAAAACGCTATCAATACAGAGCGAAGTGAGTGCAATGAACAGCATGTTATTAAATGTCTGAAAACTGAGGTCGTCTGAAAACTGTCACACTGAATGTACACCTGGCAACTAATATATTATCTTATCTTTGATTGGGAAAAAATTTCATGTGGTGCTGTTTACCCGACCTACTCTAATTTTTACCAGTTGATCATAAACTTTTCAAATCCATTTGTAAATGCAAAAGTGAAAACGTAACATAGAAATGATGCAAAAATTACAAATCAGCAAGAATGTCAGTGACATCTATAGCATCATTCATTGTTGCAAGCTACAAATAAGCAACATGAAACAGCAGCTTGCAATGTCCATGATGTGCACTGGGTTTCATTCAGCCAATCTGATCATGTACATGGAAAAAAACTTAGTTGGCTGCTGTTTATTGCAAGCTGATTTGCAAACAAATTATTCAGGGATGTCACCCAGGTATTTCTTGTTTTCCAGGTGTTTTCTTGTAAGGACAATCCAATCACTTTGTGTTGAATGTGCCAGTGATATTGCTGGGCTGTTGCTTTAAGTGCAGCAAATTAATATCAATTTTGTATGTTAGAAACCCTTTGAGCGCCAAAGTCAATTTTTGTCCCCCTTATAAATTATACCTCAGTCAATTTTTGTCAGATTTTTGCCAAAATTTTGATAAAAAACTGAGGCCAATGAAATGTTGCGTTCATTAGGTTCAAAATTATCAGAAAAATTACAGAAAAGTTCTTAAAAATTGTTAAAATGTTGGACTAACATTTTGGTGGGCAAAAAATACAGCACTCAAAGGGTTAAGCTAAAAAGAATTTTGCCCTGAAATATGTTTGCTTCAGTTGTGAGCGATTGTAAGAAGTTTCAGAAATGTGAGAGCATGGAGACGCTTTGAAGGAAAATACCAAGTGGTTAGGGGTTTCAGATAAGGTATTAAGTAAAGTAGGAGGAGACCATTGATAGAAAAAACAGTTCTTTATGGGAAATATCACAGATATCATCAAAAAGATAGATGAATTTATTGATTTTCATACCCTTCCATATGCTAAAAGTAGACCCTTCAGTACTAGTATTGCGTGTAAGCCACAAGATATTATATTTTGAAATATTGAGGTATGATATTAATTCCCTGATAACAAAGCAGAGAAGTGGGTTGTCTGGGAGCCTTCCTGTAATGTGAATTCAATCATTAAAAATAGATTAGTCCCTAGACTTGCTTCAAATATGTGGGAATATCAATGTCAAACCAGTAAATTCAAGCACTATATTCAGGCAGACAGTCAAGTAGATAGTGGGTTGAACACAATTGCTTAGCCAGCCAGTAACTGCTGCATATGTCCGAGAACAGCCAAGTAACTTGGGGCAGTCTAATTACTAGTAGCCCCAGTTCATTGTTCGTCCTCTGCCATCAGGTCATATTGCTAAACACTAGCAAACGGTGACCATGATGATGTATTCAACATACCCCTATCAGGTCACATTGCTAAAAACTAGCAATTCAGCATACATTATTTCCGCTAATTTTTGATATTAATAGTCATGTTAATTAAGCTAATTTCCATAATTTATATAACAATGCCTAATATGGATATTTGAATGCTGTGCAAATACATTCTTTTTTGTGGTTATTAACATGCAAATAAGTCGGCAAAAAGTGGGTGGCCCACCCTTCTAATCCCCATATTCAAAGCTCTGCATAGATGAACATGGATGATTTTACTATGACTCTACATAATAGCATGTGTCACACACGGTCTCCTGGTTACCTTGATTTTTATGCAGATTTTGAAGAGCTTACCTTGCAAAATGCATTCCATAGGCTTTGCATTCAAGTAAGACAGAAAGATATGCAGGTGTTTTTCGTGGCACTAGGTTTTCTGCTGAGGAAATTATGATACTGGATTTGAACTCAGTGTGTACCTTATCAGGCCACTTCGTATCAGAACCAAAATTTATACTGGTTTTGCATGGTTGAAAATGATGGTGAACTTGATTCAAGGTATCTGCACAAGTGGGCAAATCCATTTATATTTGGTTGTGGCAAGCACCAGTAATGAAGCAAAGTGATGCTACAGACCAGTGTTTATATCAGTCAAATATGTATTCTCACGGTCCCTCCACAAATTGCCCACTACCAGTGGAATGGTTTGTAAAAGAAGTCCCTGGACCTAAGTCCATTGACTTTTTCTATGACCCATGACTCAAAATAATGAAATATTTTGTTTTCTCAGGTCACAGGGCGATCTCCACTCTTGCCATTGCCGTAGCAACATATCAGTCATTTTACCCAGGGATGTTGATAGTACCTTGTGCAATGTACCTTGCTCAGGTTGGTTTAAATAATCAAATCACCCCATGATTTCTTTTCAAACCTCGCTTCACAACTCAAGCATGACTTTTTGGATTTTTAGAACTCCAAGTCCCTCGTCTCATTGAGACTTGAATAGCTGCTTGTCAACATGGAATATTTTGGTGCAAAAATTCATGATTTACTGTGTAGTGCATAACTATATAGTTAGATAGAGCAAAGATAATTTGATTTGAAAGTTCATCACAGATAACGCATATTTTCTACTAGTGTTACTTTAGTCTTTGCAAACTGTACTCCTTCAAGTTCAAAGAATATAGGATGAAGTGATATCTCATCCTGACGAATAGTTTACAATGATGACATGAAGTTAATGAAATGTCTTTAAGGTAGATCGCACCTCGGGGACAGATATTCCGGCTTTCAAACTTTATCAATTCTATTCTGATCTGCCCCTTTTTGGGGTTCATTTTAAAGCTCTTGGTGAAAGAAAACTTTTCACCGTGTTAGTTTTTCGAAAATCAAAAATTTTATTTTTCTCCATAGAGTTAACACAGAGATGGCGGCCATTTTGAATTTTAAATATCGGTAAATCTTAGGTAAACTGTTTCCGTAGAACTAAAATTTGCTGTGTGACCCCCAGATTTTTATTCTTGATTTTAAAAGAGAATGGGTGAAAGATTCATTGAGGAAAGTTCGAGCAAAAGTTTAAGTCTTTCATTTTCGAGGCGCATAATACCTTAAACCAATACCAACTTGTTAAAGGAACACTGAAAGTGTTACACCCAATATGTTTTTGAAAAAAGTCATGACTTGCAAATGCAACCACACATTGAATAAATCACCCTACCTTTTATTCCATTGCCGTTTGGGTTTTTTTGGTTCAACTCAATACGTATTCTTTCAGAAAAACAAAATGGATTTTGACTACACCAGTAGAAGTGCAGTGACATCTATGCTCAAAACTATCGCTGTTTACTCTGTCTGGTTGCTATGGCTACTGTTGCTATCCTACCTGATGTTTTCCTCCTGGGATTTCCTTTATTCAACCTATGGATTCACGTAAGTATATAAGAAGAGACATCCATTTTAGGGTATATGGTACATACATGAACATTCCACCTAGCAACATACTCATCAAATAATCATGATACTACACTGAACTTCTTCAGCATTTGCTGGTATTTTACTTTCTGACAAGGTAGCAAGTTTTTTTCCAATGAATGGTTGCTAACAGGTTACAGGTACACACAATTGTGAACATATAAAATCGTAGAAAAATTCAGAGCAACAAGGTGTTTTAACTAGTTCTGGCATCTTCGCCAGCTAGGCGGTGTTTGTTCAGGCATGGACCCTCCCAAAACAGTCCCTGGTGAGACAGACCTACAAATTACATAATTAATGGGCGCCATCACACAGCTATGAATAACCTGTTAGAAGCCAAGCAGATAGCTCGTCAGTGCTGTGCCATAAATGTCAAAGTGGCAAAGTTCATGAGACCTGTGAGCCAGGGCTTGTGTGCCATCTGTTGGAACATATGGCACACCTACATGTACTTACATCAAGAAATTGACTATCAATCAAGGAAAGGCAGTTAACCCTTCGATCACCAAAGTCTATTATTGCGGCCTGTAGAAAATATGCTCCTGTAAATTTTTTCAGCTTTTTGCAAACATTTTGATAAAAAACTGTAGCCAATGAAATCTGATGTCTCTTTGGTCCAAAATTATCAAAATAATCACAGAAAAATTCATAAAATTTGGTAATGTTACACTCAAATATTGGTGGGAAAAAATTACAGCTCTCAAAGGGTTAACATGAAACAGAAACCCCTTTGTTATAAACAACACTGGAAGCAGCAAACCCTTAACATTGTCATCCTAACCAAAGTAGCGCTAGTAGTTGGTTAATGTGATGATGTTGCTTTTGGCTAAAATATGCTCCACACAAAACTGTAGGGCATTCATGCATGGGTCGGTTAGGACAAGTTTACAACTGACCCAGGCAAGCCTTGTGGATCAGATGATGCTAATCAAGAAGAGTTCAGGGTATAGAAACTTCCATCCATCATCCTTATAGGCGTGGCAATCATTCTTTCAACTGCCTGCTCAACAAATCACAAACTGAGAAAAACTCAAAAGTTTCCACACAGATTACCCCATTTTGCTCAAAGAATGATGACACTATACTCTGGTTTGATGTCAAACTTACCAGCTATGCAAAAGTACATCAATACACTCTGAAAATTTTAATGGATGTACAAATTTTGAGTTCATAAAGTGGTGATTGTCCATAGTTGGCTAGCTGTTGACAAGGCAATAAGCCAGTGACAATAACTTAAAGTCAACATATACGTTTGGACTGTCATTGTAATTGACCTCCCTAACTTGTGTACAGTTCAGTTTCCTACGCAACGTCATCTGGCATGCTAAGCAAGGCAAACTCAGACAGAGGTTTGTCAGGAACATTTACTGCTTCTCATGGAGGAAATTGCTCACATGGGCAGAATTCTGTAGAGTTTCAAAATTATGCATGAAATACCTTGCTCTTGTGGTTGAATAGATTATGCTGTACATACCAGAATCATGAAAAGCACTTCTGCATTCTTGAAAATGGCCTTTGAAGTAAATGAAGTTTTGACATCATATGATGTATTTCAGGATTTGAATTCCATTTTTCTGTTTCTGTAGGTCTCATTTATTGACCCTTTTGTCGTGTATCTCAAAGACCCAGATATCACGTGTCATCAGATGGACCACTGTTGACAGAGCTAGGGATGTTTTTGTTTCCATTTTGGATCCGTTCAACCGGCACACAGTCCATGTAGCCGACAATGAGATGCAAATGATATGCGGTTAAGGTCTCCTAGACTAACTTTCACCTGGTTGCTCACTTTCTACTATTTTTGTAGTATTCTATACAAAGGCACAGACTTATTCTACCTGCAACTTAAAACTGATAGTGATTTTGTAGCTCATTCTTTACTATTCTTCATAGTTTTTTGTAGCTGGTAACAGACACTTCGTGTTCGTGTCAGCTACATGGACGATCTGCCGTTCAACCACTGTCAAGTTATGAATTATCAACTGTAGTGGGGGAACTGGGTGATAGTTTGACCAATTTTGGCCAGTTTTTACAAGGTCTAAAACCAAATTTACAAGTTAAATGAAAATATTCTTCTAGACAACAGTTCTTTCCTCCATGGGCAATTGTAAACATTGGTTGGCTCTTCATACACTGTCAGTTGGTAGATGTTGGTTCCCAAAATATAATGGCATATTTTTTCATGTTTCTTGATATTTTTGATATCGCTTTAGTATGATACATTTTTGGACATTTAATATGTTTTTCATAGATGCATTCTGTGATTTTACACATCTTGCCTGCCAAATTTTCCAATGTATACATGCTCATTTAGTCAGTAAATATGAACTGAGAGATATTCATATTTAGAGATGTGTAACCTACCAGCTGACAAATCGGCAGATACATGTAGCTGCCTGTGTAATACATCGCAGATGGGGTAGAGTAACTGTGTCACAGCTGAGAATTTATTCATGCATGAGATTCAGTTTATGAATTGGTGGGTGCCCATTCTTTGACTAGTAAACAGCTTCATGTTGATGCATGCCAGCAATCTACAAATCTCATTAATGAACAATAGAAATTCATGCACTCAGAAATGCAATTCACATTATTCGGTGCAGTGGCAAAAGATATCTATTTTCTCATTGTCTTGATTCTTTTGTTTTTGTTTTGTTTTGTTTGATATTTCCAAACGCCTATAACTGTGCACAGAATCAAACTAGACATGAATTCCAAAATTATCACGCATTCCTTTGTAATGTATTTATTGCTTTATGCTGTCATAAGGAATCGCACGCAATTGAGGAAGAAAGGAAGAAATATTTTTTTTTGATTGATGCAGCATAGTGAGACAGAGTATATATATTTTGTCTTCTGTTAATTGATCCACACACGCAAAAGGTTTTGTGGTTAATATCAGCCTGTGTTGGGTTTCAGAATAGCACCCTGACAAGTAATGACACGATTTGACTGATCACCATGAAGTGTACCATAGCCTGATATGATTTCAAAAATTTTTCCTTGTATCATTCTGAAGGCAGCATATATTTTACAGAAATATGTACAAATTTTACAGAATTCAGTGTTCTAATTTGTGTGCCTTACCACAGTTTTGTACAGTACATGAGAGATTAATTTTACTTCTGCACTCAGCCTATTGCTTTACAGTTTGATGGTGTCTCACTTCATTTGTTTTATAATACTGTCCTGACTTTAAACCTGTCTCATTCACAATTTAATACACCCCCAATTATCAAGATTGATAACTGACCAGTCTTTTATGCCTAGATTACAGTCCAAGAAAAGAAGGGTGAATGAAGTCCCCTTTTGTGTTAACAATTTTTACTTCTTCAGTTTTATACCTTTCTTCATATGAATTGATGTAATTTGTTGATGGGGATTTAAATGTTGATTGTCTTTCATAAAGCACTATCCATGCCACACAGAGAGTCTACTTTGGTGAGGCTGAAGAATAGTACGTCCACACTGAGCAAGTGAAAAAAATCAACATTGTCCTAGTAGGTCTAGTTGCTGCACAAAACCACAGGGCCCTCTAAGAGAACCCTGATTATTTTCATCTCAAAGATGGTGGCCATTGTTCTTCAGCTGCACCAGCACTTGTTTGCAGTAACCATATGACTGATGGTGCTTTCTGATGTCAGAATCTTACAATACGTAGAATAGATAAGGAAAATTCTCGAGAATGTGAAAGAAGCAACATTCACTTATTTCTATGGTGACATGCAAAGGTCCTTACCCCTTTCACTGCAATGGTTTGACCCAAACCCATTGTTATCAATGGTGAGTGTGACCCTGTTTACAGGGAATTAGGGGTGAACACTGTGATAAACACAAATACATGCATGACAGATATTGCTGATCAAACATATTCAAATTCTGTCAATATTGTTACAAAAATACAGTAGGTCTCAGACTATTCAGCGTAGGCTGAACAAAAAAAATTGGGCCGTTCCGATAACCCGACTTACACTATTTTTTACCTGCCGACCCTACACTTTTTAGACCTACGTAAACATTGAAGTAAAACAGAAAGAAAAAACCCGTAAAGCCACTTGTTCGTTACTTGGCATTTGATTTTTGCTTGAACAAGGATGACTTTTATGTTTTTATTCCTTTATATGCTATGATAGGTTTTTCTGGATATGTTGTTGCAAGTGTTTGACTGCCCTGAACCCCTGAAAATGCATATTTAAAAATTAAAATATTTTGGGAAAAAAAAAAATTCCTGTTTACCCACCTACCCTATTTTTGAAAACCATGTAATCGGAACAGCTCAATTAACTTTTTTTTTGCCTTATGCAGTGTCCAATTTGTCTGACAAACTTTTGGTTGTCTTTACCAAATTAAAGGAGCTCTGTAAACGTGGTGATAACACAGATCATGACAAGTAATTTGAATGTCTCGTCTACTGACCTCTGACTCATACATAATGCCATGCTGACCTCTGACTCATAAGAGTCCCACTCTGACCTTTGACCCTTACAATCCAAACCTACTGTGTCCCCAATGCCTTAATATCAAATAGTTGTTTCTGCCATTCATTTATGCGATACTGTAATGTTATTTCTTCTTTTCTTTATTGCAGTCTGTCAGTGCCAAACCTCAGACCTAACATGGGCGTCTTCTGGTACTTTTTCACCGAAATGTTTGAACACTTCAGGATATTTTTCATTGTTGTGTTTCAAATCAATGCATTTATCTACACATTACCTCTTGTAATTAAACTCAGGTAGGTATTTCTCTGTGTCTATCATTTTCCTGTGTTGCTTATGTCTCTCTTCCTCGCATTTCACATCAATTTTTATTTTTTACTTTCGTGGGTAAGTTGTAAGTGATGTTTATTTTGCAAAAAAGGCTGTTTTACCAGTATCTAACAAACAACAACTGATAACAACTGGTCAAAGTTACTCTCTTGATCAGTCCTGTCAGACCCTGCTAATCCTGCCCGTTTTATTAATTTTTTTTTTATAATGCTCAATTTAGTGAATGAAAGACATTGGTTAAAAGGGGGATGTTACCTTCTACTGATGCAATGCACCAGTTGGCTCAGTTGTAGAGGGACTGTGCACTGGTCTTACAAAAATGACGCACAAATTTATTGTTTCTCTCAGAAGGCCAATCAACACAAGTTCAGACTGAAATAAAAGGGAAAGATGACCGCTTTGCCATTTGAACATCTACCACTTGCCTTAAAGAATGTTTATCAGTGAAAAAAGTGCTGTAAATTGCATTGAAAGTACTTTTGTCTCATATTGAAAGTAATGAGGTAGTCAGCATGAGAATGAAGGTAAATTCTTGATTTTATCCCAGCAATGAGGAACACGTATTCTATTTTGTGTCAGATTTCCACACAATTCACGGACATTTGCGATTTGTTTTTTTCAATAGAGAGCATCCACTGATGGTGATGTACATTCAGTGTGCACTGATTGCCATATTCAAATCCTATCCAGCATTTGGTGATACCGTTGTCTACTTAGCGTTGTTGCCAGTCTGGTCACATACATATGTTTGTAAGTACTTTTGTCAAACTCATTCTGTGGTCAAAACACATGTTAAGAAGCAGAAGTAGTCAAAAAATTATTGTGGCATTTTTTCAGTCCATTTTATTCTCATCAACAGTAACCTATAACTTGCAAATTAAAGTGTTGCATTTTTTAGCTACTATAGACTATAGTCTATAGAAGCTATTGGGATGGGTATCCGTCCGGCGTCCGTCGTCAGTCTGTATGTATGTATGTATGTATGTATGTATGTATGTATGTATGTATGTATGTATGTCCGTTTGTGAGGCGTCCGTCCACTCAAATATCTTGAGAACCGCAGTACTTACTGATTTGATATTTGTTGTGTAGATGAAAAATACGATTTTGAGAAACTATTTTTTTAATTTTTTGATATTGTTGAAAATAGGCAAATTAATGCCAAAAAAGGTGTTTTTGGTAAAAAATCTTCTTCTTCATAACCGCTGGTCAGACAGCTTTGTTATTTGGTATACAGGTCCCTAGGGGTAACCCAACTTAGACTTGTTCAAATTGTGATGAAATATGCAAATCTGTATTTTTAAGGAATTTTTTTGTCATTTTTGGTCAAAATTTGACTTACATTGTATGTAATTCTTGTACTGTATAAACCCTATCAATTCACCCAGAAAAAAATAATTAATATGATTTTAAATAATTGAATTAATTAGGAAATCATCAAAGCCAAAATAATTTTAGTGTAGAATTATCAGAAAGTTCAACTTTTTTGACAGTTCATAGTGAAATGCTTACCATCTTGGAGGATTAAAACATGTAAAGGCAACTTTCCTGAATCCCAACTTTGACATATTCTGAACCGTCATTTATTGTGCCCTGTATGTTATCTAAAAGAAATTGCTCAAAATAGTCAATAGAGATAGAGATAGAGATAGAGAAAGTTCTAATTTTCATTTATGGTTGACTTGGTAAGGATAAAATAAAATTACTTTTTGAGGAAAAAAATAGAGTGGTCAATTAAAAGAGTGGTCAAAGTGATAGGGTTTTTATGGTAAAGCTGGGCTGTATAAAGATTCCTCATGTGCTATTTATAGCAATTATGCAATCTGTGTAAACAGTGCAATGAAAGTGTAACATGATTCCTTATAATGCTTTTGATGACCTTGAACTTCTTAAGTTTCAAACCTTTGTCTCTTCAGTGTGCTTTCTCTGAGTATGTACAGTCTCAACTTATTAAACAGAACTCACAATGTTAATCAAAGATATCCACCTTCTTCATCAATACATGTGTCACAAAGGTTATTCTCTACATAACTCAACAGAGCTCTGTCAACTGTTGAGTTGCTTGTTCTTTCAAAACCGCTGGTCAGACAGCTTTAATATTTAGTTTACTTGTCCGTAGGATGACCTTAGTGAGATAATTTCATACAGTAAGGAAATACTTAATTTTGTATCCATGTCCATAGTAGCTTCAGGGACTTTGGCCCTATGTTTTATGTACTTTGCTCAAGGAGACTTTAAACTATTCTCTGTTACTATGAACAAACAAGTATGGGCTTACGATTAGAATTAGAGAAAAATGTTTTACCAGATTCCCATGTATTCAAAATGGCCACCATTCTCAGTTGTAACTCTGTGGGAAAAATAAATCTATTTTCTCAAGAGCAAGAATTTGAAAATGGAGTGTTTTGCACTGGTTTCAAAATGAATCTATACAAGCAGTGTACCAGAAAACAAACTGAACATTTTGAGAGCATGAACGAGTGGTTGATTTTTTATAATCATTTTCCCACAGAGGCTGACAAATAGTTCAGAAATCACTCACAAAGAAATTGGTCTTCCTGTAATACAGAAACTGCAATGAATATTTCTTTGCAAGTAAACAGCCAGTGTAGATAAAAAATGTGAAGACTAACCTCTGTATCCTATTAACCCATTGCGTTAGTACTGGCCGATTGTTTACAAAAGTTGTAAAAGACCCATATTTATGGATTTGCTTGGATTGTTCCCAACCATTCCAATATAGAATAATTCTGTTCTTATTTAAAAAATCTTTCCAGATCTGAAGAACAGTCTAGTTGTTGGTGTGATGTATGTGGTATCGTCAGTACTAGCCTTTGTTGTTTGGCATCTCTGGATCTATGCGGGAAGTGCAAATGCAAATTTCTTCTTTGCCATGACACTGGTCTACACAACAGCTCAGGTGAGTTGGATGACACTTGTAACAAAATTTTCACAGTAATCATTTGATATATTTCTCCTCAAGTTTACATTTTATCCCCTCCTTAGACAATATGGAATCAGGCAGACTACACATCAACAATGACTCTGTCCTGTTTAGTTACCTGGGAGGGATTATAATGATCTCTTTATGTACCAGTATGGTTTACTATAGCCAGTGTTGATACATAATCATTAAATGTAAATTTTGTACCAGTCATGGTTATGAAAATGCAAGAATTTTTGTCATATCTTATCTTGAACTGTAAAATACCAATTTTTGCATCAATTTTGCTTTTTGAACAACAGTGTGTGTGTCACAGTAAAATTTTCAAACAAATTGCAAATTAACTTTTCATCTACAGAATCATAAAAATATTGTTTTTTTATTATTATGTGTCTCCAGGTTTTCCTTGTGACAGATCTCCTGTATGCCTTTCTGAGACGAGAGTATGAACTCACTCATGGGAAACAGCAAATTGGTCCAGATGGGAAACCGCTCACCGTAATCTTACAGTGAAAACCACATTCCTTGCAATGGCAATGCAATAACGCCTTTACAGGAACATTTTTGGGGTATTTTTCACCACCGACATCTACAGTCCTGCTTCAGTGACTCAAAGGGTTAACAGTTAACCTGCAACCTGATTTCAGTTTGTGGCTTGCTTTTTTGCTTAAGTGAGACTGTATGGTTGATCATTATTGATGAACATCACCCTGAAATTTTCCAGTTTCTTGATTACTTGTCAGATTTAACATACAACGGCTTACTTCATTGTTTATGCTTGGACAGTAAAGGATGACAACTCTCCTGCAAGGAAGAGTGGCAGAAATGAAATACGGACAAAACAGATCAAGTAATTAGTCAGCAAGACTTTGCTTAAAAGTAGTAATTTTGCTGCTAATCTTCAAAACAATTCATTGCAGTAGTTAAGAAAAACACTTGTTAATTTGTAAGACAGGAGTAAATAGTAGCCTCAACGACCTGAAACTGTCCATCAACCTTTTTTAAAGAACTGTTTCAAGTGAAAAAGAGGATAGTTTATTCTTATGCTTAGCATTGCTGTTGAGTTGAGCACATTGCATGTCCATGACAGCTACTGAGATCTGTCAGTGCATGTCTTTTAACATCGATGAGAGTATACGATCTGTTGGTTATTAGGAATGTAGAACACTCTACGTTGCTCACAGCATACGTGGTTTTAGACGTAGGGTGTGAAAGACTAGATGGTCTTTTTTGAATAGGGTTGTTCCCAAATGATGTCATTGTTTGCTCATTAATATGCAAAAATAAATATTTGTCGGCATTTTCAGATGACACTTTTTGGAAATAAGGCATGCAAGAATGACGAAAATACACCAAGTAGGGGACTTTTAGTGTTGCAATGAGTGCTAAAAGATATATGATTCAGACTATGAGCTGCAACAACGGCCATGCATTCATGCAACACTGACAAAATTTGTCTGCCTTTCAAACAGCAGTAACACATTTTCAGCTACATTTAGTAACTAACTTGTAACGGCACACAGCACAATAGCGTCAATGGCAATGCTACTTCACTACATACCACTTAAACTGCCGAGTTCCTAGTGAGAATCATAACGTAAACTCGGCCAACTTAAAATTTTCACCGCCTTGATTCACATTCTAGCTGTATCGTTCATCAGGTAGAGTTACCTCAACGGTCATCCAGTTATCCCACTTGATGCTAGCAGAAACCTAGTGTACAATGACAATAAAAAGGGGCGGTTCTTGAAGAGATTTATGCGCTATCAGCTGAGCTTAACACCTGAATGACTAGAGATGTCATTTTTAAGTACCCTGTCCACTGTCAGAAATGTTTCTCATATTTTATACTGTTTTCATACTGCACAAGAGACAAAAAATGCAAAAAAAGTTTGGAGAAATTTAAGTACGTTTTCTTTTGAGAATGATACAAGAACACAAATGGTAGGGATGTGCACAGACCTGTGCATCCTTGATAATAGCTGATGTGTGATATTTAAATAATGACAACATTTTGTATTTCTCCAAGAGAAATAAAATAGGTTGAATAGAACCACCAGCTTTACTGTGTTGACTTTACACCAATGACATACTACAACAATGGCTTGCAACACTTGCAGTTGACAGAACAAGTGTAGGATTTATGAAGTTTTCCATCCATTTAGGAAAGTCATAAACAGTCGTGCAACAGTCAGTGGAATGGACATGTACTGTATGTACATTTCATATCATTACAGCTAGTGAATGCCGAACAAAGAATTTTATGAAAGGCGCCCTGTTGCATCAAACCAGCTACATCAGTTCAAGGAAAAAAAATAGAAGTCTGATATTTTGTAAAATTTCAGCTTTTATTTCAGGAAAGCTATACACTTCAATAGTGAAATTCATAAACAATTGTGCAAAAAGTTATTTCTACAATTGTTCTACATGCACAGCAAACCAGAAATATAATGTGAATACCACCTTATGAAAATAATTTGTTTCTGTCAGTGAATATATTGCACTAGTTGTGTCAATAAATTTATTCTGTGGTTCTGTCTTCTTTGACAATGGGGGAGCATCAAGACACTTAACAGTTGCAGCTTCAATTACTACTCCCAAAATCGTCAAATTGCCGCATTTTCAAAACGTTGATACAACCTGTATGTGTGCAATGGTCAATGCTATTGTTGAGAGCCGAATCTTAGTCCTGACCAGAATTTATTTGTCAACAATAATGTGAAGATTTTACACATACAGCAACTATGTATGAATGTTCAAGTGCAGCATTTTTGTAATAAGGCCATTTAAAGAAAATTCCTTGTTTGCCGTCCTTGGATTTTTGAAAAACCTACCAGCCAGCCAGGGAACAAAACAAACACAGACAAAAAACACAGGTGTATTAACTTAAGCTCATTTTTAGCTACTATATACTATAGTCTATAGAAGCTATTGGGATGGGTATCCGTCCGGCGTCCGTCGTCAGTCTGTATGTATGTATGTATGTATGTATGTCCGCTTGTGAGGCGTCCGTCCACTCAAATATCTTGAGAACCGCAGTATTTACTGATTTGATATTTGTTGTGTAGATGAAAAATATGATTTTGAGAAACTAATTTTTTTAATTTTTTGATATCGTTGAAAATAGGCAAATTAATGCCAAAAAGGCATTTTTGGTAAAAATCTTCTTCTTCATAACCGCTGGTCAGACAGCTCTGCTATTTGGTATACAGGTCCCTAGGGACAACCCAACTTAGATTTGTTCAAATTGTGATGAAATATGCAAATATGTATTTTTAAGGAATTTTTTTTGTCATTTTTGATCAAAATTTGACTTACATTGTATGTAATTCTTGTACTGTATAAACCCTATCAATTCACCCAGAAAAAAATAATTGATATGATTTTAAATAATTGAATTAATTAGGAAATCATCAAAGCCAAAATAATTTTAGTGTAGAGTTATCAGAAAGTTCAATTTTTTTTGACAGTTCATAGTGAAATGCTTACCAGCGTGGAGGATTAAAATATGTAAAGGCAACTTTCCTGAATCCCAACTTTGACATATTCTGAACCATCATTTATTGTGCCATGTATGTTATCTAAAAGAAATTGCTCAAAATAGTTTGTCATGATAGGGTGGTCAAATAAATAGAGATAGAGAAAATTCTAATTTCCATTTATGGTTGACTTGGTAAGGATAAAATAAAATTACTTTTTGAGGAAAAAAATAGAGTGGTCAATTAAAAGAGTGGTCAAAGTGATAGGGTTTTTATGGTAAAGCTGGGCTGTAAGATTCCTCGTGCTATTTATAGCACTTATGCAATCTGTGTAAACAGTGCAATGAAAGTGTTACATGATGCTTTTGATGACCTTGAACTTCTTAAGTTTCAAACATTTGTCTCTTCAGTGTGCTTTCTCTGAGTACATACAGTCTCAACTTATTCAACAGAACTTACTTACAATGTTAATTTGAAAGTTAAAATGTGCCTGGTTAATAGGATGAAAATACAGATAAAAAGATAACCAGCTTAAGATTCTTTATAACCTGACAGGACGTCCGTCCACTCAAATATCTTGAGAACTGCAGTACTTACTGATTTGATATTTTTTGTGGGGATAAAATATATGATTTTGAGAAACTCTTATTAATTTTTGATATTGTTGAAAATATGCGAATTAGCACCAAAAAAGGCATTTTTGGTTAAAAATCTTCTTCATAACCACTGGTCAGACAGCTTTGTTATTTGGTATACAGGTCCCTAGGGATAACCCGACTTAGATTTGTTAAAATTGTGATGAAATATGCAAATCTGTATTTTTACGGAATTTTTTTTTCCATTTTTGGTCAGTTCATCCTGAAATGAGCTATCAAAGATATCAACCTTCTTCATCAATACATGTGTCACAAAAGGTTATTCTCTACATAACACAGCAGAGCTCTGTCAACTGTTTAGTCGCGTGTTTTTTCAAAACCGGTCAGACAGCTTTAATATTTGGTTTACAGGTCCCTAGGATGACCTTAGTGAGATAATTTCATACAGTCAGGAAATACTTAATTTTGTATCCATGTCTATAGTAGCTTCAGGGACTTTGGCCCTATGTTTTACTTGGTTTTCTTTGGAAAAAGAATATTTTTATTTGTATTAGTGTTAACATTGTGTTTGTTTTCTTAATTTTCTCTGAAAACCTATCAGCATGTGGACGGCAAACAAAGAATTTTATTTACGGTGCCTAACATTATGATACATCTTACATTGGAGACTAGGGCAATGCATATAGGCCAAGCAGTGACCATTTTCATGCAGTGTCACAATATGTACACGTAAGCTTTGTTGACAAGGTGAACACAGCGTTTTGACATGACGTAAGAATTGAACAAGAAACTGCATTTTACAAACAGACCCCAAATTCTGGAAAATGGGGGAACAGTTCCAGAATTCAAAATTACTGTTCCGGTATCTTCAAAAATTTAGCTGGGTTAGTATGCTAACTCTGAATATACCATAACAAATTTAGCTCTACCCAACACTGTCAACATTTACTTAATGATGCACAAAATTAATGATACACATAACATTATTGGTGTTGTACAGGTGTTTTGTTTGATATGAAAAGTTGTTTGACTTCTTGAAACATGCTGAAATACTGGTCAACTTTTCACAACCGCAACTCTGTTTGCAGTCAGACAAGATTAAATATTAAGTGACACATTTTATGGTCTGTACCAAAAATCAAGTTCTGTGCACAACCCCCAGTGTGTATGGTAGAACATACCGGTACAACGTTACATAAAGTTTGGATCTTATGCAAGCTTTTGTAATTTTAATTTGGCGGTGCCTTTCTTATTGACAAGGATAGTAGCTTTCCCATACATTGAGACGATGACTGTTTGTCACAGGACAGGAATAGAAAAATTCCATTTTGTCTAGAGGTCACAAACAAAATCAGGTTTTGCATTCAGCAAAGGGGTAATTTCTGACACTTTTGCAGTTATGTACTGTCATCATTTTGTACACAGTGATTTAATGCAAGTATTCCGTGTTTTCTTGACATCACAAAAAGGTAAAAAATAGAGCAACGTTGTTCCTCTATTAAATATAAGTACAAAATTTTGATGATCTGGTGTCAAATTTGTGTATGATACACAATTATCATCTCACAAACAATTCCCATACCAGTGTATATAGCACTATGTTTCTTTGAAAAACAACTCTTGCAATTCTTTTCATAGAGTGAATGGTAAAACACCATGTGAAGGTTATGTACCATTAAACTTTACAGAACTTGCAAGAACTTGCAATCTCTGAATATGTCTTAGATCTTGAATCACTACTTTTTGTCTCTGACATCCATATGTATATATGATAAATTACCAGTGTGATTTTTATCATGGACTATCAAAACTATTGTACCCAATGGGAAGAATAACTTCTGCATGATTTAATCCCAAAACCCAGTAAAATAAATCAGGTAATGTCACTAGCAGGTTATCATACAATGTCTAAGTTGCCTGATTTGTAGACTGAAATCAACACCTTAAATGTTTGTGAGGTGCTCAGCACAAGGATGAACTTTGACCATCAACTTGATAGTGATCAGTCACAACTGTTACTGATTTTTTTTTTCCCAACAAATGCAATTCCTGAGAAATAATCATCCCTGAAGACAGAATAATCCCACATGTATTTTTTTCTTATCAATGCAAATGAGTTCTTGCTGCTATGTGCTGTAATAGAGTATGACAGCCAATGAATTCAATTCCTACCGGGAAACAGACAGCAAACAGCTAGATTTGACATGAAGGTTATCTGACATTTGACGGCTTCAGTTCAAGTATACATAAATAATTGGATAATTTCTTCCAGAATTCCTTGACTGCATGAATGAAATTGTTAAATCTATTTCTTGCGAACATTTCAGTACTGTCAATTGTCAGAGATGTCAAAATCAAGGTATTTGCAATGTAATCTTCACTGCCATTGTTGCGCTGCAAAGACTGTTTATGGAAAAGCTGCTACATTTTGCTTCTTGTCAGCCATTGGAAATCCTGAAAGAGAATGAGATCAAAGCCATTGATTGGACTTGTTGTATACTTCTCAAATCAAATGCAACACCTGCGGTATCTGGTCATGGTTACATGAAAATCTTTCTGTTACAGACAAATTCAGTTGCAATAAGGCAACTGATGTCATCAGGGCCGAAATTTTGATTGGCACCACGATGCACACAAAATTCTGACCTCTGTGAAAACTACAGCTACTGGTGATAAAGACAAATGGGTAAGAGTTTCTGATATACACATTGCACTGGATGATAGCCAGTTGATAGGTGTAATACACTGAGAGTATATAGCGCCATCTACAGTCAGTAAAGTGTACATTGACACTGTGATATGAAAAGAAACTAACCTGTGCTTTCCTGTCTGCCGATGGACTGATCATAACATTGATCAGTGATGGGGTAGTGGGGTCTACATTCAGGCACGAATCCAAAGCTTTCTCTAACTCTTCTGGGGTTTGCACAAAGTATCCCTTACCTCCGAATGCTTCTATCATTTTGTCATAGCGGGAATTTGGTAGAAGAGCCAATGGTGGGAGCCTGTGTCGGATTAAGCAAGAACAATACGGTGGGAAACATAGTCTAAGAGTAGAACAACATACAGCAATGACACATTAATACTCCTGTATACTCATGTATGTATCTCACACACACAGACACACACACACACAGACACATACCCAGAGGCACATTAACAGATATCCACATGAGTTTATGGAGTAGGAGAAAAAGTCACAGCTAATGTCCAAATAATTTTCTTCTTTTGAACATTTATTGGCCTATTGTGAAATCAGCTGATCTTGTGGTCATCATTGTAGATTTCTAAAATGTAACATTTCATAATTTCAGTTTCTGCTAACAGAAAATTTGAAATCTTTTTCTCTTTTGCACCAAGGCTTACTGACGTAGCTTGTGATCAGGGTCCTCAATGTGTGGTTTTCACCTTTATCAGCACAACATTTTACAAGATTTGAGGTCAAGGAGGAAAATTTCTATAATTCCTGAGCACGCACAACTTTCCTCAAGTTTGGCGACCAACTTTGAAGAAACATTACAAATATCAAACTGATGATCAAACTATGACATGTGGAATCAGATACATTGAAACACCAATATTGTCACTGTCGATAGTCTACATTATACAAAGCTTCTCAAAAAGAAGAGTTTGAACAGTCATACTTTCCTCAAGGAAATTTCAAACAATACTTTTCAATATAAAAAGCAGCGCCCACTGTGCAAAGTTTTGAATTTGAAAAATAAATTACCTAAATTTTGTCAGTATTTTAAAGTCAAAATGGCTGCTATACCCTTTGTTAACTCAATGAAGAAAAATTTAATGTTTTATGAAGAGAAGTTTAAATTTTGACTTTCTCAAAACCAAGACTGTGAGAAACTGATTAACTTCTCAAGCTTCAAAATTATTCAACACATGCAGCATATACCAGTAAAGTACACACATTTGGTGAGACACATATCTATCCCTGAGGCACATTTTACTTCAAGTCCTTTAGATACTCACTGATACTCTTCTTGCTTGTCATCTTTGACTGCTTTGTAAAAATCCTCATCAATGCCAAAAGTTATACCATTGTTGTTGATCACAATGAACAAAATTGGAAGGTTGTACCTAACGAGGGAAATGAAAGAGATGGTTTGTAAAAATATGAAAGTTCTGAACTGCTAACTACAGGGGCTGTAGGGCCATCAATGAGGCAAAATATTCACTGGTTATCAAATTACCATGATACTGACTGTGCACATCTGTACATACAATCTTCACAGACAGACTGTTCATACAATCTTCACAGACAGACTTACATAAATTCTTGCTTTTCAAATTAAAAGCTACGCGATGAATGCATCAGCCTTTGCGTATTTTATGGAAACTGGTTTTTACCTGAGAGCAGTTTCCAGTTCCATGCCCGAGAATCCAAATGCGCTGTCTCCTTCGATGCAGACGACTCTCTTGCTGGAGCCGATGTGTTTCAGCCACTCGGCCGCCGCTATGGCAAAGCCAAGGCCAACACCCATAGTGCCAAAGGTACCAGCATCAAGTCTGTTGATCCAGGGTGGAAAGAAATTCAGTATTGAATCAAACCAAGGCTCTATTTGTCACAATATCTGTACCAAAGGGCACACTCTCTACAATTAGGTGCTGTTCTGTATTTACATAGTTTTTTGATAATTTTTCAATTTCATAAAAGTCACTGGCCATCCTGTTCTTCTCGGTCATGCACCAGGTGTGAAAAGTGAAGAGATCAACCCTTTCACCCCCAGTTCCCTGTATACAGGTCCAACTTTACCATAGAAAACAATGGATTTGGGACAAACCATGGTGGTGAAGAGATTAACACACCTGATCATCCTGGATTTCAATATGTTGAATATACAAATAATCAACTTTTATTACAGTTGATCATCTATGTTAATTAGACAAAGCAGTGTCAAATTGCCATCTTATTACCATGATAATTAACCTATTCCTGAGCCAGACATCAGCAGTCCTTAGTAACCAGTACGAATTTACCAGCATTCTCGGGTCACCCTAATTACAGAAAGTGGTACACGGGGATGAAGGGAGGGGATAATTCCTTCAGACACGTAAAGAAGATGAGTCTCGCTACATACCTGTGTCTTGGCAAAAAGTTGGGTATCATAGTTCTACCAATGTCCATTGTATTGGAACCTTCATTGACGACGATGGCATCTTTTGGTAAATACTGTCTGATCTGTTGGTTGTACACAAAAAACCCTTGGTAATTAGAATAAAGTACCCACTACATTTTAAAAGTGATACATCACTCTATCATGATTGTAGGAAATATTGAGCTTAAAAAACTTAGAAATAGACTGAGTCAAATTTCACCAAAGTTAACGGTGCAATGTTGTTAATAAAGTATGATATGATAATTTTTCCTCTCATAAGATGATCAAAACATTAGAAACAGTATGATCTAGAAATAACTGAACTGTATATTTTGGGGCTCTATCAATTTTTTTTTAATTTTTGCCTCTGTTTAGAATACTATAATCCAAGAAGTATGTGCTCTCTAAGCTAAATTGACAAGCTGAAGACCCAAGAAAGTTAACTTTGATTTAAAAATTTTTTCATATTACATGTGTTAAAGTATGAATGATAAAAAATATCTCCAGAAATTGCTAAATTGACTAACAGAGTTCAGAACTTAATATATAAAGCATCACAGGGCTCCAGAGTAAATTTTTAAAGTTTGAACTCCCCTTCAAAGCTCAACTGTCAGATGATATTTCTTGGCCACCTTAATCCCCCAAATCATTTTTTGATGACTGGGCTTATCCTGTGAGCATCAGCTTGCCTTCTTCTTTGTACTGCAGTAAGCTTAGACTAAATGTAAGACGAAATGTACTGGACCCAGTCAGCTCAAGCTGAAGGGGAATGTCAAGCTTTCTCATCAATGTCATCATGAGACTGAAGATCTCTGGAATGACAGAGTGAGCTTTCACTTAGCTTTGGTAACCTTTGACCCATGAACTGACCTTGGCGAATACAGTGTAATAATTCATAGGAAGTGATGTGTCTGCTGCCAGTGCTTCGCTGGTCTTTACGTTGACATCAATCTTGGCTTTCAATTCATCCCACCATGGAGTCGATGATGGGTATTGAAAGCTGCTTCGGTACAATGATGCAAAGCTTTTGGTTAGCTGGGAAAATAAAAATTGGGAAAGACTAGTACATTGACACTGTTGGACATTGACTTAACTGTTGCTCGCATAGCATCTTTTATACTGACTGATACATACAACCCTTCAATTATCAAACAGGAAACCCGAAAATGGATGCAACTACAACGGCCTGAGAAAACTTTGCAATACCTTGTGAACATGTTCTCTCATTGCCAATGCTGTATCATTAGATCTTGGGAGGGAAGGCCAGAATGAGGAAGGGAAGGCCCAAATGAGGACAAGTCTACTTCTAAAGTGGGTAGAATATGCATGCCCTTTTACAGAATTTAGCACTTCTTTCCACTTTCCAATCACTTTTATATTTTGGTTTTTGGAAAAGCAAAGAGTCAGCGAAATCTTTTTTTGTATAGGTTTTGATATGCAGATGTAATTCATCAGTGACATCCCCTCCTAAGATCCAAGGGTCTGTCCTTTTGGTACTGTAAGTGCTGGCTTTGTCATGCCATGCTAACTCAGCACACAAAGCAAGCAATGGTAGAGCTGTATACCCCTATATATAGGTAGTTACATATCAATTTATCCTATGGTGGCATGCATCTCAAAATTTAAAGACTTAACTTTTGCTCAAACTTTCTGTTAAGGACCTTTAAACCATTCCCCTTTGAAATTAGGAATAAAGAACCGTGGGTCACCGTCCAAACTTTGGCACTAGTGAAATAAATTACCCAATATTTCCCCATCACTTGAAATTCAAAATGGCCACCATCCCTGCGTTCATCATTTGGGCAAAAAGTAAATTATTGATTTTCACAAAGATAAGCTGGTTAAAACTTTATTTGTCCATGAAGCTTCAAAGTGAGCCCCTGAAAGTGTCAGACCAAAAAAGTACTGTCAAGTTTGAGATTTCAAACATCTGTCCCCGAGGAGCATTCTACCTTAGCAATATTGGTCATTTCAAAGTGATACGAGATTTTTCCAGTTTGCAGTTTTCTAATCCGACAAATGTGTTTCATCTGATCTGTGACAGAATTACATTGGGAATTATATTACACTGCCCTGTCCATTGCGTTTTAATTGGTCGAGCTGAACTACATGACTGCCCACAAATACACAGTAATGGTTTGTTTTCATGCCCGTGAATATGAATAATATCGTAAACATAGTAACTTTACGGCTAAAACGAAAATTGTGATTTGTACAAAGATCATAATCAACCACAAAATAAAATGGAGCATTTGTGGGCCAAGTTTAGACGTTTTTTTTCAAAAAATCTCCGAATTTGCAAAATTTTTGCAGCGCGCGCACTACTTACTGACAGGTTCTGGGGCCCCGTTGTCGTTCGCACGGGAAATTTTCGTAAATTTTGACGGTTTTCGGGGTTCGTTGATAATATAATTGAAATAACAGACTCCGCGCTGACCATTAACGTTTATTTATGGGCGCGGGCAAGAGGAAAGCCAAATTAACGGGCTCGGCAAGCCTCGCCCGTTAATTTTTGGCTTTCCTCTCTCCCTTGCCCATAAATAAACGTTAATGGTCAGCGTGTCGTCCGTTATTTCTATATTATATTACCATGCCCTGCCCGTCGCATTTTGATTGGTCGAGCTGAACCACGTGACTGACCACAAATACACAGTAATGGTCTGTTTACATGCCCGTGAATATGAATAATAAGATTAACAACTAAAAGTATCGTAACTTTACAGCTCAAACTTAAATCATAATCAATCACAAAATAAAATGGAGCACTTGTAGGTCAAGTTGAGATACTTTTTTCTGAAAACATCTCCGGATTTGCCAATTTTTTACAGCGCACGTGACAGTGCGTCGCGTATTGCTCAGTTTCTGGGGCCAGTTGTCGTTCGCTCCTGAAATTTTCAGAAATTTTGACAGTTTTCTTGGGTTTGCTGATAATATAATGGAAATAACAGACTCCGCTCTGACCATTAACGTTTATTTATGGGCGCGGGTGAGAGGAAGCCAAATTAACAGGCTCGGCTAGCATCGCCCGTTAATTTTTGGCTTTCCTCTCGCCCTTGCCCATAAATAAACGTTAATGGTCAGCGCGTCGTCCATTATTTCTATATTTTGTTCAAGGTGAGAGTGACACTTGTCTTTGTTGTCAACAATTCACTACAGTTTGCATACCAACCTGATCAGTCACCAAGTCAATACTCCCTGCCAATCCAATGACTTTCTTACCAACATTGTTACCAAGTTCTTCTGGACAAATGTCAACCTGAAATTTATACAGAACATACAACATCAACAAAATACAGATGTAAAAAGATTAAAGTGAAATGAAGATTCACGGGGCTTCATGAAGGTACAATACTCATACGATGACAACTGGAGAAAGAAACCAAATATTATCACAACCACAGGTGTGATGTTATTAATTTATTCTAATTTCTTGTAAGTATCTGGCATTCAGCGAAACTACAGTTTTACCATGCCTTTACGCTGTTCATCCCCAATTCCCTGTAAACAAGTCCACACTTACCATTGATGACAATGGGTTTGGGCCATTGTGGTGAAAAGATTAAGTCTGGATGTGCCTTGTTTTCAAAGACGGTTTTTGGGAACAGTTTACTTGTTACATGTCATGAACAAGTACGCATGTTCTACCGGTACAACATGTGATTCTACTGGTTATTACTAAGGGCTTCCTATCTGAGCATGGCAAATGAAACAACCCACCTACAATGTTGAATTGCCAGCTCGGGATCACATGGAAATCATTCATAGTCGTCTTGACATCTCAAAGACATCCTTCTTTGTAAAGCAATTTATCGACAAATTGAAAATTCATGATAAAATCAACAAAAAGTGGCAAAAGAATCAGTCTAACTGACAGAACAACATGGCTGTACCTGTATAAACTTGACATTGGGATCAAATCTTGGTGGAAGCCCAAAGTGCAGAATCCAATTCAATCTTGCACCAAGTAACACTATCACATCGGCTTTCAACAAAGCCCTGAAATTTGAATAGAAATAAGTGTGTATTTTAACTAAATATGAAGAAGACAATAAAGTTTGTGAATGTGGTGGAAGTACGCTTTCATAGACACCCATCTCTGTCACTAAAATTTTGCACTACCAAGAAGACCATTTTTATGCAAACTTTTACACTGTTACCATGTGACAAGGCATATATGATTTGCATACCATTGAAAATGATCATGAATACATTATGCATACATTATATCAATGCATTGCACTTTAAGCATTAGATGCAACAAACACAAATGTAGTAGTGATCAAGCCCAAATGTTTTTGTGTAAGCAGTACTGTAGCTAAAATACCGTAGTGATTTCCAAATTTTCACATAATGTTGTGCTTTGAAAAACAGTTTTTTTCAAAATTAGCAGTAATTTAACATGGATATTGTTTCTTTTTTTCAACTAATATAAATGTATATGCTTAAAATCCAACATGAAGATGATGGTCGTACTGTATAGGGCACTGTAAGGGGAAGCACATTGCATAACACTGACCTTGACCTTGCTGGTGCAACACACAATGGATGGTCATCTGGAAGGACTCCTTTTCCCATTGGAGTTGGTAGGAACGGTAACTGGTGGCTTTCAATGAATTGGCGTACATTTTGTTCTGCTTGACCAATGGCAGCACCTGGCAGACAAAATTCAGTGTTTGTATCAGGACAATCTTATTCTATTTCTGGTAGTGTGTATTCTGGACTGAAAAGGTGCATTCTGTGTCATGGAATATGAATCCCTGCACCGAACTATGGTCAAAATTTTTGGTCTTTTAAATTTCCTTGCTAAACAGTGACTATAAGGTGATTGTTCTCAAGTTTGAAGAAGTGCACAATACAAACATAATTTCTGCTTACATGTTCATTACATTTTCTTAAGTCTTACATTTTCTTAAATCTTACATTTTCTTAAGTCTTACACGTTCTGATGCTTCTCAATTGACCACACTGTAATCTTCTTTATTGAACAGATTTGAATGGAAATATTTTAAATCAGTTGGGAAATTTTTCAATTCACATGGACAAACAGTGAGTTTATGACAGAATTCATGAGATTAAATGTGAAAGCACCAATAATTTCACAATATTCGTGTACATTGCAAACAGTTGGCATAATATCATCATATCGTAGAAGATTTCACAATAATGTGACATTTGCTCAGAAATGAAATAACTTACAGTATGATTCTGGGGATTATTCATGTACAGTACTATGTAGGGTGCAGTCACCTACCTTTGCCAACTACAACAAGTGGCCTTGATGCTCCGGCCAGCAATCTGACTGCTTGGCTGACACTGGCAGAATCTGCCATCATCTTTGGAGCCGCTTTGCATTTCTCTACAAACCTAAATGCAGATTACATGGAAAACAACAGAGAAACTTTTGTATAATATATTAACCAATTTTATGTCAATGACATTAATGTGTGTATATTTCATTTGTGCATGTTATGAAAATCTGTCCTTTTAAATTTCTATGAAACCAAATTGGACAGACATACAGATGCTGGACACCTACCAATTGCATGTGCTTTTACAATCAGATATGAACTAAAAAAAGCGACCTAGCGGCCGATATAGCTCCACTGTGTTTATAAAGAGAATAACTATTTTTGACACATGTTGATGAAGAAGGTGGAAATCTTTGATAGCTCAATGCAGAGGCCAGAAAAAAATAGCTAAAATAAGCTGCAAAAATATACCATTGAAGATTTCATCATACTTTGAATGTTTCACATAGGATCATCCCTAAGAACATGTCAACCAAAGCTATCTGATGAGTAATTTTTGAGAATAAATTTTTTGACCAAAAATGGCAACAATTGCCCCCAAAAATAAAAATTGCAGATTTCATCATAATTTCAAAGGATCAAACTTAGTTCATCTATAGAAACCTGTATACCAAATTTCAAAGCTGTTAGACAAGTACTTTTTGAGAAACGCATTTTTTGACCAAAAATGGGAAAAATTGCCCCAAAAATTCAAAATTGCAGATTTCATCATTATTTCAATAAATATCATTTAATAATAATAATAATAATAATAATATTTGGTTCTTATATAGTGCACATATCCACAAGTACATGTGATGAGGTGCTTTTTACAATTATTATTACCCCTGGTCACTGGACCTAATATGATACCACTCAACTCCCTGGGGAGCAGAACAACAGCTCACATGTGCAGCCAATAAGCGCAGCAGAGCTAAACACACACATTACAACCACTGTCCTACCAGGTACCCATCACTTCTGGGTGGGTAGAAACAATGAGGAATAAAGTGCCTTGCCCAGGGACACAACATCACAGCCATGCCGGGGCTCGAACTCGCCATCCTTTGATCGTGAGTCCACTGCTCTAGCCACTGGCCCATTATGCCTCCTTTAGTTCATCAGAAATTCAATTATATTACTTAGCTCATCTTTAGAAACCTGTATACCGAATTTCAAAGCTATCAGACCAGTACTTTTTGAGAAACACATGTTTTGACCAAAATGGCAAAAATTGCCCCCAAAATTACAAAATTGCAGATTTCATCATAATTTCGATACTATCATTCGTTCATCTTTAGAAACCTGTACACCAAATTTCAAAGCTATCAGATGAGTAGTTTTGAAAATACACATTTTTTGACCAAAAATGGCAAAAGTTGCCCCAAAAATACAAAATTACAGATTTCATCAGAAATTCAATATATATTACTTAGCTCATCTGTAGAAACCTGTATACCAAATTTCAAAGCTATAAGACCAGTACTTTTTGAGAAACACATGTTTTGACCAAAAATGGCAAAAACTGCCCCAAAATTACAAAATTGTAGATTTCATCATAATTTCAACAAATATCATTTAGTTCATCTGTAGAAACCTGTACACCAAATTTCAAAGCTATCAGATGAGTAGTTTTGGAAATACACATTTTTTGACCAAAAATGGCAAAAATTGCCCCAAAAATACAAAATTACAGATTTCATCAGAAATTCAATACATATTACTTAGTTTATCAATAAAAACCTGTATACCAAATTTCAAAACTATCAGACCAGTACTTTTTGAGAAATACATTTTTTGACCAAAAATGGCAAAAATTGCCTTAAAAATGCAAATTTGCATATTTCTGCACAATTTGAAGAAATCTGAAATAGATCATCCCTAGGGACCTATGTGCCAAATATCAAAGCTATCTGACCGGTATTTTTGAAGAAGAAGATTTTTAAAGATTTTTTTACCAAAAATGACAAAATTGCCTTAAAAATACAAATATGCAAATTTCACCACAATTTGAACAAATCTGACTGAAGTCACCCTAAGCAAACTGCATATCAAATTTCAAAGCAATCGGACAAGCGATTTCAGAGAAGAAGATTTTTTTACCAAAAACACCAAAAAATGCCCCAAAAATACAAATATGCAAATTTCACCACAATTTGAACAAACTGAAGTGAGGTCACCTCAAGTGAACTGCATATAAAATTTCACAGCAATTGGACTTGCGGTTTCAGAGGAGAAGGCAATTGTTGACGGACGACGACGACGACGACGGACGACGACGACGGACGACGACGGAAAATCAACCTATCTGATAAGCTCCGCGTCGCTGACAGTGGAGCTAAAAATTAATAATACATTCATTTCCATGAGAAGTTGGCAGGTAATAAGTCAACTGACAACCACTGAATGGTCATACCATGTATTTGATTGCACTGTCTTCATCTTTATAATTACCGGTACATCATCAGATTAAGAAAAAAGATATGACATGGACTTGTGTATAAGCCAATTGGTTTCAAACAAAATGACACGTTGATTAAAATTGAGAACATTGTTCCATATATATTTAGAAAAGGAAATTTCAAAATGAGATCATTCAAGAAACCGATGTACCAAAATGCGACTCCAATACATCATGCGCCACAGACAAACCAAGAAACATCAATTCAAACACAAATCAACATGGGTCCCACCCGCAACTGATAACACAAACTTGGAAAATTACCTAGAAGCCACTAAACTAGCGCTAGTTGAAATCCCATTTCACAACACAAAAAACAACATGACACGTGCCGAACGCATAGCAATTAAAACACTATCGAAGAACACGAATCTCACTATCAAACCATTTGATAAGGGACGCGGGACAGCAGTCATGAACACAATAGATTACATAAAAGAGTGTGAACGACAACTCGGCGACTCCAACTACTACACAAAACTAGCTACAAACGACACAAAACAAACAGTGGAAAAAATACACCAACTAACGACAGAAATGTACAACAAAAAACACATCGACATCCACACTTATAAATACATAGATCCATTCTACAAAAATACGCAAACACCACGCTGGTACATTCTACCGAAATTACATAAAGCGCCACCAACGGACACAAAATTCGCAGGTCGCCCAATTATAAGCGGTTGCTCAAGTCCAACCTTTCACATATCGGAATTCCTGGACCACTTCCTCAAACAGATCGTAGCAAAACAACCGACATACATAAAAGACACTACAGATTTCATACGGAAAATGGACTCAATCCAGGCTCCGAACAATGCCATACTAGTCACATTAGACGTAGTCTCTATGTACACAAATACACAACACGATGACGCCATACAGGCTATCAGCAACGCATTAAACAATGCAACGCAAACAAACAATGAACAAACAAATATCCATAAACCACCAACAGAATACATGTTAGCTATGCTAAACATTATTCTGAAAAAAAACACATTCGAATTTAACAACGAATTCTACAAACAGACATGAGGTTGTGCAATGGGTTCCCCATCGTCACCGAATATTGCTGACATCACATTTCACGAATTAGAACTGAAAATCATACATCAACACACAACAAAAATATCACTATGGTGTAGATTCAGAGACGACATTTTCCTAATCTTCATTGGAACTGAACACGAACTCCACGAATTCATTACACTAATTAACAAAATGCATCCCACTTTCAAATTTTCATATGAAAGTTCCTCACACGAAATAACATATCTTGACCTAGTCATTTACAAAGGTCAACGATACAACAATGAAAACATACTAGACACCAGAACACACACAAAACCAACAGATACATTCCAGTTCCTACATAGAAAATCATGTCATCCAAAATCAACCTTCAAAGCCTAATCAAAGGCGAAACATTAAGGTACATGAGGACATGTAACAATGAAGAAGATTTCAACAACAAAGTCAAAACATTTAATGAAAAGCTATTAATGCGAGAATATCCACAACAAGAAATATCAAACATCAATGCGGAAACAAATTACGCTACACGAAAAACACATTTAAATCACAAACAAACGCACAACAACAACACAAATAAATTGATATTTGCTACCAAATATAGTCCACACATCAAAACAAAAGACATCAAACAAGCACTCCTGAAGAACTGGGAAGAAATAGAAAAAGATCAAACACTAAATAATTTATTCACAATGAAACCGATCATCGCTTACAAAAGAAATCCAAACATTGGCGACACACTCATAAATGCACAAGTACACAATCTTAGAGAAACGACCGAAAAAAATGCGACACAACAAACTGACCCAAACATAAGTATTCTAGCCTCCCTGCTAGACGAACAAAACACTGACATTAATTAAACCACGAACAGTGAAACACAAATCTAAGGAGAAAAATCTCCAAAGAAAAGCGACTGAGGAAGAAACCACACACTGGTTTCGAAACGTAGCGTCAAAGGATCACCCTGTCATTCGACAGCCAGATTACGGCTACGTCTCGCCATGGCTTATATCTACACCAATAGTCAAACACACAAAATCGAACACAAACACAGAGAACGTAAAAATAGTGTAGGCGATGTGTGCAGCCGCTTTCCCTTTATTACATAGCCATCTGACAAATGCCGTCAGAGAATGTTTGGACAAAACATGGGAAACTGACCAAAACTTTTACACGTGCAAATTTTGTCATCAGAAGTACTGGAACTTATCTAAGTAAAGTCATCCCTAAAAACTGATGTATCAAATTTAGAAGCTTTACAGAATAGAGGTTATAGAGACAGTGATCTTTTGAGTGAGAAGTGAGAAAATTTCATCATTGTTTGAACAAACCTAATGAAGTAGAGAAAATGTCCAAATCCAAATACAGTTTGCAAACATACAAGCAATATATAATAAATTGTAATACTGATTAACAAACACACTCATAATTTTTTACTCTTTGTTGCAGACTTTGATATTGTGCCTTAAACACCGTATTCACACTTCATTCTTTGACCTTGTCTCTGACAATGATAAGAAATGTGTAGAATAACAATGAACCTACTGTACACTTGAAGCTTGGGTTCTCTGATTCACCATATTCCCAGCAATATCGATGTAACATGCCCCAGGACGTCCATACATGCTGGTCCTCACTGCCTGCAAAGAAATTTCAACATCAAATAAAGATGGCAGATGCCAAACTACTGAGAAAACTCCATGAGCAAACCATCCACATTATAAATGGGAGCTACAAACAAAGCCATCATAAAATGGCTGCGTATGATATATATCACTAAATTTATGTTTTTCAGGAATGATCTATATGAGGTTTATCAAAAGTGCAAAGTAAAAGATTGATTTTTGGCAATAATTTTTCCGATTATTGATTATCAGGATTCACGTAATGGAATTTAACAACATTCAACGTTTCCCACTACTTGTTGAATGTAATTTTCAAGTCACTTTTTACTTTGAAAGTCTTACCTTTTCTATAAACGCTGGGATCTTCTCCAGACTTGATGGTCTTGCTGTGTATTTTGTGTACAGCCTGGCACTTTCAACCTGTTGATGGTTATGACAATGTTACAGCAGGTCAAAGTATAGGAAATCTTATATGAACTTGAAATTTGGATTTCCTCATGACATCTACTTGGTTTCCTGCATTGAAATATGCTGCAATGACATGTATCTGAGATTTCAATGTTTTCGCAATTACGGAGTTCAATACTTGTGCTATCTATAATCTATAGTTTATTCAACATTTCAACGGAGTAGAAAGATCAGTCTCATAGACTATTTGCACTGCATTAATAGAACTCATGCAGAAACACAGTTTGTGATTCCTGACCAGACGAGTTACAGCAATGTGCTTTTTCCCGTTGTTCTGATACAGAAGTACCAGTGTTCGCGCTACCGCTCGCCAGACGGCAAAATGGCGAATTGATTCACTCATTGGCGACTCAGACGGTCAGAACAATCGCCAGACTGGCGACTCAAAATTTGTACATTCTGTCACTTTGTTCTACGATGTTCTGTTGCATTGCGGTGTTTGTTTTACTTCTTGGGAAGTCTTTCGCCATAGTACTATCGTACTCATCTAAGTATAAGCCCTGCCACTGTTTTCAGAGTATAATGGGTCGTACAGGTTGGTAAAATTACTTTTCAGATAAAAGAAGCTAATGGGACATCAAAGTTCCCGTGATAGTATCGTGAGCAAAATGGCACGTATACCCAATACATGTACTTGTGCCCCTCCGAAATGTCCCCTGTTACCTAAATAGAATAGTCCCACTTTAGTGACGTCCGCCATTGTTCACCCTGTCCTGTTTTCCCGGGAGATTGTCATAGTCTAAACATGCAATTTCAGTTGTTTTCAGCGATCATCCTTTCATCTGTGAAGAGCGGTTTACTGGTGACCAGTACAATTTTCACAGCTGTGCTGTTGTTTTCACAAGACACGGACCGTTTGATCTTGGAAAATAGAGTTGCTTTTACGTGCAGCTAATACACATGCCAGTTCACGGGTTCACACCATGCTCTTGAACGTGAATGGCAGCACACATGATGTCTTTGTTTCACGTTTATATTTTATCTCAAGGTATGATTCAAGCTGAAATGTCACCAAAATGTCACTTTTATATCGAGGGATTGTGCAAACCAGTTTGATTTGAAACAGCTTTGTAAAACACTGTTTACTTAGCTTGGAAATTGTTACTGAGTTTGCTGTCTTTTGGCCATGCACGGACGTGTATCAATATCAGTGTGATCATGGCATGCCATGCCACGTTGATGAAGATCTTGAGGATGTTACTCTTTTCTGTATTTTTTTGTACTTCACAATTTCTTTGGTTGTCGTTTGAAAGTTCAAGGGGTGTTCAATAGTCATGCATGAGTTTTGATACGAAGCATTCTTTTATTGAACTATTAAGCAGCACTGAGGATACATATGATGATGAGAAAGTGGCAGACCTGAAATATTTGGTTATCATTACTCTTGAGTGTTTAATGATATCACCTTTGATCCTTCGAGATGAATGTGTGTGACCTTTGACCTCAACTCTCAAAAGAAAAATCTGGCTACTTGTGTTCACACTGTATTAGCCAAAAAGGCTAATCAGCTTGAGTAGCCAGAGCAAACCCTGAAGTACAGTGGGCTACATCAATTAATGCAGCTGTGTCTACGATATCATTCGACATCAAATATAATTACACAACATGCATTGTCAGAGAGCACTGTTAGGTGACATCACCATCTTTAAAGTCATACTTTAGTCTACTCATCAACTGCTCAGTGCAGTTTTTTGTTTGTTTGTTTCCTTTCTGTTTGTTTGTTTGTTTGTTTGTTTTTTTGTTATTTTTTGCAATGAGTCTTCCGTTTCTCAATCTTACCTGTGGAAATTCCTGAAATGCTCCCATACTTTCTTGGTCCTGGTCACTGGATCCTCCGACAACAATCAATGGCCTGAGAAAAAAGTTTGGTTTGAAGCTTATATGCCTTTTGAAAAGATGAAAAGTTTAAAATGTCCATACCTGGTTTCATAACATGACAGAGTCCTAAGGCATATGGGGGCACTTGCACTTAAGACATTAATGGGTGCATCTTGTACAAAATTGACCCATTTCATGAGTCAGCCTAGAAGTGGGTAGGCATTTACTTGAGGTTCTTGTGTACAAATAGGACAGATTTTGGCTGTTTCTGAAGCGAGTCAGATTTTATCTATACTTTCATTGCCTAGCTACCCTGTACCTGGATATGGTTTGGAAGAGGTGAAAAAATATTGAAACACTGGTATAGAAATGTGTACAATTTCCTTGATTACATCCAAGATAGAAGAAGATCGCTGATCAAGGTCATCCTTTAAGGCAATGAAATAGCGCCCTCAAGCGGCAAACCAACCAGTCTGGGTTATACCTTGGCCTACAATACATGATAGCACATCCACCCCGGACACACAACTCTCACACTGAATTCAACAAGAGCGAAAAGACCTTCAATATTTTATGGTATTCTTTCACTGCCTCATATTAGACAAACAGGACGATTGGAGAAGACATCTATCTTGCCGTGATACACTTGCACAAATAGAGTAAAACGTAATGCCAAAGTTTAAGCAATTACCAAACTCTGGCAAAATGGCTTACATTTCCCTTTTAATTTTGAAAAGTTTTCTATAAAATCACCCCAAACCATTAAATAGTTAACTTTTAAGCTCAGACAAGAAAATGTTGTCCTAGTTACTCTTTTTCACATCTACAACAAATGTCCCTTCTCGATAGCACAACACAGTAATTATTTGATGTGGAACTAATCTGGTAGGTTTTGAACTGATAAAGCACCAAAAGACAAGGTATCTGATACAAAAAGGATTTTGAAGAAAATTCAGACAATCATTTGGAAAGGAATTGTGTTACAATTTAGGTAAGGTATGAACAAAATTTTTACTCTTCTGGATATTTGAAATATTGACAAATCGGCAATTTTTTCTATCACAGTTTTTAGCTGTGTTATTCAAAAGGAATGAACACAGTTGCCACTAAGAGGGGCTCTATTGGTAAAGCCTTTATTCTTGTAATTAACATTTTTTTTTGAGCATCATGTTTATGTCACCATGGATACTGATCACATGATTGGCATATCATACTGAGATTGGATGGATTTTTTTTACTTACCATCCATTGACCATAGCATTGGCCATACCAGCAATAGCATGGATCATTCCTGGACCTGAGACAACTAAGCACACTGCTGGTCTGTGAACAAAAATGGAAAGAAATAGCAGGCATTGGGCACCTGATAGCAATAAACAGTGACATTGTTGGAGCTGAGTATATGTACAACCTGATGACATAGTCGTGATAAATTTTAAACAAAATTCTTCGTTTGCTGTCCTCGTGCTGGTAAGTTGTCAGAGAAAATTGAGAAAACAAACACAATGTTAACACTATTAAGAATAAAAATATTACTTTTCAAAAAGAAACCAAATAAAACATGAGCTTATGTTACTACACTTGCGTTTTTTCTCTGTGTTAGTTCTTTTCCCTGGCTGGCTGGTCGGTTTTTCCAAAAATCCAAGGACGGCAAACAAAGAATTTCATATGGCCTAATCAAAGAAACACCACCAAACACACTGCCCTCACCTTTTACTGTGTTAGTAAATCTTCTTGCATTCTGCAGTTTTATTCACAAATCTTTTTGATTGGTTGATTGAGCTTTGAGGTCAACCGTTGACAGTTGGTTAGGAGGAGTTATCAAAATTGGAAAAAATCTGCAAAGTCATACTTGATTCAAAACTATTTGGCAGCATTGCTTTTTCAAACAAAAACAGGCACTGGTCCTGGATCTCAAACTTGCAAAAACCATGAACATCTGAAAATTCCAGATATCACTTGTTCAGGTTTAGAATCACATACATATGAAGCTTGTTAAATTCAGCATTGATCCCGATACAATCTTGAAAATGAAAATATTTTTGTTAACAAATGCTCCTATATAATTATCTGTCTTATCAACTTGTTGAAAAGTGAAAACTCCTCTTTATCATTCTTTCTACAAAAGTGAGAGTAAAGCATACAAACCATGCTTATTTTTCCAAAAAAGCTTGAGTCAAAATAATGGCGTGACAAAATTTGCATTTTGGCATTCTGACCCAAGATTATCCATATATAAGAACATATTGATACTAAAATTCAAGCAAGACTAAAACATTTATTTACCTGCCAGTCAAGTATCCTATTGCTGAGGCTGCATAGGATGCCTGCAAGTTAAAAACGTCTTGAGGTAATTTATCATGAAATAACATTCATTATGAACTACTATGTCCCAACTGTTCATGAGCATAATAGATTTGAAATGATGAATTTCACATTTATATGTGCAAACTTATCATTAAACAATTTCTGAATTTAATGGTATGGTTCCTCGTGTTTGTTGATGTAATTCTAGGTCAAGATGGCTGACAGGACTACATGTCCAATTATGGTACTCACACTTTGACCTTCTGGACAAGGTTATGACTTTGTGTAATGGTTGTTTGGGTATGATTGGTATGCTTGGTTGCATATAAGCATCATGTGAAGTGAATGATGCACAAATCTGTTGCCAGAAGTCATCAGCTTTAGAATCAGATTAAATAAACTGTTGAATTTGAAGAGTCAGATTCAAAAACTGTTGAATTTGAAGTCGCATCTGGTTTCTATTTTGACACTTAGTGTACTCCAAGTGTCTTCAGGATACTTACACTCTGTTCATTTCTCATTCCGATGTATCTGAGACCGGCAGCCTGTGCTGCCATGCCGACTTCTATGACTGGAAATCCAACAACACCAAATACATAGTCAACACCCTGTCACAGAAATGTCAAAAAATAATGAAAAAATAAGCATTATTATACACCAGCATCTGAACGTTGGGATTGAGAATCCAATAACACTGACGAAGAATACAATAACTTTGGATGTTATTGGACACTTTTTAATCTTTGCCCTTATATGAACATAGGCAAAACGACAATATTTCACTATATTTTTTTCAAATATACATCTGCTGATTAAGAAGTCAAGCAGTGAATGATGGTAAGTCCAATGTTGTGAACGTCTTTTTTTCACAAACAGCTTCAGTGGCAGCTCCAAGATTGATTGTAGTATTTACCCCGGCCCTCAGTCTTTGTCAGGAGTGTTCAGGTATACTAGGCCAAAAAAAATAAATTGTGCTGTTCCGATAACATGGTTTTCAAAAATAGGGTAGGTAGGTCGGCAAGGATTTTTTTTCCAGAATATTTTTATTTTTAAATATGCATTTTTCAGGGGTTCAGGGCGGATAAACACTGGCTACAACATTTCCAGAAAAATGTATCGTACATATAAAGGGAATAAAAACATAAAAGACATCTTCGTTCAGGCAAAAATCAAATGCCAAGTAAAGAACACATGATTTTACAGGGTTTTTCTTTCTTTTTTTTTTACTTCTGTGTTTACATAGCCCTAAAAAAGTTTAGGGTCAGCAGGTAAAAAATAGGGTAGGTCAGGTTATCGGAACAGCACAATTTTTTTTGTTCGGCCCTATACCACCTCTTTACCATAATACTAACATGGTACCATGGTACAGCCATTGGTTGCTTGGATGCCATTCAGGTGCATGAGTCCTGGCCTGTTCCCCAACCACCTGGATGTCGTTGGTTGCCCGGTATCAGAGAGCTTGGTGAAGCATGCTGTGGTGACACATTTCACATGTACCACTATACAACCCAATCAACCTGGATGTGTGGTGCCAGTGGTGGTATGTCTCGTGGTACTCATTCCCCAATTACCACCCAACCCCACTTTTTTAACGCCTTATTTACATCATGAAAAGCCAATGACACACACAGGATTATTTTTGGCAGTAGTGCACATATGAGGTGGGAAAGCCACATACAGAGCTTTTGGTTTAAGAGAAGGAAGCAGCAGCAATAATGAGGAGGAGTTGCCGGACTACTGAGAAAGGACGATTGTTCATAGCACCTACAGGCATGACCTAAATTCTTTCTGACCACCCCTCCCTTAATTACTGAACGTTTCCTTAATCAGTTGTGATCAAAGATGCAGGAATCTGATGTATACATGGCTAAACTAAGCTTTTCAACGCCTAAGAAAATGTCACCTCCCGCATATCTACGCCATTGTATAATGATGTTGGGTGCTCACCTGTGTTTTCAGTGCCCTGCATAATATTGTTGCCCCGTCAAGCTGTTCATCAGCTGCCATAGTGGAGTGTTTTCTAATCTTGGAAAGCTGGAAGGGCTGCAGATGTTTTCGGATGTGCAGTAGCCCCGGAAAGAAACGGCGGATACTGAACAACATGCGGGGACCTAGAAAATACCTTGTTTGCAAATATAAAGAATACAAAGTCCATCGAAACTTGCAAAAGTCCGATCACACTGAACGTATGATTATAACCTTTAACCCTGTAAATGGACGAGTCCTTAGCTACACAATTTTGAGCCAGCAATATTTGTTGGGGTCGGCAAATGCAGACTGTCGATCGTCTTAAAGTATAGCAGAAGTCGTATTAATTAGTGTAAACACCGTTACATATCGATGAAAAATGACAGGCTGTCGTCTAATACATGGTATTGCTACAAATAATAAATTCCAATGTCGGAGACCTGCCGCGAATTCGTGCAAACATAGGTGGTCCTTCCGACTTAATGTTGCTGGCGCAAAATTTGAGCGTGTGGGTGCTACTCAGAGTACTCCGTATTTGTTCGGTTGCTTCGATCATACCAGCATACAAGTGACATCTTAAGGCAATAACGACCCGGAACTTCATAAGTGACTTTGCCCATTCCATTTCTGTCGCCATGATAATACATGCGTTAGGGAGAGCATCATAACCTGAAGTTGGGACGCTGGCTATATGACACTGGGAAGTTTACGAAGATGTGTGCATCATACACCGGGGACGGTGACCAGGTAAGGAATGAACCATCTAATATTCGGGGGGGGGGGGTCTTGAAGAGTTTTAAAAGACATATTCCCGTCAACGAAACTATTTCAGCCACAGATGGCTCGACCAAACAGATGATAAGCTATTGATGCGAAATAAAAATCCATCGGAAGATGTCTTCTGACATTTTTGGTATGCTACTGGGGGGTGTATTTTAAGATGTTACTCGTGATGGAAAAGATTATGAATCATGCCATCTTCCTGTCTAAATTGACACAACATGATAAGTCATTTAGAGAAACTTTTCTCGCAATCACAAAATTAACATCATTGATTTCACAATGTTTTACAAAATATAGTAAAGCGTGGTGGGCTATTGTAAGTGAAGTTATACTACACTGTGCATGTCCAAATATGTTATCTGGCTGTCGGTAAATGTGCAAGCTATGCATGTTTAAAACAATACAGCATATATTCTTATTTTCATCTTACTGAGCCTGCTTTTTGTCATTTTTCCCTGCAAGGTCTTCACATATATCATTATCTAGCTGTTTATTGAAAATCAAATGTGGCCACTCACAAACGCAGGGTTTGTTGGAACTGCTGAGTTACCTGTGGCCTGGCAATTATACTTTGGTGCATAGATGGTACAACACACAAGACACCAAAGCATGTTGATGTGAAATCTGGCATGCTCAGTACAAATGTAAACAACAAAAATATGTGAAGGCCCTGTCTTTTGTTTTCTTTTCAATCTGAAAATAAGTATCAAGGTTATGATCACTAAACTAGACTGTCTGTCACTAAACCCAAACTTTATACATACCGGTATATATTGCTCTTCTTACATTGAAATCCTCTATTTCAGTGATGGTGAGCAAGTAAAATTGTTACCAGGTTCCCCCAGTAATTTGATCGAGGATCCTCTTGGTCTATCTAATTAGATGAAGGGACAGCAAAGATGCTATATCGGGGCTGTAAAATCATTCATCAATGTTCTGCAACAGTTTGCAAAAACTCTGTGTGAGATAACTTTCTAATCAAAAATCAGTTGTGTGAATAATTTGTACATATTTTGCTCTCCACTTTTAGACTTATTCAAATCGCTATTTTCAGGGTACTATAGTTTGTTACGTAGTTAAACTAAATTTCTTCTTTTGTTCTTGTACAGATGTTGGGTCATCTGAACACTAGACTCAACATTAGCAAGCTCCACCCAGTGCTTTTTGAGAGGACAAAACCCTTGAAGCTGGGAGACATTGTTGAGGTGTGCGGGGAAAGTGGATGTGGTAAGACTGAATTGCTGCTGCATTGGACTGTACAGTGTATACTCCCTGACAAATGGAAAGAGAGTGAACTCGGAGGTTTAAACACGGGGGTGCTGTTCATTGATAATGACTACCACTTCTCCATCCTGAGGCTGGTCAGCATCCTCGAAAGCCAAATTCGACAGAAAGTGACTAAAAATGAATCGGAGAACATCAGTGCCGGCGACCTGGAAAAGTTGATGAAGTCATGTTTGCAGAGGCTGTACGTTGAGCGTTGCCAGAACACTGTGGAATTCCTGCTCAGTGTGGAGATGTTGGAGACGTTGCTTGGCAACAAACCAAACATCAGTGTTGTCATGGTTGATAGCATCAGTGCCTTCTACTGGTTAGACAAGGACATTGGTGAGGCTAGACTCAAACATTTGACAGCCAGACTTGAAAAACTTGTACAGGATTACCAACTCATTGCTTTCATAACAAACTCCCTGGTCAGTCAACACCAGAATGAGGGTGGAACATCAGCTAAGACGGTTATGTCTGACCCAGTAAGCAGGACTTGGAGGAAGATTACGACCCACAAATATTTCATTTCAAGGAACTCTGCATCAGAATTTACAATAGGCTTGCAAGGATCTCACAGTGATGAACAGACAGTGTTGAAGTTTTTCATTTCAGATGCAGGCATTGTTTACAAAAGTAGTCAGTGAACTGTATCTGCCAATTCAGGGGCTTGAAGCTCTTCATTCTCTTTCCAAAGATTTTCATCTTAAAGAATATCTTTACAAATTTCAAATTTCAATTATGCTTTTATAAAATTCTGAACCGCATGTCTTAACATTGTAAATTTAGAAAATTTGGTTGTAATTTTGGAAGATTTGGAAGGCATCAGTCATGCCAAACTGTAAATACCCTATTACTGCAGTCTTGTGTCAGGGACAACTCATAGATGAAATGATAGATATGCTTTTAGTATGTGAATTAAAATCATTGCCATATACTTTTATTCATAAATTTACCATGTGAATATTTCATTTTTTACAACAACAGATGTTCGAAATTGGTCTCAGACACAGAGTTTTCATATGAAGCAGCCTAAAATGTTGTCTGCAGTACTTGATAAGGTATATGTTTACACTCTAGTTTAACTCATTGGAAAAAAATAAATGGAATATCTTGCCCATTGGGAAAATGATTAAAATAAGGCTCTTACCTCGAAAACAAACGGTGAACTTGACTCTTTCTGTCTCAATGAGTTGCCCTAGATATTGCTAAAACTGGAAAGATTTGCAGATGAACAAATCTTGCAATGAGTACCATATGAACTATGATAGTGTCCTTGAGTGACAGATCTTTCAGTCTAGGCAGCCTGGTGGCTCCATCAATTTCATTCAAACTTGGAACAAGGACTACTGTGACATACACCTGCCCATCAATATGTTTTGCAATACAATTTAATATGTATGCCTGGTAGAAATTTTGTTTTAATTTTTGTTGTTCTTGAGCCAGTGTCAGTGATCAGACATACCCTGATAAATTTCATTAATTTCTTATGCTCAGTACTGGATCAGAATACTTTCAATAATTTAGGCTGACTCACAAGTAGTCACTTGTAAGTGCCACTTTCAATCTTATTAAAAGATGGCAGTGTCATGACGTTCATGTTATACCCTAATGTGCCAGGACTGAATAACCTGCCCCAAGGTGCAAATCCATTCAGTATTTTGGGTTTCTAGGCCAGGATTGACAGAAGCTCAGCAGTCATTCAGTTTATTTTGCTGGGCCGGCACATATTGTTCATTATATATTATACTGCTATAATCATGGTGAAAAAGCAACGCTCTGATTGGTGGAGGCAGGAAGTAAGATCCATATTCACAATATAGTACAGCTGGAACACTACCGTAGTAGTTCACTCCACAAATTTGCTCTTGCTATTGCTCATGCATATACTAGTAAATTGTTTAACTGGTCAAAATCTTGTGGTATACCCTTTACTGGGGGTGGTTTGTTGCTTAATCAAACTGCATTATGGGAGTAACAAATAGGCCAATAGACCAGTGGAACGGCAAGCTCACTGGAATGAGGACAACATTTGGTGTTCTTTAACCTGATATCCCTGGATTTGCTGATCCCTGCCAAAGATTTACAACCGTGGGTGCATGATCAGCGCCAAAAATACAAACAAAGGCTGGTGATCTGTCACGTGGACTAACAACATTAGAAGTGATAACTATGACAATATTTGTTATGTTCAAAGAGTTTATTCAATGAAAGCAGAGACATATGCTACAAATGATTTTTTTTTGTGACAATATCACTTGTAAGGCCACAAAATAGTAAATTTTTCTATATATTTTGTATTTTGTACCATCTTGTTGATGTTAACAAGACCATTTATCAACACAATTTTGTCTTGTAAACTACTTCAAGTGAAGTATTACATGCTATGCCTTAATATTCACCAAAACCTCAATTTATTTTTACTAAAAAATAGATGGGAAAAAAATAAAGGAAAAGCAAAGCTGTTGATGTCATTATTAACTAATGTAAATCACATTTAATACAAAATTTCTGTTTTACTTTTACAAGGATAAAGTTGGATTTAAACTGATTAAGAAATTTCAAAATTCAATTTGCAGCACAGTCATGAATATTGTTAGGAAACAATGAATACAAAAAAAAAACTTGATAAATCAATAATCCATTGCAAGGAAGTAAAAATTAAAAAAAAATGTTTCAGGACTTCGTTATGTTACTTCCTACACCAACACTTCCACTGTCTCAAAGAAACCGAATACTGTATCATCTATAGGTGCTATAATATTAATGTCAACATTCCCACTGGCACACACCGTTGGGTAAAATCTTTCGGTCCATGCCTGAAACACATCGCTGATATGGTACGATATCTATATCACTTATCAAAATTAATAGTTAAAAAATCTGAAGATATGATGATGATGGGTCAAAAATAACAGGGAGCATGTTGAGGTGAATTTTTTATAAAGTTTTTCATCTTATGTTAACATTAGCTTTGTGCATTGCATGAAGCAGCATAACAATTTACATATCAAGTTAGCGAGAAACGCGGAAACACTTGAATTGCAGCCCTGGCTTTAGCAAGAGTCTTATATACTGCAATTTTAAATTATCTGATTACTTTTTCACTGTGTGCCTGTATGCTGAACGGTAGACTAGACAAAACCTAGCCACCAAATGAGACTTAGAAAACTGTAGTAGGAAGTGAGATTTCAGTTGCAAACAGCCAAATCTAGTACAGCTACTATGTAAGCTGCGGAAGTTTGATGGAGTCAGACAACTAATGATTGATGAGAAGATACATCACAATATTACCGGAATGTAGAACAGTGAAGGGATATGATTGTGATTGAATCTGCTTAATGATGGAACACACACACAAACTGCCCACGAGGAACTACAAGCTCATAGCTGACTAGTCCCTCACACATGTCCTAACACATAAATTCAATTACACTGCTGAAAACAATAGGCTTCTGAAAATGCAGTCTTACAAGCATTCAAGTATAACACGACCGCACGTTCAACGTCTGCAATCACCAAGACGCTCTACGTCTGCTTGCAAGCATTGCACACGTGTATATACACAGAGCAAAACTTGAACCCCTTTTTATAAGAGTCAAGTAATTTTTACCTAACAGGTAGTGAAGATCAGGTATATACTGTGATCAACAAGTTCAAAGCACATCACACTTGGAACAATCCTTCTGCCTTTTGGAGTGACTGTGCACCGGGACAACAACAATACATGCTGACATTTGTTTGATATGCAACATAGCTGGTGGAAGAAACTGACATTGACCTTCTTCCTTACACTTTAGTGCGGCGTGAGACCTCTCTTCACAAAGGTGTGCAAATTCAATGGTAATGTATACCAGGCCCACCAAAATGATATGTCTGGACCAGCCAGTTAAACATTCTAGCAGTCTTTCAGACAAGTGTTACAACTCAATGATTTATAATCAAAGTGTGCAGGGCTACCAAGCTAGGCTGGCCAAAACCAAATATACCAAAATGGTTGACCTCAGACCAAAGAAAGCCAGTAGGAATTTTCTCACCCATGCTCTGCTACAAACTTTCAATGTTTTCTAGATTGCAACTGCTCACTTGTAATTTACCTTTTATGATGCAGATTTTTTTTCCCCCTTTTATCGAGATGGGCTTATTGTTTGAAAAAGATGTTGATGACAGCTCAATGCTGCAATGTTGAGTGAAAGACGTGAGAATAAAATACCACAAATAACTACACACAGTGTCTCTCTCTCTCTCTCTGATAAGTTGCAACATTGCCATGCAGTGATGGGCTGTTTCAATGGGAGCTCATCCCGATCAGAGTAAGGAAATAAAACTTTGGCAAAACACAGTTTGGGAAGAACCATAGCCTCAGTTCCTGAAATGTAATGGTGCAAGGCATTCTTTCATTGGCAAGGGAGTTTTTTTTTTAAATAGAGACATAAAGTTACCAAATGCCACATTAGACTACAGAACTGTGTTAGGTCTTTGCACGCAACATCAAGGTTTTCAGACGGAAAAAACAAATAACAACAGCAAAGAATGTAAAACGGAGGAACAAAAATGATAGGAATGACAGGAATACTGGATGATGGAGCGACAGTTTGATAAAAGTACAATATTTTTGGCAAAGTAATGCAATTAACATTTCTACATTCATCACGTATCAGAATCAAGAAATGTTGAATTAACTTAAGTGTTGACTGCTGGTAATCTGCAATCTATCAGGTAATAGACAATGGCTGTACACAGTGAATGATGTGTCATCATTCATTTTATTGAGTATCAGAAAGGGGGGGGGGGGGAGACACTGCTTCATGCAAGTCATTGGTGTGCTATTTGACGTATAATTTGACCAATAAAAATTTGATAGATATTTGTCACCATGACATGAAACTTCATGATTATTTGAATACTATGATAAACATTCACGCTTGGAAACAGTTCATGCAATTTGCAGCAACTTTGGAATTGTATGTACGGGTCAATCATATGAGCTGTGTTTACCAGTCAATGCACGATTGACACTTTTTTTGGGTGAGATTGTTTTGGGTTTTTTTTGACATCATAAACTGCTGAAGCAAAAACAACCTGCATCATTTCATTTCATGCCTTGGACTTGGACGCTCCCCTCTGCAATAGTTGATTTGCAGAAATTGCTTGTGACCATGAGCAAAGAGCAGTAAGCTTGAGAATACATGATGAACTTCGTTCAACCCTCTCACCATTGAGCTTTGAAACACCCTTATTATTTGCCAGGGCAAAATTCTTGTCTACATTGGGAGACGAGGGCGTGGGTGAAAGCAAATGCATACCTTTAAGTATTTTTAAATCAAATCTTTATACTGTAAAACAGGGATGAAAGGTCAAGGCAGACAAAGTTGCTCTTTAAACGATGTCACTTAATTGCATCTATAGCTACAACTACTTTCAGTACACCACCTATTGAAAATATAATATTCTATGAGTAAATACAACATGGATGCCCACACACTTGCCCTCTATGACATTAAAAAATAGCAAATGTGGTTGTATTATGATCACCTCGAAATCCCAAATGAAGTACTCTCGGGTAAAACGGCTCCAGAACATCAATGCTACAGCGAAGCCGGAAATAATAGTATCACTTTGACAAAGAATACTACTACTGCTACATAAACCTCTTGAGCTTTAGCCACCAGGACGCACTTTCACCAAGTGAGATAATCTGGCTCCTTCCTTTTTCCATCCACTGATTTTAAAATAATAATGAGAAGAACAGAACCATGTGAGTCCCTCAGGGAAATAAACACCACAGTTTGCAGTCCTACATATCTTGAGCTATGTCTTCACTATGCGTGATGCAACGAGAGTCTAAACATGTCATTGGTAACGAACCATGAGCCGTTCAGGGGCTTCAGGTAGAAGCATTGGCTAAATGAGTGTGGGGCATCCTCGTCAGTCTGTGGGGAGAGAAAAGAGAAACTGGCGTGAGAAATTCATTATCTACAGCACCACAGATCTAAGATCATTTCCATTTAAACCCATACCAAACCCTGACAAGTTCATATGTCAGTGTTAGATCAAGTTGGTCAGGACCAGTGAGTTGTAACATGTCTCATATGTTGTATTTTTAAAAAGACCTGTATACGTAATGTAAATATGATTTTCACTGACTTAAACCTTAGAGGCTGAAAATATGTATAGGTTTTGGCTCAACCCTGCCTTTCACTGTCACAGTATATTGGAAACTGACAGAGACCTAGCTGGATAAGGGTGAATGAAATACTAGTTTTTAACTACATTGTCTACACAGGAATTTTTATTTTCTTCAAATAGTCAATAGTTTGAATCCGTTTATTCAAATTTTACAGTGATTTTCTAGTAGGAAATGTCACTTTTGCCTGGTATATACAGTATGTTCACACAATGTTTGCTTGACAAACTTAGTACAACATAGCCTCATTTCCCTTTTCGAAAGAAACTGTTGGAGGAATTCATGTTTAAAGCCACAGAGCGCTCAGAAAGAAACCTGCTGTACAGAAATGCTTAGGTAAATCAATGTATTACCGGCCATCTTCAGCAACTGATGTTCAAGTCTACATGTATATTTCTGTTCAAATTAAACCTATCATGGCAGGATAGTCATGTGACCTCAGTCAGAAAAAGTGGGACGGGTGGAGGTTAAGGCAGAAAATGCAGAAGGGGATGGCAATCGAGATAACAACTAACGGTAGGCGAAATGTCTTGTGGTTTTCACATTATTCTTTGTTTGCTGTCCGCATGGTGGTAGGTTTTCAGAGAAAATTAAGAAAAAAAACACAATGTTAACACTATTACAAATAAAAATATTATTTTTCCAAAAGAAACCAAATAAAAATTGAGCTTAGGTTAATATACTTGTGTTTTTTGTCTGGGTTTGTTTTTTTACCTGGCTGGCTGGCTGGTTTTTCAAAAATCCAAGGACGGCAAACAAAGAATTTTCTTTAAATGCTTATTTCTGAACACATAATTATCAGTCCAGAGAAAAAAAATTGTTCCTTGCATTTTCTAGCAAAGCAACAAAAATGGTTGGCAAGACCAGGAGTCTGGATTTTACAAACTGTACACAATAATACAATAATAGGGGCATTGCAAATACAGGCAGTGTTGACAGAACAAATTCTAAGCATTTCCAAAAGCTCTTAGCCTGGACCCCATACAAAGTCTCATTCAAAGTCCGCCACAGGTCAAAAACCCAAGAGATTTAAACAGACTAAGTCTGCCTTTTTTCATGAAGTTTGTTTGATATGTGATACTACTTATATTGTTGAAAGATACTTAATGAATGGGTGACCACGCATATATTAGACCCCGGAATTAATGGTCATGACCATTAATTCATTATCGTGATGGTTTCATTTAATTTGTCTAAAACAAGGGTCGAATATATGCATGGTCACCCATTCATTATCTTTACACATGTCAAACAATATAAGTAGTATCTTGCATCAAACAAAATTCATGAAAAATGGCCGACTTTGTCCCTTTAAGAGCGCCATCACTGACAGCAGTAAACTCATTGCAATGTGAGATTATACTGGCAGCAATTTCTGAAAACATTGGCTAGGGTGGAAGCAGTGATTCTGAGGAACAATTTAATTATTCTTCCTGGCCTTACTGTAAACTTTCTTCCATACAATCATTGGTTACAAATAATTCAGTATTTGAACAATAGACTGGCATGAAATTACTTGCCCTTTGGAGGCAAGATAACAACACTGAGGCAAGTATTCTTGTTTTGGTCTGTCTATGCTACGATTCCTTCTATGACGCAATACATTTGAGTCAGGCCAGGTGAATATCACATTATAAAGTTACAAGAATAGCAATGAGGACAATGAGTGTTTAGAACCTACCTTCAGCTGACCAACGACAAAGACAATGACACCTTGGCCATCTAGTGTCGGTTGAGAGTCGAATGTGGTGATTACATGCTGGATCTTTTGAAAAGGCAGGGACTGTGAGAAGAGAAGTAAATTATTACTTGGCTCTTTGCCGTTGGGTTAGCCAAGGCAAGGTGTAGCATAAGTTTTAGCCTCATTACTACAAATAAATAATTGTTGAGACACAAGTAATAAATTGTTTGCATTCACTGCCTGTCTGCATGCTGATTCATCACAAATACAAGAACTGTGAGACGAGATTTCATAACTCTTCACAGCGGACTGATGTAACTTTTGAAAAACAGACACAAATGAATATCGAAAAAAAATCATGTACAGATATTGAGCACATCTAAGTTTTGACACATTCCTGATCAAAAATGCTTTACTGGCTGTCCCTGCCTTGTCAGAGAAGTGACTGTTTGTGCACAGAATATCGGTGAATGTGCAAACCTGATGGCCAGACTGCTTTAAAGCCATTTTCCAGGTCTGTGACAATCTGCTGAGCCACTTAACAGTGGCAAAAAACCTATTTTCACCAAGTTAGCATATCTCATATACACAAATGTGACATAATAGTGCTCAGTAGGGCACTCTGAACATCCCTAAAACCCAACCAACACATAAAAATGTGTGCCTGGACTTGGTTGGCTGTAATATTGACATTACTGAATTCCAACAACTTGGCACGACTAAGGTCGAATCACTGATGCAACTTCTCCATGTTGTGCAACCCTGGGAATGTTATCAGTGTTTCATCCAGGATGGCATCAACAGCGGGATTTCCCCCTTTACAAGCAAATTTAGGAGGATTTCACCAGTTCATGTAATCTACTTGTATCTCTAAGGTGTGACTGGCACCACTTCATTTGTGAAGGGGGGGGGGGGGGTCCCCCCTTGACAAATTACTAGAGGGTGCAAACATGTCAGCAGAGAGGGAATCCCCCATACCCCTGTCAACATGAAACACTGTTACTCTTATCACTAAATGTACTTACAATTAATTTTTTTATAATGTTTTCTGGACCTTGTATTTGGCTGCCTTCAAAGGTCATTAGTGCATCATTTACCTGTGAGAAAAAACAAAACATTAATCACATTAATAGTCTTGTGCTTTTTCAACAATTGCAACCATATAGACTTCATTAACACTGTCTTACTATTTCCCTTCATACAGCATCCTGTTCTGTCGACATTGTGTGCCCTCAAGGCCAATGTGACACTGTCACCCATCGCACTACAAATAAAACCCCCATTTTATCTCTCCTGCAGTGTTTTCTCTGTATGTTCATTGAAGGGGGCAATTTCTGCCCCATTCATCAAAATTAGGGGCAAACTTGACATTTTAGGGGGAGTAGAAACAACAGGCCACCGCAATATGTGTTTAGGTCACCACACTATGTGCTTGGATCGCCATCATGTGGGAGTATTTGCTTGCTGTATTTTGTGCGCAATTTTTGCACTGTCAGTAACTTTTAGAGGACAGAAAACGGCTCGAAATGCACAATCTGCGCAATTGTGCAGTCGAGAGAAAACCCTTCACCTGAACCTCTGACTGACAAATGTACCATACTCTCTTGGACAAGTTTGCGCAATGTTTGCCCTCTCGCACAAAATGCATTGAATACATTGGAGATCCAAATTTCAAATTAAAGCAGAAACCATCAACAACTCATGGAAATATACTCCATGCCATATAACGTATGGCAGGGGAGCATAAAATGGTTGATAATACATGTTCTTATTGTTGAGGTAGTTGGGAGGAGAAGCCAGTTAGTTGTAGCCAGTCAATGATAAAGCGGGTACAAGTTGACATTTATTCAAAGACTAATATATTTCATTATTTTGCGAGCTAAATTAGCAAAACCGATTGGTGTTGTAGTGAACTACCGATAAAGCATATGGGCTGGCTCGCAGAGGTTCTTTGGTGATGATCCTCGACCCCAGCGCGATCGCTACACCACATCATCGCTGTGTATTCACAGCTATGTGGTTTTGAATAGGTATAGAAGAAACCATGGTCCAAACAAACTACTCCTGCATTTATCTACACGATTGCAATGACAATGTCACAATCAGTTCAAGCATGTAGCTGCAGAATAATTTGGCTACTGTTGGCACAACCTCAAATGATATTGTTTTTTTTAAAGCAGAGATTGCAAAAAGTTCATATTTGTGTCCTCATGTTCTTATTTTAAGAGGGATCTACTCTTTTATATTACCATAATACAAAAGTTGAAATTTCTATCTCACTCTCTCATTATAGAGAGACTCCTGTTTGGCAATAGCTAACCTGAAATATTGCATTTACTATTAAAGCAGATGAAGATGAATGCTGGACATCTTTCACATCTGCAATTTGCCAACTCAGGTATTTCACCCAGTATAGGTGGGAAAGTCCATCCCTACCACTTTGATTACACTGATATCCACTACAGTAGAGAGAAATTGAAAAAGTGTCAAACGTACTTTCGATATCAGTTACCGTGATTTACTGACTAATAATCACAGCAAATTTAGGTGAAAACTGTTCTTGAAATTCACCCGCCCGACTTATTTTTACATATTTACGAATTATCATCGCCTCCTTTGATTCTGGCTCCAATGAACAACACAAAAATTTGCATTGAATGTTTGTTGATCAGTTATTATTATTGCGTAAGATGACTGCAAAGTACAAACTTGTGCGCACACACACAGCTACAGGATCTTCAACGTGAAGGCTAGTCTGCGCACTAACACATCTACGACAGCAGATTATTTAGGCTCTGACGTCATTTACAGATGGCAAAGTCGCTCACACTAGCATCGAAACATGGTCAAGGCACGAGACTGTATCATAAAACAGCGTAATGAACAATGACAGAGGGTGCACAGATCCTGCGAATTGCATCGCTTCCATTGCAAATACATCATGGATTGCTACTTACGTAGAGTGGTAAAAGCGCCGCCCGATTTTCGTCAAACACCTTGTAGTAGTGTGTTACAAACGCCTGCCCTATTTCTTTAAACTGCGTTAATGGGTTCATGGTGAATGGAAATGCCAATACCGTGTAATTTCGCACGATATAGATTGTTAATATCCCTGAACATGCAGCTGGACTAAATACAACATTTAGTAATGGCGGATGATATTCTCGCGAGAATAGCTCCTCAGGACACTGAGAAAAAGTAATGACAGGAGCGGCGTCATTTCGGCATATACACTTTTCGCACACATCAGGACGAAAGTACATTTCAATTAAATGATATTTCGATGAATGAACAATTTTCCTTGCTTTTAGTAAATATCTAAAATAGTGCGCAAGTTTGTCGACGTCTTTATTAAGTGAATTTTTCAAAGGAACATAAAGGGTCTCTTTCAAATCTTTGCCCCAAAAAGCGCCATTTTGAAATGCAAGATTCATGCGAGATGTGAAGTTTCATGTAACTGAATGAAAGAACACGAAAGTTGTAGAGGGAACCCAACAGTTCTGCACCAAATACTTCCACAACTTAAAACTTTGTAAGTTTTCATATTATTCTACTTTACAACAGCCTTTCTGCAGTTTCGTAGCCCCGCAGGGCCTTGAAGGTTTTTTGTGCCCCACCTCCCCCACACAACAAAACTTCAAGGGTAGTTGCAGGGCTACGAAACTGCAGCAAGGACGTAGTGTGAAGACCTCTAAGTTGGTCCTTGACTTCAAAGTGGTCCCCGTAGTTGTAATTGAACTGAAATTTTACGCAGTCCAGGGATTTTTCCATTCCTATATTTGCATAAAGTTGTTAAACTTTGTAACATTGCCAATACTAATCTGTTATTTTGGTCCTTTTTGATATATGCGCTCACTTTTATTACTTTTTCAAAATTCCGATGCATTTTACAATGCCAAACCAGCCCAAACTGCGCGTCCAATTTTTTCACCTGCTGGTTAGGGTGTCTCATATTAGCATCATGGGAGATTCGATTGCGCTGCACACGGCATGGACGAGACCAGCGACCGCGACCCACCGATCACTGTACGGATATGCGGATGTCCATATGGCCTAGCAGTTTACTGAGTGAGTACCAGCTCAAACAGTCATTAATTTCAATCTTGTTGCTCGACGTTATATTTCATACTCGCATACAGGCGTTCTGTTTACTGGGTAGCTCTGCATGGCAGGGCTGTGTGTTACCGGCGTTATACGGCCTCCCACAACACATAGTTTGTTTTATGCTACGTTCCGACCATGGTTCCGACGTTCTGTTCCGTAGACTTTTACGGAACAGAACATCGGAACGTAACATAAACTACACTTATACAAACTATCCAGTAAACAGAACGCCTGTGTGCGAGTGCTGATTGTCTTCGTCCAAAATCAAATTACACTGTGAACTTACACAGAAACATCGCACAATGAATGATGGCCCTGCGTACGATGCTGTGTGTTTCCGGCGTTATATAACGCAGAGCTAGAACTGCTGTACCTCTCTCGGGGGGAGGGGGAGTACTTGTTCAGAGAAGTGGTAGGGGTGTGCGGCCGCAGGTATAAAACCCAGGGCCCATTTTAGACCTAAAATCTCGTTGTTTTAGGACCCCATTTTAGACCTTTATGACCTTTGACCCAGGTCAACAGTCATAGCGTCAACATTTTTTAAACGGAAAAAGCAAGTATTTGCCCCGGCAAAGCCTACCACTGTAAGCTTATACTGCGTTTAGAGCTATTTTGTTGCTGGCCAAGCCATGATTCCGAAAAATCATGAGGAAATACTAACAAATTTTGTGAAAGAAAATGCCTTTCACTCTCACCAAATTTTGGTCCAGCTTCTGCAAATTATCAGTCATCTGCAGTTACAGTCTGAGTGGTGTTTTTTTTTTAAATTACAATTCACAACAAACCTCGCTGTTTGTCTGTAAAGCAATACTACTTCATATGGCCATGGTCGACCTGAATAATACTAGGAGCAGTAGAGCCACTTTGTTTGGGTATTTTCTATTGGGCAAAAATCTGCCATATGTAGAGTTCTGACAAATCAGTGACAATGTTTTAAAACAAAGTCCATATTTACTTTAAGCCAGGGGTTCTCTGTAATGGTTCCCCTGCCACAGAAAAGATATCCATGCTTATTGAGTGCAGCTCAGAACCCTGCTAGCGAGATGGGAACAGACTGTTGAAATTTGTTCTTGTGTGGCACTCAAACTTCAACCCCATTTTAGACCATGGTTTACAGTGGAATTGACCCCCCCCCCCCATTTTGGACCAAATTGCTGAAATACCCACCCCATGGGCGGCGCATATCATATTGGCAAGTAATAGAAGTGACCCCCCCCCCGACTCTTTGCCAACTTAGATTTTTTTACCTGTCCGTGGTATTTTGGGAAAGGGTTTTAAACACAGTTTGTCAGGAATTTATGATGATACTTGAAAGAATAGAAATATACTCCAACACCCGACCCTGGCCCACTAAGCCCCAAGGCTGTATCATGCACGCACAGGAAAGCAAATTTAGCACTTTGAGGCAGCCATATTGTCTAGTTTCCATGTGTTGAGTTCGTACTCTACATGCCTTGACATTGTTTTCATTGTAACTTAGGTCATTTCACATCATTGGTACAACGTACATTTCAGTGACTTTGAATGACAAAGTTCTTTTACGTCAAGGACTGTGTCATCAGTCTTAACTGATGTCTAGCTGTAAATTCAAGCTGTCAATCTAAACTGAATACAATATGATTGTGCTCATGGAATTTGTGTCCATACACTTTTGTAATATATTGTGGTTTCAGTCGGATTTGAACTCACAACGTATAGCACCAGTCACCTAGCGCAGAAGCCATAGATAAAACCGCTGAGCCAAATCCCCAATCTCAGCCTCATGTGTGTTCAGCACACAATTTGAGTCTTTACGGTTACACCTATAGTGTACTCATTTATGTATTTTGTTATGTCTCCATTTCAATACTTACCGTAGTCATAATTTTACATATGTGCTTATAATGAACAGACCTGCTTTGAGTCAGTTTTTAGCTCATATTTGGTGTGCATATAAATACCAAAAGAGATTATATTTAATTTGCATACATTTTATCTTCTGATAATGATGACTGGATTGATTTGCTTACTGGTAATAAATTTTTCAATTTTAATCTCTCCAGATAACAGAGTTCTTGGAAATGATGTGGAAAGATCTGAGTTATCACTGCTTGCTGATTTGGACCATGCCTACACGTTTTAACAGGCTGAATAATAAACTGGTGACGTACTCAAAAATTGGCGACAACAGAAAAGTAAAAAACAGTATTTCCCCGCACATACACACCATGATCATACCAGAAACAAGCATGATGCCATTTACTTAATGCACAACACACGAATGCCAACTATTTGTTGTAATTTTTATTTTCCTGTCATATGATTATTAGTCCCCAAGGACACCGTCCGGGGGGACTTATAGGTTTGGTCATGTCCGTCCGTCCGTCCGTGCGTGTGTCCGTCCGTCCATTCACACAGATATCTCAGAGACGCCTGGAGCGATTTTGTTCAAACTTGGTACAAGGATAGTACCCTACCTCATACAGATGCACGTCAATTTGTTTCACAATGTGATCAAATTTGGCCGTGTTAGAAGACTTTTTAGTTTACATCTCCATAGACTCCCATGTATAAGGCCAAGAAAAATAAAAATTTAGTTTCTCATCGTATTCATATTGCAAAAAGGATGCAGTGACACAGTTTTTAGTCCCCACAGATAAAGTCCAGGGGGCTTATAGATTGGGACATATCCGTCCGTGAGTCCATCCGTTCACCCATCCATTCACGCAGATATCTCAGACACTTTGACAAAATGTCACGTGACCTTGGTGACCTTTGACGTCAAATATACATATTTGTCCATAACTCAGTAACCACAAGTGCTAAACCTTTCATATATGGTATGATAGGACACCTTATGACGCCACATATTGTACCTCATTAATTATGTGCATATCTAATTTTGAGCGAGCCAATAGAGCTAGAGGTCTGATTTTTGGTATATAGGGATAACTTAGCAATACAATTTTTTTGACAAAATGTCATGTGACCTCGGTGACCTTTGACCTTGATTATACATATATATATGCACAACTCAGTAACCACAAGTTCTTTACGCTTCAATTTCGATAGGATAATAGACCTTAAGATGTCACATCTTGTACCTCATTTATTATGCACATATGTATTTCTTGGCTGGCCAATACAGCTAGAGGTCTGATCTTTTTTCCCGATTTAGAACCATAACTTAGACATGCCTCTTGTTTCAAATTGGGAACAATGACATAGACCTATGTGCCCATAGATCTGAACATATACATGTACACTCCAGTGATACTTCTTAATGACCACATTTCCCTGCCCCATCAAGACTAATACTCCTATTACAAGTGGGGACTATGTCATTGTCAATGACTTGTTTTTTTGAAATTCTCGGAAAATCTAAAATCATGTTAAAAGTTTGAATTTAAATGCTACTTCTTAGGCTATCGACAGTGTTGTACACTTTTTGGTCTTTAATGTGTCTTACTTGAAGAAAACCCTTGGAAAACTGAGGATAATTTGAGATTGGTTTACAACACATTTGCTGCTGTATGGGGCTTTAAGGTTTGGCTGAAACAAAATAGAATTTTTACACCAAAACCCCTTGTCTGACAGCACTGATATTTGTTATACAGGTTCATAGGGATGATCAAATTGTGAAATATTCAAATTTTGATAAATCCACAATTTTCTATTTTCAGGACAATTTTTAGCTCACATTTGGTGTATACATGTATGTATATTATACCAAAAAGAGTTTTTATGGTAGGTCAGCGGTGTCTACATTTATGTATGTTAGTATGTGTGCATGCTATCTTCGTGCACATCGAAAACTCAAAAACCGCAGCACTACCATTGTAGTATTTGGTGTACTGGTGCACCTGGGGGTGGAGATGTGAATTTGTTCAAATGAAAGTGTCAGTCTTCAAAATATGATGATGAGGTAAAAAAAAGAAATGTGGTAGAAAATTTTCATTTTCAGCTACTATACGATAGTCTTTTGAAGCTATTGGGATGGGTATCTGTCCGGCATCCGTTGTCAGTATGTATGTATGTCCGTTTGTGAGGCGTCCAGTCACTCAAATATCTTGATAACCGCAGTATTTACTGATTTGCTATTTGTTGCGTAGATGAAAAATATGATTTGAGAATATATTTTTTTTAATTTTTAGCTCACATTTGGTATACCAATGTGAGGTTATCATATAAGCTGAATCAGTTCATTTGCATCCGATTTGCATGTCTGTATGTCTGTATATTTGTGGGTATGTGCAGATGTATGTCCGTCACACACAAAGGCTCCCATACCGCCAAAGCTACCATCTCAGTATTTGGTGTACAGGTAGATGCAGGGATTGAGATGTGAATTTGTTCAAATGAACACATCAGTGTCAAAAATGTGCAAATGAGGTAAGAAAAAGTGAAATCCAGCAAATGTGCAGGAGGCATGCCAGTGAGAAACAGGCAAACTCCACTGATCTTGATTCATTTCCTGTCATTGTTTATGAACTGTTACATATTAACAGACCAGCTGCAACCATAGACAGTAGATGGGGAAGACAGTTTATACTAAACTAAGAGGGGCTTGTTTCTGCTATGCATGTTGCTTAAGTTGACCTCCAGTACCAAAAGTTAGACCTTAATTACTTTTGTCATTCTTGTTTTTCTGGTTTAAATATTTCTTGTTGTTTTTCTGGTTGTACTGTGCAGAAATCATTACCATAACATCAACGTATAATTTTCCTCCACTGAACAGATAGAAACAACATTTATTATTGATCATTGGTAACCCATACTGGTATATACCAATTCTGATCAAATTTGAGCGACACCGTATAATTGCGGTATTTTTTCTGAAACCACTCATCTGATTATTTTGAAAGTTGGTATACATGTTCCTCAGGATGACCTCAGTCAAGTTTATACAAATTGAATTGAAATTTTCATATTTGTAATTTTAGGGCAATTTTCCGAATTTTTGGTCAGAAAAATTTTTATTCAAAAACAACAAATCTGATAGCTTTGATATTTGGTATACAGGTTCCTCAGGTTGATGAAAATCAGTTTTATGAATATTGTGAAGATATCTTGAATTTTGTATTTTTGCTGAATTTTTTGGTTATTTTTCTCATTTTAAGTAAAATTTCTTCTTTTCAGAAACCGCTAGCCCAATTGCTCTCAAATTTGGATTGGATGTTTACAAGGGTGTTACCCTTCTAATTGTTGAACTTACGACAAAATTTGAAATATTACTGTTTTGGGGCAATTTTTGTCATTTTTGGTCAAAAAATCTTAAAAAATATTTTCTTTTTAAAGCTCCTGGACAGACAACTTGTTCTCAAAATTACTTGTCTGATAGCTTTTTAATTTGGTACAAAAGTCCCGAGGGATGTTATTTGATAAATTTTCTGCTCAAAGTGTTGGGAAACCCCCAAATTTTTATATTTTAGGTAATTTTCTCAGTTTGTGACCTTAAATGACCTACACCAACTCAGGATATGTTGTGAGAGAGTTTCGAAGGCTGTGAACATAATTTTGTCATATTTAATATCAGTTTGTAGTAAATTTGATCAAGAAAACAAAGTTGAAGTAAATATTTTCATTGCGAACCAATTTTTGCAACTTTTGCATGTTAAGACACATAAGAACTGATGAGAAATTAGGATCCAGGATAATTCCAGATGTTGTAATCCCCCCACAGTGGAAGGCATTTCACTATCTGTAACTGATTTAAGTGTTGTTTACATTTGAATGATAGCACTCATAGCATTAATTAAAACATCCCCAAGGTTGTAAATACATTTCCTGTCAGCTGGTTTTATGTAAGGGGTGGAACATTTGATATTCAGGAGGGGGTAGGGGCTAGAAGATTGATGAGGTAGCATTACTTTTTACCAGATCCCTTGTACATTTTTTCCCACTCTTTATTTTTTCCCCACTCTCCCACCTTTTCTTTTTGTCAAGCTTCTCTGGCTAATTTTTTTGTTGACATTGCTTTCTGTATGTAGGATCTGCTTGTCCCGTTGCTATAGAAGATGATATTCCCAAAGACGACCTCCAGTACCTAAGTTGCAGACCTTATTTGCTTTTGTCATTCTTGTTTTTCTGGTTTAAATATTTCTTGAATTTACCAATTCAAACCGAATGTGAGCACACTGTCCTTGACGGTATTTTTTGATATTGTTGAAAATATGCAAATTAGCGCCAAAAAAGGCATTTTTGGTAAAAATCTTCTTCATAATCGCTGGTCAGACAGCTTTGTTATTTTGTATATAGGTCCCTTGGGATAACCCAACTTAGATTTGTTCAAATGTAATGAAATATGCAAATCTGTACTTTTAAAGAATTTTTTCATCATTTTTGGTCAAAACTTTATTTCATCAAAACCGCCCATCTGACAGCTTTGATATTTGGTATTGGTATACAGGTTCCTACAGATGAACTAAATATGATATCTTGAATATATGATGAAATCTGCAATTTTGTATTTTTGGGGCAATGTTTCCAATTTTTGGTCAAAAAATGTTTTTCTCTCAAATTTCTTGTTGGATTGCTTTGAAACTTAATACTCTTGACTCTAGAGTTGTTTTCTATATGATTTCTTAATTGTGGTGAAATTTTCATGTGTGTGTTTTTGGGGTTTTTTGCATTTTGGGGCAATATTTTGGTCAAAAAATAATTTTCTTTGAAGTAAATGTTTTGATTGGTTTGAAATTTGTTTTAATGTATCTAGAGGCAACCTCGGTTGAGTGTCTTCAAATTTTTGGTGAATATTTTCATAAAGGCATTTTTGCGCAACTTTTCCCATATTTGGTCAAAAATCATTTTCTCTGAAATCCCTCTTCCAATGGCTATGAAACTTTGTATGCATGTTGCCAAGGGTAAACATAGTTAAGTATACACACTGTGGCCTGCCTCATCAAATCAAATGAGAGCCAAGTGTCATTGATGCTATGTTTTCCATTATTGATCGAAAAATCTCTTTCTCTAAACACTACTCATCTCATACCACTGGCTGATTTGTTCTCAGGGATAATCTTACTGTGATGTTCAAATTATAATAATATTTTCAATTTTGTATTAGTGGTAATGCAGCTTTTTTGACATTTTTTGAAATGTGCTATCAAAGTATCTATCTTCATAAACATATGTGTCACAAAAAGCTATTCTCTACATAGCACAACAGGACTGTATTGGCCTTTAGGTAATGTGCTTTTATTTTTGTGAAATTGATGCCCTTTATCTCATTTTCCCCGGTTATTGAAAGTAGTTATTTTACTTTATAGAGAAAAACTGCTCTTGTGCTTTACTCTACTGTTAAAATTTATGTACAGTTAAATAAAGATTTTTTTTGGCTAAATAATGCTCAACGTCCATTTGTATGTGTGTATGAGATTGAGTTTATAAGACAGAGTTACTTGTAGGATTATTCTACAATACTACTGATTTATCACACATTTGGTATTGTATTGAAAAAATACATATGACACCAAAATGTCCGTAAAGGTGTCTACGGAAATTCCACTTGATTACATGTTCCATCTGCTATGTTCAGCTTCTTTTAAGGAAAATTAAAAAGAATTGTTGACTTGAAAAATGTAACATGCCAGCTGTGAAGTATCAGGTATTAGTAGGCCTATAGTACACTTCCTTGGATTTTTGTCAACTTTTAGTATTGAATAAAGAAAATCAGTTTGACTCCAAAAGTGTCCTTTTTGACTTCAAAGTGGTCCCCGGGAAAATCGAATGATTGTACACTCTGTCTGCTTTATTCAACTTCTTTTGCGTAATTGAAGCAATGTTCTAACTTGAAAATTGTAACATGTGACCTATGAAGTATCAGTTATTAATAGGACTATAGTACACTTCCTTGGATTTTTGTCAACTTTTAGTATTGCTTAAAGAAAATCAGTTTGACTCCAAAAGTGTCCTTTTGACTTCAAAGTGGTCCCCGGAAAATCGAATGATTGTACACTCTGTCTGCTTTATTCAACTTCTTTTGCGTAATTGAAGCAATGTTTAACTTGAAAAATGGAACATGCGACCTGTGAAGTATCAGGTATTAGTAGGACTATAGCACACTTCCTTGTATATTTGTCAACTTTTAGTATTGAATAAAGAAAATCAGTTTGACTCCAAAAGTGTCCTTTTGACTTCAAAGTGGTCCCCGGGAAAATCGAATGATTGTACACTCTGTCTGCTTTATTCAACTTCTTTTGCGTAATTGAAGCAATGTTCTAACTTGAAAAATGGAACATGCGACCTGTGAAGTATCAGGTATTAGTAGGACTATAGTACACTTCCTTGGATTTTTGTCAACTTTTAGTATTGAATAAAGAAAATCAGTTTGGCTCCAAAAGTGTCCTTTTGACTTCAAAGTGGTCCCCGGGAAAATCGAATGATTGTACACTCTGTCTGCTTTATTCAACTTCTTTTGCGTAATTGAAGCAATGTTCTAACTTGAAATTGTAACATGTGACCTATGAAGTATCAGTTATTAATAGGACTATAGTACACTCTCCTGTGATTTTTGTCAACTTTTAGTATTGCTTAAAGGCAGAGCCTCCCTTTAAAAGGACGCCAAGGTATGGCGCGTTCATTGTGTAAGTGGACACCAAACAGGCACACTCGGGCACATGCTCAAGAAAATGCCACTTTTTAGTTTTCCCCGGCCGCAAAAACACAGACAGACTGCCAAGCGGCCAGTGTGAAGTTGCTGCCGATCGAACTGTATGGTTGTATTCAAAGTTTAACGTGACTGGAAGACAATTTTATAGGAAATTCGAGCGTTTGTGGTGGGGAATCAATGACCGTTGGTGATTTGAACCGACCGTCAATCAAAAGCTTGCATAAACTCTGTATGCAGGATTAGCAAAATGTGACAAAGGTTGAGATCAGTTTGTGTAATCAATGTTATAGAAATCAAACATCATACTGGCCATGTGTTTGACTGGGAGGAGAACTCCACTAATGCGAGAACCTGGGATTGAAAAGTGCGGCTTTAAAGAAAATCAATTTGACTCCAAAAGTGTCCTTTTGACTTCAAAGTGGTCCCCGAAAACTTGGGATGATTTTACGGTCTCTCTGCTGTATTCCACATCGTTTAAGTTAAAGACAGAATGTGTTGACTTAAAAAATGGAACATGCGACCTGTGAGGTATCAGGTATTAATAAAACTATAGTACACTTCCTTTTTTGTCCAACTTTTAATATTGCATAAGGAAAATCAGTTTGACTCCAAAAGTGTCCTTTTGACTTCAAAGTGGTCCCCGGGAAAATCGAATGATTGTACACTCTGTCTGCTTTATTCAACTTCTTTTGCGTAATTGAAGCAATGTTCTAACTTGAAAATTGTAACATGTGACCTATGAAGTATCAGTTATTAATAGGACTATAGTACACTTCCTTGGATTTTTGTCAACTTTTAGTATTGAATAAAGAAAATCAGTTTGACTCCAAAAGTGTCCTTTTGACTTCAAAGTGGTCCCGGGGAAAATCGAATGATTGTACACTCTGTCTGCTTTATTCAACTTCTTTTGCGTAATTGAAGCAATGTTCTAACTTGAAAATTGTAACATGTGACCTATGAAGTATCAGTTATTAATAGGACTATAGTACACTTCCTTGGATTTTTGTCAACTTTTAGTATTGCTTAAAGAAAATCAATTTGACTCCAAAAGTGTCCTTTTGACTTCAAAGTGGTCCCCGAAAACTTGGGATGATTTTACGGTCTCTCTGCTGTATTCCACATTGTTTAAGTTAAAGACAGAATGTGTTGACTTGAAAATGTAACATGCGACCTGTGAAGTATCAGGTATTATAAAACTATAGTACACTTTCCTTTTTTGTCCACTTTTAATATTGCATAAGGAAAATCATTTTGGCTCCAAAAGTGTCCTTTTGACTTCAAAGTGGTCCCCGGGAAAATCGAATGATTGTACACTCTGTCTGCTTTATTCAACTTCTTTTGCGTAATTGAAGCAATGTTCTAACTTGAAAATTGTAACATGTGACCTATGAAGTATCAGTTATTAATAGGACTATAGTACACTTCCTTGGATTTTGTCAACTTTTAGTATTGAATAAAGAAAATCAGTTTGACTCCAAAAGTGTCCTTTTGACTTCAAAGTGGTCCCCGGGAAAATCGAATGATTGTACACTCTGTCTGCTTTATTCAACTTCTTTTGCGTAATTGAAGCAATGTTCTAACTTGAAAATTGTAACATGTGACCTATGAAGTATCAGTTATTAATAGGACTATAGTACACTTCCTTGGATTTTTGTCAACTTTTAGTATTGCTTAAAGAAAATCAATTTGACTCCAAAAGTGTCCTTTTGACTTCAAAGTGGTCCCCGAAAACTTGGGATGATTTTACGGTCTCTCTGCTGTATTCAACATCGTTTATGTTAAAGAAAGAATGTGTTGACTTGAAAAATGTAACATGCGACCTGTGAAGTATCAGGTATTAATAAAACTATAGTACACTTCTTTGATTTTGTCCAACTTTTGGTATTGAATAAAGAAAATCAGTTTGACTCCAAAAGTGTCCTTTTGACCTCAAGGTGGTCCCCAAAGACTTGTGTGATGATTTTACGCTCTCTGTTCTGTATTCAATCGTTTATGTTAAAGAAAAAGAATGTTTTGATTTTACAATTGAATATGCGACCTGTTAAGTATCAGGTATAAATAAGACAAGAGTACACTTCCTGTTTTTTTCAAACTTTTAGTAAAGAATAAAGAAATCAGTTTGACTTCAAAAGCGTCCTCTTGACTTCAAAGGTGTCCCATGAAAATTCGGATAATTTTACGCTCTGCCTGCTGTATTCAACTTCTTTTAGGTAATGTATTACTTCAATCGCGTCACTTTCTATGGTAGGTATTGGATATCTTTGTAAAAAAAAAATAAGAAAAATATCCCCTAAAATATTGGCCTCGAGCCCTATTCTGGTGTATTTTACATCTGTGCATTCGTAGCATAATGCTGAGGCCTATAGATTGCATTCGTGTCAAGGGATATCGCTTCAGAACCGCTGTTAATCTGTCCATAGACCTTTTCTGTAGTTTACTACGACACCAATCGTTTTTTTTTTACCTCGCAAAATAATGAAATAGCTTAGTCTTTGAATAAATGAACATGTACCTACTTTATCTCTGACTATCTATGACTCATCTCCTACTTCCGTTAATTATGTTGAATGTGGCAACATCTATAATTTCAGCTTTTTTTAAGAGCCGTCGACTGTTTCTGCTCGGTTCTGAACTTTTGACCCAAAGTATTCAATTACGCGAGAGGGCAAACGTTGCAGAATTCGTGGACGTCGGCTCACGGGAAAACGGTTGAAAATACATGTTTATATTATTGAGGTAGCTAGCAGAAGTAGACAATGGGTCGTGAACTGACCAGTGTTATAGTACCGGTCGAAGTAAACTACCAAAAATGTCTATGGGCTGGCTTGTGGCGATGAATTTTTGACCCGCAAGTGCGATTGATACGCCACAGCAATGCTGCAAATTGTATTTCATATCCGTTTATGTATTTACGAGCAGCGATTAGAATGACTTCCAAATATCGATATGACTTCAAATGAGTCATTTTATAGATAAGTCATTATGATGTAGACACTAGCCCTCCCCATTGTTAATTCTGTGCTCAGCCCTTATTTTGTACATTTTTCCCAACTCTAAGTATTAAATACTAAAATAGCAGCTGATATTACATCGGAAACGTCCGTGTGACAACAAAAGCGTCCATTATGCGGTAGGTGTCGTCAGACTTGAGTTTAACCCCCTATCTTACCGGACATTTAGGATGGGGACCACTTTGAGTCGGGGACCGCCTTGAGGTCTTCAACAGACGTGCCATTGTCCAAACCCACAACCCCAGTCAAAACTTGAGCTACTACTGTGCAACAGCTATGTGCAATTACAGTCAGATTCATAAAATGACTCTATGTCAAATACTAATGGCCCAACCTTTTTACGTCCACGATTCATCCCATGGTAGTAGCTACATCCCAGTCGTAGCATGGGAAGGGCTCCCTGCACTGACCACAACCGTGATGTCTAGTACAACCGTCTGTTTTCTATTTGACTTCTGCAATTCTCTAGTCGCCCTTGTCAAATGTTGTACTTGAAGAATTTACTAGATACCGACCTTGACAAAAAAACACTGTACAGGAGGGAACATAAATTATTTGCTACCCCATGCCCATTGAATAACAAGAGTTTACATGTTGCTTTGTATGCTTAGGTTGAGGTGCTGTCTGTGAATTTGTAACTCTCCTCAGAATACTATCGGTATGTATGGAATGAGTCATGAACCAGAAGAGACACCAAGGACACTGGTAAGTCATACCTACATGATTTTATGATTTTTTGTGATATCGCCATTTCAAATCACGGGACCGTGTTCAAACGTTGAACAGGTCAGTCAGTCAACTGATTAATCTTCAGTCAACTTTTTGCTGTGCAGTAGCCTCCAAGTTTAGCAACAAAGCTTACTCTGTCAGATGGCTGCTTTTGAGTGACATCATTTCTAACAATGCCTTACTGAACTTGGAAACACCAAAGCTGCTATTGAACCATAGAGAATTGTTTATTTCAGTCTGACATGGCTACTGCTTGAGTCGGATCAATATTTCCTAGTGGACTTCACTGCTCTAAAAAATGGTTCATACAGTTAGACAACACAGTACATACCCATCATAAAATGCTATTGCTCTGTAACATCTTGTTGGGTCTTCTCTTTCAGATCAAGCAGTTCCTTAAGAATGCCAAGACTGCCAAGTTGTCGAACAAGAAGGCAAGCAGGATAGAGCGCCCCAAAGCACCATCAGTGTCCAAAAGATCAGTTCAAAAACAGGTTGCAGCAACAGTACTGACAAGGAGCGCAAGGAAAAAGTTTCCGCAAACTTTACTGCCTGAGGAAGTTACCTCAGCCACTCCGAGAACACTTATCAAGGGATTTTTACAACATGGTAAGGAAACATAAATTTTTACAACACCCCAGGCAGCATTTTACAATTGTTCTTGCCACAAACTGATGACGTCAAATTGCCATACATAAAAACACAGACTCGTGGTAATTATGGCACTGTGTATTGTGTACGGCGATTTGACGTCATCAGTTTGTGGCTATACCACTTGTAAAATGGTGCCACACCCTGAGTGTTTTTTCTTGAGCACACGATTTAACAACCTGCTTAGAATAAACACAAACACGTGCTCTTTTCTCCTCTACACCAAGATCTTGAGATATTGATATACAAACTGTGTTGATAGTGATATTCTTCACCATGATTGCTGCTTGTGATATAACATCACATAGTTGATTTAACACACTATCTGCCTAGCCACAGTGACAAAATTTCTTCCAATGTGCAGAAAGATATGCTAAAGCTGAAAGACCATCAACTGGATTTTGCATCAAGATTGCAAAACTGTATTTGAACCTGTATGAATGAATCATGAATGATCAGAGTAAGCTTATATATTAAAAATTTGCTACATGGATAAGAACAATAAAAAGGAGACTCTCTTTAATGTGAGACTTAATCCACACAATAATATTGATATGCTAATACATTGAAGAACAGTAATTTACATATGGTAAATTTATAAATGCATAATTTTTTATGGTCCCCTCTATTAGAACCAACCGCCACCCCCCCCCCCCCCCCCCCCAAAAAAAAAAAAATTTCAAGCAGAGGGGTCATTTCCCCCTTGCCAGTGAAACCTGAAGAAAACACTGAGCTGTAACCATCTTCACGCTGTATAGGCAGTATTAGCAGATATTTTCCTGCCCCCACCATTCATGTCAGAGTTGTTCCTTGGCATATGAAAACAGGTATATTAGTGGACAGCAGACCATATGCTGATGTTCATCAACTAGGGAAAAACACTTGGTGAACATAAATAAATTCACTTGCCCATGCACACCGACATTCTACAAACACTAGAATGCCTACCATGGCAATGACACACAAGAGCTTCCCAATCCATAATCTTCAAATTACCTTCATTAGTGTGGGGTTGCAGCATAGCAATTTTGTAATTGTCAACTTCATGAAGGGAACTGAGTATCAGTGTGTCACAATTTGTTCTGTAAAACACCATTTTTACTCCTTCACCAGCACCTATCAGAACCCCTGCCATACATATCCCTAAACAGAAGAAAGCAGCCCCAGCATTGCCAGCTTTGCAAGTACCTAGCACACAGGTCACCAGAAAGAGGACAAGGTAATGCTATTCCCTGTAAATTCCTTTAAACACCAGACATGTGCATGTGCTACTACTTTCAGTAGCCAGCAAAATAATTCTGATTAGGTATCGCATTTCTCATATACTGAACATTTCATATCCCATAGGATTCAATGGTAACTTGTTCATGACACAGCGGGCCACATAGTCATTATTTGACAGAAACTCACTCTGAACTATTTCTGAGCAGTGTAACACTAACAGTGATTCAAATCTATTCATGTGTGGTTCAGTGATGAAAATCATTTTATTCGTCACAGATTTTCATCTAGGATGGGAATCAAACATATGATTGTCATTGACAAATCAAACCAAGTATTCTGATCGAAAATTATGTTTGAGAAACCTGTAAAAATGTAGTCCCAACAAGAGACTATGTACCCTCAAGGCAGGTGACCATTTGCCCTCCTGATGTTGGGAAAACGGTCACCTGCCCTTGGCCACATAATCCCTTGTTGAAGTCATTATGTATATTATATGTACAAGCAAATAAATATAGTCAATTACAGCAGAATTCACATGACTTTCAATGGTTCTTTCTTTCACATTCATCTATTTGACCATTGGAGTCAAATAAATTACAAGCATGTGTAAGTAATTTTGACAATGCGTGAAGTGTAGTAGGTGCAGTTGTTAAACCCATTACACACCCGGAAACCCAATCAATGTTTTGAAACTTTTGTTCATATTTTGCTCCGGGAAATTTCAAATTGTTCTCCTTCAGAATCAGTTGTAAAAATCAGGGGTCACTGTAGAAAGTTTGGGAATAGAGAAACAAATTACCCAAAATTTACTATTATGAGTATTTGCAATTCAAAATAATCTTAAGGGGAAAAAATTACAAATCCTTATTGTTACAAAACAAGATGGTGAAACTTTACTCTCCAGGCTTCAGAATGAGGACACACAAGCAGTAGACCAGAAAAATATTGTAAATATCTTTAGTGTTCGGAAAAGTTTCACCCTGCCACGTTATACCTCACATTGGACTCTTCATACATGCATCTATCTATCTGTTAATTCACTCATTGAAGTCTGCCCTCACTCACATTCAAAGTATGAAACGGAATAAAACAGTGCAACAAAACTGGTGCCCTTTGATCTATGATGGAGAAATTAATCAGTCTCAATAGCACTACTGCCAGAACTCTGTCCACTGGTGCTTCTTTATTCTGGGCGTGGAGCATGGAAAGCCAGTCTACATGTGACTCTGTAGACCCTGAGAGATTGACGCACAATATGATGTATTCTACAAACAGTACACAGTAAGTGGAATTCTAGCATTCCTGGTGAACTGTGCCCTTCTCTTGAATTTATGTACTACTATTTGCCAGATCTTCCTCCAAAGGCATCGTTGAAGATGAAGTCAGCGATTCTTTCGAAACCAGGAAAACTCCAAGCTTCAAGCGGCGGAGAGCACAGAGAATGTCGGTGGGTACCTTTGGTAGAGGTGTACAGGAGAAAATGAGAGAAGACGAAACCACTGATGACAGTCAAGAAGACCCAAGTAGTCAAGAGGAGATGAGAGAAACCGTAGAAGAGCAGGAAACTCAGAAAAATCAATCAGCAAGGTAGATCAGATTCTCCCAGTGTCAACAATTTTCCTGCAAGGCTCATTTTTTGCCATCAGCTCTAGTTCGCTATATCTGTAAAAGCAAATATGTCCCATACAACATATTTTAGCAGACTTGACCATCTGAAGATTTCTATAAACATGCATGAATGTGATTTCTCTGACCTGTGCATTTCACAGTGGTTTATGTCTCAGCAATCGTATAGTTACTGTGACCTTAACACTGATTTTGAATCACATGACCTTAAAGAGTTAAAGGGATAAGTGTGTACCAGTATATGAATTGATAGATCCTACATTTATTTCCAGTGTTCCATCATAATGAAATGTTTGTTGGCAATGGTGCTTTATTCTTTTTCAAGATATAACAAAACCCGACATTTCGAAAACTTATTTCCTGTTTTTGGCAAATTTTTTCAGCGTACCAGAAATCATTTGTCTGTTCATCCCATTCAGTGGGATGGGAGCAGGGCTTTTGTAAAATGGAGCATGTATACATATGCTTCTATGAAACAAAAGTGGCCAAAATTATGCACAAGATAGCTCATTTGTTCCTTTCAAATGATAGCTTAGAGCGCTTAGAAATATTGGTGGTATTGTGATTAAGTATTCATGCAGCAGCAGAGGCAACAATATGTTGCACACAAGTCACAGGGAATTTAGAAACTCTGCAATGCTGCAAACATGCTAAATTTCTAATTCTAGGGATCTTGTCATTGTTTCTGAAATGTCAACCAAAAACTTCTGAAACTGCGTAATGTTTGTGCTGAATCCATCATTTATTCTTTGATTTTCTCATTCCATCACTGAACAAACAGAGCCATAGTTGGTGAAGCAGACATGTCTGGCGATTACAAAAAAGTTCCCAATTTCAAACGTCGAGCACAGCATCGGATGTCACTTGGAACATTCAGCAGAGGTGTCAGAGAGAGGATGGCAGAGGATTATGGTGATGGAAATGTTGACAGTCAAACTGAATCCAGTGCAGTATCATCAGGAGAAATTGGACAACCAGAGATGTGAGTTCAATATACATAGTAAAGTTCCATTCCAAGTTTTTGCTTAAAGTTTCCTAGAGGAACCTTTCAACCGTTCTCTTTAAAATCAAGAGTAAAAATTGTAAGGTATCGGACAAATTTTGGTACTATAGAACTAGATTACCTTAACTTTACCAATCTTTAGAATTCAAAATAACTGCCATCCATGTGTAAATAATGTGGGGAAAAATTAAAATTTTCAATTTGAAAAAAAACTAAGTTAATGAGTTAATCAATAAGCTTCACAATGAACCCCATAAGTGGTAGACCAAAAAGGTATTGTAAAAGTTTGGGAGTCAGATTGTCTGTCCCTGAGCTGCATTCTACTTTAAAATCTCTGGTGTGTTTCTCTCAGGGAGTCCACGCTAACTGAAGTGTTCCCATCAAGTCAATCTGACGACAATGAGAAAAGTGACACTGTTCAGCAGCCATTGGAACAAAGGGAGTCTATTGAGATGTCAGAGAGAGAGGATCAAGAAATGATACTACTTGAAGATGGTCCAGATGTTGACAAGACTGAATCCAATGTCACTGTCACAGACACCGGAGATGTCATTGAATCTGAAGAAATGAGGTGGCTATCACATTTTGTTTGTCTTCACAACTCCTCTCACTGCTCTTTAATATTCAGACACTGAGAGAAATGGGTTTTTGAAATAACTTTATCTGAATTCCCATTCATTGCATTGAATGCTTCACATTTGGCAAATGACCGCCAGGTCTCAGGCTTCAAACCATTGTACTTATGCAATATCTAATATTCATCTCCATAGGGTATGCATCTTATATATATTCAGTGACTTGCTGTTTGCTTCTCTGTAGGGAACCTATTGAGGGCGATGTTCAAACTGATGCAGTGGATGAGGAGGTAGCCAGAGACAGTGCTGAACTGGAAGAAGAGAGAGTGGTAGCAGAAAGGCTTGAAGGATCAGAAAAACTAAGCCCAATTGCACAGGACGACAATCAAGATGATGATCTTGTCAACAATGGTGATGATAATGATGATGATGAAGTTCAGGAAAGAGATGAACAAGTCTATGAAAAAGGTGATGACATTGATGAAGAGGTTGCCCCTGATGAGGAGGAGGATGTTGCTGTTGCTGGTTCTTCTGGAGATGAACTTGATGATATCAATGACAATGTAGTTCAAGATGACATCAGAGATGGCCAAGCTTCAGGGAAGAGTGCCACATCAAAAGATACAGCCCAGGCTGGTCCATCCGGAAGGTAATGATAACAGCTGTGTACTGACAGATAGGAAAACAATTTGTTTTCAATGGGACAAAATAGAAGATTTATTATGATTTACAGAATGTAAATCAACATGAAAATTGTTATCAACTCCAATTTACTAGCTAGGTCCAGTAAACACTAGATACATCAGAAGTGATACAACTCAATTTAAAATATTGTTATTCATCAATGGCTATGATTCTCATTTGTTTTCCACAGGCAAACTGTGAAAAGAGTCAGAAAACCACCGGGTATGAAAACAGTCTTCCCAAGAAGCCTGACCAAGAACATATTCACGTTCTATTCAAAGTTAAAAGTGAGACCACAGGCAATGGAGTCAGTGTATGCAGGGTAAGAAATATTTAAGTTACCGGTAATTCTTGTTATGAATAAGTGAAAATGTACATTTTTCAATCCACTAGTTTACCCCTCCTCGTCACTCACTCCAGGCTGTCTGTTGTGCAGAATTCTTAGAAAATTAGCTGTTAAAGTTAGAAATGACATTATTATGATATTTTTATCAGTTTGGCTTTCATAAAGATGAAATTCTCTTGTCTCTCACAACACACTTTTACAATGATTGTAATGCTTTGATGACACTACATTGTGTTCTTGTATCAGTATGATCATGTCACGTTGACTACCACCATCAAGAATAATTTTGTCTCGCTAGGTGGAAAAACATATCATGAGTTAAAACATATTATAAAGGATTTTGGTCTTGAAAACGTGAGTTTTTTACACAACGTATGTAGTATTCTCTTCAACCCAATTGACAGAGTTGAATTCTTGATCAAATTATCGGTAATCCCGTCACCATTAATAGTACTTCACTTTTTATTTTCAGCTCAGAGAAGTTTCTACAGAAGAGTTTTAAATTCCTACATCTATATGCAAAGCATGCCAACAGGAAAACTATAACAAAGGAAGATGTCGAATTACTCATGAGAAGGTACAGTTTCAAGTTTTTGAAAAATTCTGCCATTTGCAAAACAGGATTATGTTCTTGAGCATGATTTGTTTTAATAATGGTCACGGTGTCATTCCAGAGCTGTAACTGTCAATATAAGCTTTCCCATTAATATTTAAATTTGGGCGGGTTATATTTTAAGGTAAAATGCACAGATATTCAGACTCTCATATTTCAACAATAGTTTGCTGGCATACTGCTTGTATTGTTTCACTTTGAAGCTTGTGTAGTAAGTGAAATTCTCATTGTCTTCTTTTTATGAAAATCAAAAATCAGAAGTCTTTTCCCCTCACAAGGATACACTCACATGTAGGTACAGAGGCCATTTTGAATTTCAAATATCAGTAAATTTTAGGCAATTGTTTTCTGGGACCAAAATTTGCATTGTGACCCTGGTATGTATCCTTGATTTTCCAAGAGAATGGTGAGTTTCCATGAGGAAAGGTTTATGAAAACATTAAGGCTGTGCCTGCTTGCAGGGACAGCACAACATTCCATATTTTACCGATTTGTTTTTCTATGCTGTGGTATGTATACTGGAACTACAGTGTTACTGGTGCTATTGTTTATTTCTCCTCTTGCAGGCAGAGATTTGTAACAGACAAGCAGTCACTTAACAACCTGATTGAGAAGATGCTGCCATTGGAGTACAGACAGGAATTGATTCCAATTGCTAGATCTGGAAACAAGCTTGAGCCCAAGCCAAAGTAGTAATCAGCTTTGGGAATGTGTAAATAGACAATGGAATTCATGAAAGATTTTACAGGACATTTACACTGCCAAGACACTTGCAAATACTGTGTGAGTTATCTCTGTCCTTGTGTCTTCAGACACGCTATTTTGAAAAGTAATGTTTTAATGACCAACATAAACCCTTTCATCACCATGGTTTGGCCCAATCCTATTGTTTGCAAGGGAAAGAGGACCTCTCTATGGAAGGGAATGGGTTGAAAGGATAGGTTTGTGAAGAGGGAATGAAATTTTCATTTTGTCCATTTTGCATACTTTTGAAAGAAAACTGATTCACTCTTGTGATGTAAAGAAAAATAACCATTTGTTTACAAGTGTCATATACAAAGAGAATGGCAGACACGTACATAAAACAGAACAAGAAACAATTTTCATTGCCTTTTCAAATGGCAATGAGATATTAGAATATCATCAGTACACAGCTTTGATGAGGCTGAAAAGATACCAATGCAGTGTAAGTTAAGCATATGGACTTAGAACTGTGTTAAATTTGTCTGTATTGTATCTGCAGAAAATTTCAAGCAGTCATTCATTTCTTATGTTCTTTTCTAACTATCTTAAAAATATTTTATACAATTTCACTGCCAAGTTGTTTTCCAGATATTATCAATCACATTATTTTTCATAGAGTGTATATTGTGTGGATAAGTATTGAAGTAAGGTTGCCTGCACACAGAGAGAGATGCCATAGAGCTCTCAATGGATCACGCTATTTTGAAATAGAAATATTTACATTCCCATGCTGATATTTCACAGTGTTTACTTGAAAATTTCAACAAACAGGTGCATAGTTTTAATTCTCTAATAACTTCTCTATTCCTCTTGTACGATTACTTTGGTCTACTATACATATGGTCCATTTTAGCAAAATGACTTGGGGACTGCATCAACATGCACTGGTTTTTCAAAAAAGCTGCTACAATCTGCTTGAAAGACTGGCATTTGGTAGAAAGTCTGTGTATTTATGTTTGATATTCTGCTTTAGAACTAGTATATTGGAAAGTAGCCACCAATTGTAGTGTATGATGAGATTGTCCAGCCCGGTATAAACTACAATACTTTACTGTTACCAAGGTGAGGGTATGATGAAGAATGTGTTGGGCAGACTCAAGTTATCGTTTGTATGAGCACAGAAGAATACAATGTTGAAGCAAGTTACAGTAATACATGCCTCAAAATTGAAAGGCAAACTTTCAACCCAACTTCCAATCAGGAAATTTTACACCATCCCCATTTCAAAATGAAGAATATAAATTCAGGGGTGACACATCAAAATTCAAAATAGCTGCCATCCCTGTGTTATCTGTATATTTTCAATCAACAAGTTTAATTACTCCAAGAGCTTCAAAATGAGCCGGCACAAGTGGTAGACCAAAAGAGCATTATAAAAGTTTTGAGTCAGAATATCTGTCCCAAAGTCACTGAGCACATGCTATGCCTTAAGTAAGTGTGTACCAGTCCTAGTATCAGAATTTATGCTTCTGCCTGTGCCGAGTTTACTTGGACTGACGTCCTGCTTCTGTAGGCAATACAGAGCACTTGTAAACTTACATATTTGGTGCATTAAGTCACAGAAGTAGCCAAGCTTTTTTCGGTAAACATCTTCCTGGATGTAAAGTGCAAAATTGCAAAATTGTTTACCACCAGGTTATCTGAATACCAGCAGGTTTTTAGGAGTTTGAGTACAGGACTTTGTCAAAATTAATTACAGCAGCTTTGGGCAACAAGGACATTTCATAATATACACAAGGTCTGTACACTCCTGAAAAAGTCCTTGAATTTCATAGCCTCTTGGAAAGTCCTGAAAAAGTCCTTGAGTATGAAATTGAGTTCTTGAAAATTCTTGAAAATTTAAAATCCAAAACTTTATAAGATTATCAGTCTTGATATCATGAAAATGATATATTTCACAAATGTATATTGGACCTTGAAAAGTCTTTTGAAAATTGCAGAAAGAATCTATGAAAGTCCTTGAATTTTAAGTTGCTTTGAGTGTATGGACCCTGTATACAAGTCAGACACATTGGTCTTCACTACAAAACAATGAAGCAGACTGCCATTTGTAAAAAATATTACTTTTTTATTTTTTTCACAGAAATAAAAGTTAAAAAAATTTTTCATGCTCTGTCTCCAACTTTAATGGCATAAACATCCTACACTATTCTGGAATGACGCACAAATTTCAGATCAGTATCAAAGTGTTTGAAAAATTTCATCCATGATTTTCCTAGAAGTCAATTTATCTATTGTATCTTACAGGTAGGAGATTTCTTCTTTAAAAATTTACTGGATACCAGTACATGTTCAACCCGGTGACAAATTCTGCTGTGGCAAGGCAGTCTACCGAAGCACTACCAAATTGTCAAAACTTCTCAAGTGTCTTTAAACTTTTAGTGATTTTAATCTCAAAGATCCTGTCTCTGTCATGAGATGTCTACCAGCCCTTCTAATTTATGTGAAGAATTTACTCCTTAATGATGACAGGCAGTCTAATCAGAATGTAACACAAAAATCAGCTCAGTCTGTATTTCATCAACTTCTACATCTTCAGTTTTCTTATTTCCAAAGTTGACATACAAATCACAGATTGTTATCACTTAATCACCATTCTTGCACCATCAGCACAGGATGATTTGTGTTTCATTTTGTACACCACTGTGGCAAAATCAAATGTCCACGGCATTGATTGAAATATGTACTAATAGTATGAAGTGACATCGTGAATGCCACTAGGTTGTGTATTACAGAAGTGTTCAGAGTGTTCTTGAAGTGTGTCTGACATTTATGCCAGCAGTCAGCTAGCCTGGCATGTCAGAATCTGATCAAAGTCTTTCAGCACAGCCATATTATTCTCTTGGTTGCCTGTTTTGCACCGTCCTAAGATACTGGGTAGTGTCAAAATAATAGCAGTCAATGTTAACTGCTAAATAATGCCCGTGTAGCCCAAAATTATCCTAAATTCCAGTATGCTTTCAGTGAGCAGAACTTTGTACAAGCTGCATAACTGTCCATTTGACTTCCAGTCTGATGGAATTAGGGATATCCTATGTGAACAAACAAACTTCTATGTCATTGATGATGCTGGATGACTTCCAAAACACAGCTCTTCTCTATGTATCCCTCTTGAACGAATTAAATGCCCATTTTCTCAGTGTATAGCAATTCTGTTTAAGACTTGATTCCGTGTAAGGCATGCTACAAACACTAACTTTCCTTTTCTTTGACAATACTGTCAACTCCTACAGCCTCTGAAACAGAGTTGAATCCATCTTTCCTGAAATTTGATGAAAACAATGAAATCAAGATCATTGTCACTTTATATCACTTATAGCAGATGTTTTTTAAAGGATGGTTATTACACATGCTACAATAGTTTCCCAGTCATATTGCTTTGGTGCAGAGTATGCATAAGAAATCATGCACAGAACTGCACCATTTTTTTTGTAAGTGAACTTTTAACATTATAGCAAAATAGTGTTTCACATTCATGTTACAGCTAGTAATGGTACAAAACCTTGCATCTTTGAATCATCTGTAATTGTTGTATGAAAAAGTTACTGAATCACATTGAAATTGCTACCATAGAAAATTTCTGTTGCACAGAGTTAAAAATTCACACTTTCAGTCGACTTTAGATATTTTGTCAGATAATGTGCGACTGTGTATTATAATATTCCTGATGTGGCACAGGATCTAGATGCTAAATAAAACATTACATCTTTCTGCCCTCTGTAATTTGAGAATGGGGCAGAACAAAACACAACAAAATTGTCCAAGTGGGAAGCTTTACGATGGAGTTGTTACCATTTTTACCTGAGCAGTTCATCTAACTCTCGCTTGATTTTGTTGACCACTGGAGGGCCATCAAATGCCAGGGCAGTGTACAGCTGTACCAGTGAAGCACCAGATCTGATTTTCTCATAGGCGTCAGCTCCACTACGTACACCACCAACACCAATTATTGGTAAATGACCTTCCAAGATGAGAACAAAACTTCAATCAACCAATATTGCCACAATTTGCCAACCGGCTTTCTTTTAGTCAAAACAGAAACTGCACATATCTCTGGTTTTGAACAGTGTTCGAAATAATCGGTGGCAATGGTGGCATTTGCCACCAAAAACTATCAATCTGCCACCAAAATTTTTTCTGGTGGTATTTTTCTGCCACTAAATTTGGGTCATCATGTCATCGATCCTACGGCTTGAACGAAGGAACACTGAAGGAACACGCGTCGTCTGACGGCGGAAAACTCATTAGCAAAAAAACCCGAACTAATTGCGACATTTTGGCATGAATGAAAACATAGCGTGAATCCAAACTTGTGATTGGCTAATCTCCATATCGATGACAGCAGCTTTTGTTACACTTGACATGCTGTTGCCCTCTGTGATAGCCGCATATGCAGTCATAGGGCACAAGAGATAAAGCATGTTGTGACATTTGAAAACAAAGCCAAACTGCAGCCTGCATGAATTAAATAATAATAAATACTTGCAATTCATTAGCCAGTACAGGGCTCGAAAAATTCCTATCGCCAGACGCCCGTGGCTAGTGAATTTTGCGTTCGGGCAAGTAAAATCAATATGCTTCCCGTCCGATGGGCAAGTGCACCAGCGGGTGAATTAACTAAGCCCTGGACAATTCAAGCTTGAAAACGTATTTCATTATGTCTGTACACGCCTACAATCATTGTAAGTCCTTCAACTCTCCAAAGTTTTTCTGAAAACCCTTGAAAATCCGCCCGACATCGCAAAATAATCGTTCTTGCTGTTGTAAAACACAAAAAGTCGTAAAAATAGAGTTTTGCGACATGTTCTCTACGACGACACGGAGTGAACTCACTGTTTTGTATGTGTATGCCGTAAAGTGGTATGCTCTTGACAGTGGTTGCCATTCTCTTTGTGCAAGTGTATGAGTTGTATGACAGTCGATCGGCTTCACGCGATAGTGTAATTGCACCATGTGCTTGGTAAATGGATGTAAACTTATTCGAAGCCATGGATCTCGGCAAATGCTTACTGTTCAACGTAAATCAACACCCAGTTGAAAAATTACAAGTTTACATCGTAGTCGAAACGGGCTCAGCCGACCAAGGAGGCCACACATTGCAGCTACGTAGTGCATGAGATGCAGACAGTTTCAAATTACGTGACTTGGTTGTTGGGAATCGGCTCTCACTTACAGAAAACAAATCTGCACTGAAGAGTAACGGAAACGAAACTTGAATCTTATCTGCTCTCTTGACGAATACATTTATCAAAATAAAACTTTGACAGACTGCTGTGCTCAGTGAGCAAACATGTAAACAGGTAAAAGGGTTGCAGATGTACATGTGCACATGCATTGGCAGATAAACACCAGCAGAGCAGTTGTTTGTGATCTCAGCTTGATAATAAAGAGCAGCAGCCAGCCATGCACATTGTAAATCACACAATCTTATTACTCTTATGCAAAGATTTTCATTTGGATTAGGTTGTGGAAAAATTCCAAATTCAAAGATGTTTTCTAGATGGCCAAATCTACAGAAAAGACTAAAGTATTCTCACATTTCTTCTGCGACATTTCAAATTTGGTAATAGTCCTTCATTTTAACAAGATGTACATGTAGTTCATGTTTGAATATGTTTTTTCCCTCTTTGAATTCACTTCATATGGTCAAACTCTTGCTCTCTGTTACAAATTACTGGTACAGTTATTAGAAATTTAGGGCAAGTAATTTTTCCTCTCGGCCAAGTAAAAATGAAATTCACGTGTCCCACAGTTAGTAAGTTTGAAAATTTTTTTTTGAGGCCTGCAGTATGGGTTGACTTTTTGTGACGTGTACTCACCATATTTTCAAGAATTTATAAATTAGAATGAGTATGTGGCAATGACAAAATGTTGTATTATACCGATCACATGATGTGTTAAACTGCCACCAGATTTTTCATAATTGCCACCTGATTTTATATCCGGTGGCAACTTTTGCCACAAGAAATAAAAAAGTATTTCTATCCCTGTCTCTGGTTTTGAAGACTGTAAGAATATAATTCTGAAGAGAAAATTAGATTTATATTATGCTGATTTACACAACAGACTGAAAAAGTGTTGACCAGGTATTAATAAATGCACAATTAGGTTGATAAAGAAGATAAACCTCAGGACTTGCAAGTTCATACAAGTAAATATGGCTTATGGCCAGGTCTGAATATTTCTCATATGTACATGTCAATGTGTTTATTAATTTCTACGTCCTAATTTGTGATATAAAATTGCAGTTTAACATAATATGCTGTAGCATTTTGTTACTCTGCTATTTTGAATGTGCCATGTCTATATTGTGGGTTAACCTGCTCCCAGTAAAAAGTTGAGGTTTTGTCTCATGTAAACCTGATGTGGAAGATTGCCTACCTCATAACAAAGTTGCAGGTGACTATGAAGTGCCCAGAATACCTGTGAATTTACTGTCCAGAATAATCTATCACTTACCCTGTGTTAGTTTGTACATATCCTTGACAGCACAAGTGGCCAAGTCTTTCAGTGGTGGTCCACTTAGTCCCCCAGTTTCCACTTTTTCTGGACTTTGTAAACTTTCTGGTCTGGTTACGGTTGTGTTGCTGACTATCAAACCATCAACTTTACACTAAAATTTAGGAGAACGCAAGTTGAAAAATAGCATGTCTTGACACTTGTCAACTCCAACGATACTTCATTAGCATCTTGATATTTATTCCTTGAAAGCTTGTATTAATTATTAGAGTTAACTCATATTCAAATATAATATCAAAGAGGTCAAATAATCAGTATCATTCAAGGTAAATAAATAATTTACCAGGTCCAAGGAACAAATAGAAAATAACAATAAGGTCATCCTGAACCAGTGGTGGTACTAGTTGTTCTGAGTGGGTAACATCACTAATAGCATGCTACACCAGTCAAGATTAACCCAAAAGGAGACAAAATTCCATGTTATCTGGCAAAGCCAACAAACATTCGTTGCACATATTCTGAGTCAAAGCCAGGTATGCTGTCACTCATCATTTGAGAAACAGATACGTCATATTAAGATACATTACATAGAACTTCATTGAACTTACATGATTTCGCTAATCTACTGTCTGAGAATCCTTGCCTCATAAACTATTGTGAAAAGGGCAAACGGTGTCCTTGCAGTTTTGATACCTTCCGGCTTGACAAATCAAATATAAGTCAATTCATGCACCATGGCATTATTTTGAAGTTGCATCTAGGGTTTCAAAATCCTTATGAACTATTTGAAAAATAGTGTGAATTGAAAATCGTCATTTAAAACCCTAAACCTCACAGGCAGTGGTAAATTTATCTGTATTAATTTGAAGAGTCTACTGTATTATAAAAATAGTTCACCATTTCACTCGATATGACTTGGGCAATATCTTCCTTGTCTTTGTAGGTTAGATCAGGAGCTATTTTCACAAGCAGTGCTGGTTTTGGAGTTTTTGGCAAAGAATTTCTGGCTTCCAAGACCTGTTGAAAGAGGAAATCACAGAATGAATGTACCAGCTTTTAGTATATGACTTTGCATTCTCTGCACCTTCAAGCGGTTTTTCTCCCAATATTGTCATCATCATTTGTGATACCTGACACTATTTAACTATTTAAAATTCTCATCAACCCCTTCCTGCCACTTCTTCAAACATGATGACATCTTGTCCAATCAAGATGGTTAAAGCTACATGATGCATGGCACATGCCTCAATCATTCATGCAAATCTTTCTGAAAATACAATGGACACATTGTCCAACGGTCAGAAGGTCTTATCACTACAGTTGTTGGGTTGTGTGACAAGGCGTACCTTTTCTAAGAGTTCTTGCAGCTGTTCCCTGCCTTGCATCAATCTAAGTCCAGGTGTGTTGGGACTTGAAATGTTAATCACAATGTAATCTGCAAGTGGTCCTAATTTCTGAACACCTTTGACATAATCTGCCACAGCATCAGGAGATGTCTTGTTTTTTCCTAAGTTTACTCCAAGCAGACCTTTCCTTGCTACAAGGAAAATGAAATAATATAGCTGTCATTAAACTTTGCAGACTTTCATCTTTAATCTTACACACTTGTTTGGGCTGGGTTTTTTTCAGGATTCTGACACACTATACAATGTGGAAATCAAAGGCTGAGGCTGGTGAGTAGTTTTCACAAAAACATGGCTTTGTCAATGGGGATTAGATTTGTAACAATAATTTAAATACCAAAAGCTGCGTCAAGGGACATTAGCTGAAACTTTTGACTAATTTTTCACTACTCTGTTTCAATGTATCAACTATAGAATTTTACTATAATCCGATCATCATGACCAATGCCCGGTGTCCTGCTTGCCAACACAGCCTGTACATGTGAAATGACCATTGTTATTGTTGATAAATGTATTCTAGTCCAGACCTAAATACAAAATTTAAACAATAACAATGCAGATTATACTCATATAGGGTATATTTATGAGCTAACTATTAGGAATTTTTCCATGGTTCAGGGATTCAAACCAGAAACTGCAGATGATACACAGAACAAACAAAATAAAATGACCAAAGTTACAGCTAATGGATCTTTAGCATAGACCCCAGAAAAACAACTTTTTCTCTAGAGTCTACGGTTAGAGGTAAACTTGATGATCAGCCATTCATTCCACTACATCAACTTCATGGCCATAAAGTATACATGTGAAGTAATGGTAGGGACGTCAAAGTCTACCATACGTGACCTTAAACTAAGGGTAAATACTATTTAAATCAAAATCTGCACTTTCATGCAGAATCAGCCACGGCCTGTAAGGAAATGTTCTATGATCCATGGTTTGGAAAATAACCATGTATCCACATTCGCACCTTTTTTGCCATTTCGCCATGTTTCAAGTCTTTGGTAAGCAGCATCATGCCCATCACTGTTAAAACCATACCTGTGTGAAACAATACAAATTATTTATGCAAGAATAATATCTGGTGAAATCAAATTTCTTGCCATATTTGTTACTTCTGAGTTAGTTGGTACAAAATGATAAATAAACCTGAATTTGCAAAATGTTAGAGGAGTGCTACATTGATCTCAATCACTCAAGCTCTTAATTGCCACTTACATGCCATGAACCCTTTCATTGCCATGGTTTGGCCCAAACCTATATGTAATCAATGGTGAGTGTGGACCTGTTAATTGGGGATTGGGGTGAACATTTTAACAGGTTAAAGGTGTTCTAACTCTTGCGATATATTGTGTTGTTACAAAGAGAGAAAATACAAGAAGTAACAGTGATACAAAGTGCAAGACAGGTGGAAGAGTATCCTCAAAATTTCAAGATTATCTGCATTTTTTGAGTCAACTTAGCAATTTCTTCAAATTCAACTTTGGCCACTCAATAACAATTTGTGTGATATGTGAAATCTTTTGAGTCAAAGAGAAAACTCTGAGTGAGTTGCAGGTACAATTAGCACAAACTGTTCACCCCGTTCCCTGTAAACAGGCCTACAATCACCATTGATAACAATTGGTTTGGGCCAAACCAAGGTGCTTAAAGGGTTATAAGGCATCAGTGTGTCTTCAAAGCCGACTTTTACAAGCATCATTGAATCAAGAAACTCGTCTCTGACACAATAAAATTTTACATATTATGCGTACTGGTATGGGACTGATGCAAATAATTTTCCAAATATTCTTGAATCCAGGACTGAAAGGGCTGTCACATGAGGGCGCTACAAGTGTGGGAGAGCCTTCATATGACAACAGTCCCTACATCCACGTAAGGTGTAGGTGGAGGGACTGTGAAATAACAGGCCTTTCAGTCTTCAGTAAAGTGATACTCCTCAAAAGTCAAGAGAGAATCGTTAACCAGCAGAGTCACCTGTTAATTATCGCTTTATCTTCAGTCAATCTGAAGACTCTTGGTTTTGGATTTCCTTCCTGGGGTTCCGGTGTCACACTGCCAATCTCTACAAACCCAAATCCAACCTTTAGAAGTCCATTCATGGCATCTGCGTGTTTGTCAAATCCCGCTGCCAAACCTACTGGGTTACTGAACTCCCTGCCAAACACTGTGGTTTTCTAGGATAAGAGCAAGAACAGGATGGAAAGATATGGAAAAATTTAGATATGTGTTTAATTTATTGCACTTCAATAATTGGAAAAAAAAAGATCTCTGAAATAAAATGCAAATAAATCTTGACAATTATTGAGCAAAATGCAATATCAAAAAATAAATAATCCACTTTCCTTTAAGGAGTCTGGGTGAAGCCTTTGAAGGCAGTTTTCACACACATAATTATACATTTCTACTAATGGTACTGTAACATTAGGAGGGATAAATAAAATCATCACTTCATTTAAGATAAAGGATCATACTAATACTGTACTATCTGTCAACTAAAGAAATGAAAGACTTGTCTCCATAACACTTTAACAGATACTTTTTCAAATTCAGGGCTGCTCTGCGCTTCAATGCAATTTTCCATAATTACAAAGTGGGCATAATATCATATTGCCACAATGTCATTTTCTAAAAGTCTTTAAGATCAGAGTGAATTTGCAGATATCCTTACAAAATGACAATGAAAGAGGAACATTTCAATATATGTACAATATGAAGTGGGAATTTGAGAAATCATTTGCAATTAAGTTGGTAATTATTGATACTACTAAAGGTAGAATGTATAGTTGACCTTTGACCTTACCAAAGCTGGTGGATCGGCATACTTGTTCCTTGGTACAAGTCCCCATGCTGCCATCCTGACCCCAAGTTCATGACCCTTCTCAGCGGAGACTACTCTCATCGTTGGCATCAAGATCTCTCGGTAGAATCGCTCATGTCCACTGACTGTGCATATTCCACCAAAGAACATAAAACCACCACTCACAATAATGGCTGCTGACTTGATTTTACTCTGGGTTCAGGTAGGAAGACACAGAGAAATACATTTATCCATTTATGCAGGTCTGCCTGTCAGATGACTTTGAACATTCAAGAACCTTTGAAGAAACATGAATTATTACGCTTGATAATGTGCAATCTTGTTAAAGTCAGATTAGAAAATCTGAAAAAAATGCAAACAACAAGCAAATGTGGAAATGTTACCATCACTACATTCTATTTATTCAGATATTATGTCAACAGCTCCTTGGAGAACCTGCAGCAGCTTCATGACAATGATGTAAATTTGTGTTGTTTAGATGGCCTTCAAATTGGTTTTCAAACAATAAGTTTTTTGTTTGCAATGTTTTGTGGCTGATTTATCACAAATACATCTTGCAGTAAATAGCAATTTCACTGAAGAAAGCAATATTTGTCTTGAAGAGAGCAGATAGTAGACACCGGATGTGTTTCTCTACCACTGCATGTTCAATAAATAAAAGTATTACACAACATCTTGTTAAATAAAAGTTAAACAAATCCTCGGTCATGATATATTCTTCATAACCACAATTTCTACCTTTTTTTTCTGTATTCTTTTCATCATTACCTTGTCAATTAAAATTTTCAATTTCAGTTTGTGAATGTACTATGTCAGCTACATCATTTTCTCATTACCTGCAAGCAAATTGGAGACTGTTTGATCCTTACAATTTTCATAGCTACTTTCTTTCATCTTAATCTCATCTTTATGATGGTCACATATCAAAATATTGGATGAAACCCAACACACTTACTTCATTCACCAAGTGAGTTGCAGTTTACAGTCATGGCTGAACTGAATTTGGTTGAATCAAAGCTAGTGGAACAGGTGTTACTTTCTATGGTTGAATGTTTTATGTGAAGTGTGTTCAATTATTGATGCATTTGCAGATGGAACTATGTTCCACAATACCTTATTGATTTTATCTGGGAGTTCAAAGGTCATCAAAAGTCTGAATATGGACGCTTATCATTAAAACATCAACATAACATTAACTATTGCTACTTATTTTGAACTAGATTCCCTAAGTCTAAGTCGGGGAGATCATAAGAACAAGTTCAGCAAAATTAATTTTCGTTATAAAGTATTAAACGAGCTTTCATAGTTCTCTCCTTTGGTAGATACCTCTTTATAACATTTATGAACTTGAACTAGCTAAACGAGGGATGCAATGACTGTTACACACGTACTCGTGCACTTTGCATATTGCATGGATGTACAAAAATCTATTATTGTACATCCATGCATATTGTAAGGAAACAGCAATTTCCCCGTAAACTGAACTGTACATTTGACTTCTCCAACTTTGCTTGTTTCTTGGGCCGACAATTCTCCGACAATCGAATTGATCAAAACGTCGTTTTTTGTTGTTGTTTTTTGGTTTTTTTTTTTTTGGGGGGGGGGTGTATTTCAAGCAACACAGTGCACCCCGTCCAGCTACGTGGCAACTAACATATGCGACATCATGTATTGTGCACCTTTTCTGCATTTAGGTAATACAATGTTACATCATGATGATTACATATGATATACTTACCATGCTACACAGTACACTGCACTGTCACGAACTGAAGCACGATCTGACTCGCTCAAATTAATCGACAGCTAGCCAAGACGAGCTAAAATCTCGTTTACAATGAACGAAGTCCGTCACCTTAACATCACAATAAGAAAAGAACATTCAAGCATGGCTCAAAGTAGTAAAAGTATCTGTAGCCTGTAGGGCTTCGTTCGACCTTGGCGGGAGATTGTTTGGTTGTTTATTGTTACTGCACTCCAAAAAATGAGTCGGTGACCCATGACCGGATGACCCAGCCAAGTTGATCCAGCCAGCCAAAGTAATATTCATCGGCTATTATAAGTTAAAAGAGAGATCGATGGTTTAAATACTTCACCAGTTGATAACTTTTTCGAATAATTGACGGAAATCATCAACGACACACATTTAATAATTAGCTCCTACAAAGTTATTTGCATTTAACGGGCTGGTCTGCTGGGGCGCCGCCAACGTCTGCAGTAGAGTAGAGCGAAGGAGTCCACTAAAAGATGGGGACTGCATTTTTGGGTGAGTTTTATGTAATTACAGCGCGGTAATAATAAGCTATGCAGGTATATATGGCGTCGAGAGCTCCTTTGATCCTTTTCTTGGCTCAGGCTACTTTAAGAAGGAAAAATAATCAACTGTTTGTCAAGTATGTTTATTTGTTGTCGCGTATGCGTGCCTTGTTGTCCACGTTGATCACATGTGTTGCAATATTCCTCACCCAGACATCCATGTCACTCATATCAACGTTCATGCCAGCCTGGCATGCTATGTGCTGATTCAGCACATAGCAAATTCGAAGAGTAATATCACTTTCTGTTTAGATATTCGTTCTATTAAAAAGTTTCAGACAGCATCTAACTGTATCCATGGATGTACAAAACCAGATCATTGGACATTGCTGATGGGATCCCATCAGGCATGTCAGGCAAGGGTTACTCCAGGGGATTATAGAGGCAGTGCCAACAAGGAAAGGGGAAAATATCAACTGCCCCTAAAATTTTGTTCTTATTGATGTACTAGTGTTTTTTGAAAAGTTGAATAAGCTGTATAGCATATAGAAATACAAGCACAGTGTTAGCTGCAAAATTGTAGCTCTACCGTGTGGCGGTCGGTGAGTTTTGGTTTTTGCGACCTCCCTCACCAGTAGAGCTACAATGCCGAAGGCCCTGAAGCATACAAAATAAGCACGCTGCACATGGCACGGCATTCTGATGTAAAATCCCATATATTTACAGCATTTGGTCATACTGATTTATCACTACTGAAGATTAAACACTATACTACACTAACCTTGTCGTGTATGGGGTTTGGTATTTGTTCAAATACGTCGATCGCGTTCCAAAAAACATTTCTTGGAGCCGCCATTACCAACTCCCGGTAATGGCGGCTCCCAGAAACATGCTCAATGTTTATGGAACGCGATCGACGTGTTTGCGCTAGTACCAAACCCCATAAGCGACAAGGTTAGTGTTGTATAGTGTTCAGTCTTCAGTAGTGATAAATCGGTACGACCAAATGCAGTAAATATGTGGGATTTTACATGAAAATGCCGCGCCATGTGTGGCGCGCTTATTTTGTATGCTACAGGGCCTTCGTCATTGTAGCTCTACTGGTGAGCGATGTCGCAAAAACCAAAACTCACCGACCGCCTCACCGTAGAGCTACAATTTTGCAGCTAGCACAGTGTAGGCTATAATTCTGGCATGCAAAAGGACTGGTAGCAGTAAGTGCTCTTCTATAGCCAGGCAAACACTGATACTGTCACAGAGCTGTTACTAACTCACTCCCATTTTTACTGTTGAAGTCAAGTTTTGCCTCAGGTTCAAGTATTTTATGTCTGTGCTTTACATTAAATTAAACAACAAAACCCCATACAAATGGGCTCTCAAAGTGTTTCTACCATTGGCTTTAAACAGTATGTCTTGATGATGAAAACAACTAAACTACATTTATCAGTTGTCCGGAGCCAGGCTTATGTCAATTCCGCCAAATTCTTGAACTTTCTGTGACTAACCTCCGTACTTTTTTAGAAGCAAAGGGGGAAAGAAAATTGAATCATTAGTGTTGTGGGATATCATTTGAGATACTAACCAAGATACCACAGGAATTTAGTCTGGTAAAATATTCAGAGCAGGTCAGGGGTGAGATAATTGGGGGACCTCTGCAATGATCATTTCTTCACTATTGCTTTTCTGTTTACAGAGTTGGGCATCATGCCCGAAATCAGCAAGGCAGTTGAAGAAATGGACTGGCTGTAAGTTAAAGGTTGCATTGTACATTATCAGCAATACCCATATGTGTAAAATGATTTGATGAAGCTCCGAAATTGTCTTTTACGTGTCTCCAAATGTCCATTAGATGTACTATTCATTGCTCCCCTACCTGCGAAACGTATGTGTTTCAGGAAGTGTTCAAATTTAATTTGTTTCTCAATTTTTGAGGTACTTTTTGATTTTAAGTCAAACAATTTTTGCAGACTGCCGACTGATATCCAAGGAGAATCGATACCACTAATTCTTGGAGGAGGTGATGTCTTGATGGTAAGTCAGAAAGTGCTTGTGAAATCTTTGACAATCACAGTAAATGCAATTGTAAATGCAGATACATTGTTTGAACATAACGTTATAGAATTGATATTCGGAGTCAGGGAAGGCAATTTTTCATGTCATTGGACAACAAAATTCTAATGTAGCTGTGACAATGTGTTCAAAGTCAGACACAGGAATAGTACATTGAGTTCTGTGCACATGTCATCTATCGCTCCAGTTCATTCAAAAGTTCGTGTTAAAACATCAATTAGCAAGGGAAACACACAATGAATTAGCTGGTACTGACCATTTTCAAATGCCATACAATCTGGTATTGCTATGTAGTGATTTTGCTCATACTAAGAAAAGCGCCGTCTCAGACATACTTGATGATAAATCTGATGAATATGAAAATGTATATGTAGTGTAGGGCATTTATTTATTCATCTGTTTTTTATGTATTTGTTTATTTATTTGATGCATCAACAGGCGTTCAAGGCCCAATAACAGACTCTGACAAACACACAAATTACAAACAAACATAACAGACAACTAGTAACAAGAATAAAAGTATTCAATATAAAGTGAAATTTACTGAAAAAGACCGACATTACCAGTATTACACTTTTATAATTTTCTTACCACACAGGCTGCTGAAACTGGAAGTGGCAAGACAGGGGTGAGTATATTCATGTTGAAAGCTCTTTGTACACTCTGAAGTTAACAACATTCTTTTTGTATACTTAATGAAATAATCAGTTACATGGCAAAAAGTTAGTGATGGACAAGTGTCAGTTAATGATTATAGATGCCCTCTCCTTTAGCGTCCTAGAGCCCTGGACTCTTTGTGGTTTCCTTCCAGTGCCAGCATGGAATTTCATTTGAAATCACGTAGCACCGCCAGCCACAAGTGACCATACTATTCTGCTGAGTCACAGGTTATATAAATTTTCATGATATAATGCACATTGTGTCATACATTAAAAATATGAGCATTAAAAAAACAAAAACAAAGTGAACTAGTACTGCCCAGGGGCACTCACAGAAATGCCAAGTCTCTGAGAATCTTGGTGTACTTGTGATGTGCTCCATTAACTCTCATAAGTGCATACATTCATATCACAGTCTTGGAGCAAGACTACCCAATATAAACCATGAGAATTTCCCACCCCTTCAAACATACCATGAGAATAACTCGCGTCCACCTCTTCCAATGTTTGCTCTTAAGTATTATCATTTTCCTGGTTACAAAAGTTAGTATCAGATAAATAGATAATCACATAGACACTGTTCTGACTTTAACATCACGTTCAGTCACTGTTTGAAATTTTCATTATTAGGCTTTCTGCATGCCAGTGATTCAGATTGTATCTGAGACAATCAAAGACATTCAAGAAGGCAAAGGAGGAAAAGCAAAGATGACTTTCAAATCTGGTAAGTACAGATGAATAATTACGCATCTTCAAAATTCCTAAATTTCAAAGGTGTTCTTAAAATTAGAATTTATAGTAGTAATAGTCATTATGGGAATTTAAAGGTATACGTTACTAAGTCTCCCACCTGTCCTTTAAAGAGGTCCACACTCATCATTGATAACAATAAGGATTGGGCCAGACCATGTTGGTTAAAGGGGTAATTGTGGTCTTACATGGTGATTTACTGCCTGTGAAATTTAGAGTTCATAACAGTTAAATTTTGGCATAAAATTTCATATGTATCATTTTTAACAGACTTGATTAGATGTTGGTAGAGTTTCATCCATTCCGTTGGAGCATTTGTTGGTATGATTAACGTCGGAAAGAGTTTAGAAAACAGAAGAGAATTGTGTGACAATTTTATATTGAAGCAAGTTATTATTTTAGTGTGACATGTATTTTGGAGAATATGTCTCCGTTTCACAAAGTGTGTTTCAACCAAGTTGCAGATGATGAATGAAAATTTTTATGTGTGGAGTTTTGCAGTATTATCAAGTCATTTTAAATGTGTAATAAAACTTAATCAGTGTGTTTGCTTTTCTTTCCTCGTAGATACTACAAAATGGAGAATGAATGTATATGATCGAGGATCATCTCTAGGTACAGTCCTTCCAAAATGCTTGTTAAACATATTTCTGTTTGAAGAAGTATGCACCTTGAAATTGAAAGACTTAACCTTTTGCTCAAACTTTCCTCAAGCAATCTTTCAAACATTGTCTACGAAAACCAAGAATACAAGCTGGCCACCATGCAAATTAGGGTAATATGATAACCAATTACCTTAAATTTACCGACAATTGAAATTCAATATGGCCGCCATTTCTGTATTAAATCTGTGGGAAAATTAAAATTCTCAGTTTTCACAAAATAAAGTGGTGAATATGTCATTCACTCCAAGAGCTTCTAAATGAGTCTAAACAAGCAGTAGACCAGAAAAGTAAATCTGCCCCTAAGGCGCAATCTACTGTAAATGAAATTGCGCTTTAATTTCCGTTTAAGCTTCATACATGGGCAAGAAAATTTTCAAAATCATCAAATTTTAGCTTCAAGATACTGTATAAACAGACTATTAAAATCAATTTTTGTTTCAGCAATGGACAAAGAAGGCTTACTTTGTCAGAGTCGTGATCACCATTCCTGGCACGGCACTCGGTCTAACAAAGGTGTCCGGGGAAAAGGTGAGCTAGTGTGTGCATCCAGTATTACACTACTGTGTAACAACAGATTTGAAGCTAGTCTGTAAACTCTGAAATTCCTTTGATATCATTTAGTAGTTATTTTTAAAAGGTAACATATGGATGAACAAGTGAGCTTTTGAATTTAGACCTCTGAGTATTTTCAAACACGTTTCTATGTAACGTATTGTCATCTGTGATGTATATGAATTAGTCATCAGTATTTCTTTTGAGTCTGTCATAATGAAATCGACTCTTGTAAAATGAACGATTGGATACAAAATTGTAGAAGCTATATACAAATTACTAGATGCATTCTCCAAGTTGAAGAACTTTACAGACAGGTACACCTACCCTGGTAAGTTTCCTAATTTGAGCTTGGGTTTTCTGCTGGAAATGGCAGTTTTGAACAGTACTGTAAATGGACAGCTCTCAGTGTTCAGTGCTTATTTCTAGCATTTGAAACATCCCAAAATGTGTACTCTGCTTGCCTTGTAGGCAAATACTACTATGAAGCTACAGTTACAGATGAGGGTCTGTGTCGAGTAGGGTGGGCAACACCCAAGGCAGACCTCAGTTTAGGTGAGTTACACTCAACAACTGCAACCAATGTGTCTGTCATGAAGGTCTCGCTTTGATTTTATTGCACCATTGCAATGAAGATTGTGTTTACATGTTTTTATATCACAAAATTGCCGAGACTGTTTTCAAAGTTTTCAAAGTAGTAATGCCAAAAATTACATTGCAATCGATGATAAAGTCTTGTCTGACAACAAATTTTTGCTTCTTTAGAATTAACCCGATTTATGTGTCTCTAGGCATGTATGTCATTTGCACCAAAACCCTTTGGTGACTTATTGAATGGACTGATGAGATGATTTCTACGGCTCCACTTTTGTTAAATGTTCATTAAAAAGTGTTACATGTCTTGTGAACCAAAAAAAAGTCATGTACAGGTAATACTCCAAAGTTCATTTCAAGTTTTCTGATTTGAACACAGCAAAGATCCTTCATGATGTGTTTTTCCCTCTCCTGGGATTTCATTTTGATATATGTTTGACAAAAAATCTATGCTTTCCCATTGTGCATGTTAGATTGCCCACAGCACATGTCATTTAGCATCTGTGTATCTCCAGTGCGTGCAGAAATAATACATAACGTAAAAAATATGCACACACAATGGTCCATTCTGATCTTGATGAAATCCTTCGCCATATCCCTCTGTGACAGGTACTGACAAGCAAGGATTTGGTTATGGAGGGACTGGCAAGAAATCCTTCGGTCGACAGTTTGATGATTATGGAGGGGTGAGTGCCTACACAATAAAATGATGCATTGCCAGGTTGCTTTGGTCAGTTTTTGAAGAAGATGGCCATTTATTATTCCTTGTGTAAGGCAGTGATATCTCTTCTTGTATTATTCGTAAATTCAAAGATAACAAATCTATCAGTTTGACATGAACAAAGGGGAAAATTTAAAGGGGAAGTACACCAATGCTGATGTTTATTATATTATATGTGCTAGCTTTTGGGTCGTTTATTCCATAATAGCCATCTTCGTCATTTATAACTCCCGGGATTTTTGTACAAAATGAATAAAAATTGTGGCAAAAGTTGCAGTTTACCGCTTAATCAACTTAATGTATTTTGAATCATGGGGGAAAGCGCAAGCTTGGCGCTTTCATCACATGATATGGCAGGGACCATCTTCCAATGGGTATGGCATTATCCACTCACGCTCACACCAGGCTGTGCGTATTTGCATAACTATGGTTTATGTTACGAGCTGTAATTGTTTTGCATACCTATCATTTCATGTAAAACATTTTCAGGCATATGGCATAAATGATGTACTTGGCTGTTACTTAGACTTGGATAATTCAACCATCAAGTACACCAAAAACGGTAAGTAAATAGTTTGTCTATTGCATCACAAGATCAGACTACTGAGGCATTTTAGTAGAGTGCAAGATCACAAAAATGGAACTGGTTGTAAATCCTTTTTCTGTAAGTTCATCTGTCACTATCAGGTCAAGGTGGTGAAACATGATAAAACGTAGCCTCAACAGTATTATATATTTTAACAGACTTTACCCGCTGAAGACCATAAAACATCCAAAACCTGCCTTGCTAATACCTACATCGTGAGGTGATTATGGCCAATGTGATCTCATTGTGTCATAGTATGTCACAGCAGTAATTGTCACAGTAATCTTCTTGTTACCATGGTTTCTAAAAAGGGCAAAAAGAAAGTTGTTATACCTACCGTGAATGTTTCAGTAACACACATTGCCAGGTTGGCAACAGCGCCCCCAGTGGTCAAATTACTTCCTACCTGCTTGAACTCACTGGCTGAGTGAGGCTGTGAGTGACCAGATTTATTGATCATGTGGAAACACTGTGCCAGACAAGCTTGTGCTCAGTATATGTCGTATAGAATTAAACAAAGATTGATGTCACATATATTTATATTTTAGTATATATATTATATTTTCATATTTTACATTGTATGTAGGTACTCACACTTCTTGTAAGTTGCACTAAAATTCTCAAATAATTGGAATGATGCTGAATGTACAAATATATTGCAAATGAATCAGCGATTGAATGGATCAAATGTGGTTTTTGCATGCAGTCTTCTATTGAAAGGGTGTTCTTTAGTCGTAATGTTCGTGAATTTGAAGAGATTTTTCTGCTTTAATTTCAGGTACAGATTTAGGAACAGCCTTTGATATTCCCGGTCATATCCGGGACTCTGTATTCCTTGCTGCAGTTGTACTCAAGGTAACTTTGAGATGGTTCTGATCACACTTTTATTATTTAGGTAGTATGCGCCTTGAGAGTAAAAGACTTAAACTTTTGCTCAAACTTTCCCCAAGGAAACTTTCAACCTTCTCTTACCACATCAAGAATACAAATCAGGCATCACCAAGCAAAATGTGGTACTGGACAAACAAATAATCTAACATTTACTGATATATAAAATTCACAATGGTCACCATTCCTGTGTTAAATCAATGTGAAAAAATAGAATTTTCTTTTTTTTTTTTTCGAGAAATTAAGATGGTGATAAGTTTTTTTCTTCAACTTTAAAAAGAGTTGCCACAAGTGGTAGATCATAAAAGAAGTGTGAGAGTCTGAATATTTGTCCTTGAGGCGCATTCTGCTTTAAGAAAAATAAACATCCCAAAAAGTAGGAAACCAAATAATTTAAAAGTGAAGATTAGTAATGGTATTATTAACGCTGAAAAATTTAATCTTCAAAAGTTTACCAGAATTATGGACAAGAGTTGTCTTTATTTTGATCAGTTTAACAAACAATGATTGAGAAAAACATCGCCAGTTTAAATTAGAATTTATGTGTGATTCTTTTATTGGTGGGTTGTATTAACTATTTGCTTGTCCTTTGATGACAGAATGCTGAAATGAAATTCAACTTTGGTGATACCAAGTTCAAGTTCCCACCTTCTGTAAGTACTAGATCATCTAGAAGTACAAACACTCTCCACAGGTTATCATGGAAGAATCTGTTTTGTTGGGCGAGAAGCCAGGTCCAAATCACAGAATTTCGTGCGAACTTTTTGACTGCTGCCATAAAAATTGACTAAAAACTTTCTTTCAAGAAAACTCTGAACATTAGCTTTTGTAGTCTGTGTATCTGCAAAGCCATCTGCCCTACAACAGATCTTGCCATGGTTGGTTGTTGTTGAAATTTAAATAGGAATTCAGGGTGACAAGACATAAACACTTAAATAACCCTATCTATATATTTTTGCAGGGTGGTTTCATTGGTCTCAGTGAAGCACCAGCCTCAGTAGTATCTCCAGTTGTTGGTAAGTCAAATTGCCATATTTCTTGCCATTGCACTGCCAAAAGTATAGGTTTGGCCCGAACATATTTCAATTAAATCAGTTTTTACTCGAATCGTTAAACGTTGCAAAATGTAGCAGTAGCTCTGTAGTCATGTGTCTGAAAAGAATGATATTCACAGTAATACGTAGTGTAGATAATTCCTTGGAGTTGTCATTGGCATTACATTATCAATGTTGGAACAGTCTTGATTGTAGAGGCATTAAGATTTCACAGACAAAACGTGCAAATATCTTAATAGTGGAAAAGCTCTGAGTCATTTTTCACATCATTTGCCCTCAGACTTACCCAAAGTGCTAAATTTAAAAATAATATAGAGACAGTTTGGACAAAATTTACAGAAAAAAATATTCCCAAAAATACCTTCTGTCAATTAGCTTACAGGGCCCCTGCAAGAAAATATCATAACATTTTCACTGTTTTTAGATAAATATCTGGTGAAAAAATATCCCTTCTGCAAAAAGTTTTATTTGTTTCTGATATTAATTACTTTTAATTACTTTTATTGACACTCTTTACCCTAAGGAAAGGGTAAACATTGTCATACATAGAGACTTCAAAGAAGCAATACAATGAGTAGCCAAAGAAAAACAAAACCTGCAAAAATAAATAAATAAATAAATAAAAATACATATATAAATAGAAGACAAACTGGAAAGAATATTAGTTTGTTAATTGTTGTTGTTTGTTATTGATCTCTCAGTTGTAGACACTTGTAAATGTACATTGCAATGGGAATGTATAGTTTCTTGTTATTCATCATGAATTCTAAGTGACTGTTATGTGATAATGATTGGAATGTTGGGTGTAATGATTGAATAGTATTGTATAATGTATCTCGTTCTGATTTATAGTATTCACAATTAAATAAGAAATGAATCTCATCTTCAATATGATTATATGTACATCTTTTGCAAATTCTTTCGTTGATGGGGGTTTTAGATTGTCTTCCAGTTTCTATGTGGAATTTATGGTTACTGAGCCTGATATTGAATAAATCACTCACTAATTATCACATCAACATCTTCCAATGGCAAGATTTGCTTTTTGTCCAACCGATAATACTGAATTTTGATTCAGCTCTGTGTGAACCAGATACTCTTCATGGTTGCCAAGAACTTTTATCCTTTATCCTTCAAGGGTTGAGGTTTCTCTGTTCACCAAACTTTGTCAAAAGTCTGCTCAAGTTTTGATAAAGTGACAAGTCAACTATTTCCTGCAGGTTCACATATGTGAAAAGTCGTCTGTTCAATTCCTATCATGGCTTGAATATCGATGTTTGTTCTTGAATTATCAAAAGTGTCCAAATTATACTCATATCAATACTGATGGTTGGCTTAAACTTGAATTGTCATATATGTTTTCAGATGTCATGAGAACATACAAAAGATACATTCAACAAAATTCAATATAGTTTCAAAGGAGTAAGTTTGGACTTGCATCTTGATGTGTACTATACCGACTGCCAGGGTGTAGGATGTTATCACAAACCAGAATACTAATTATGTCCCAACAAGGCCACTTATTAAAAGTTCTTTTATTCCTCACAGAATGTCTTTCTAAGATCTGTCATTTCTTCTCTTCTCTGTTGTAGGAGGAGGTCAAGCCGTAGTTGAGTCCAAACCAGCACCAAACGCTCCAAAAGCAATCATTATCGAGGTAAATATTATATATATACCAATAATTTTTAACTCCAGAGGAATGTGTTCCAATAGCTGAAATATAAAGAAGTTTATGGTCAGACAGGTGAAATTGTACAATTACCTGCCAAATGGACAGGTTGAAGTAATTTCCCAAGTTTATATTTGTATAGATCAGAGGTAAGGTATACAGATGAGGATTAAATGTATAAGGGCTTGTACCTGCCTGGATGTCTGGTTGTTGTCATTTTCTGTGAATTTCATTCGCTGCTAATTGTTTTATTTTTAGTGCAATCTTTTTCGTGTGCACTCTTGTTTGTGCATAAAATGTGTGCTTACAACCATTGCATGAGTGAACAAGTTTTATAGAAGTCTTTGGATAATTAGTGTGACGTGGGGTCGGGAGGAATGGGGTGTATTATATTGAGAAAAAAGACCAAGGATAAAGTAGGTGTCATGCCAAGCCGTGTGGCTATTTTTTGGCAATTTTCCATGTCCTGAACCATAACTCAGACATGTATCAAGCAAATTTATTCAAAGGTGGTACAAGGACACTGACTCATAGTATACATATGTACGTCGATTTGTTTCTCGATATGGTCCGATATGGCCACATGGTGGCAATTTTGTTATGTTTTTTTTTCATGCCGATAGCCATAACTCCTAGCAAGTCTCAACTGATTTTATTCAAAGGTTGTACCTGGACATTCACTTACTATGTCATACATATACGTGTTGATTTTTTAAACAGTAAGATCAAATATCTCTGCGTGGCGGCGATTTTGTTACGATTTTCTCATGTACTGAGCCATAACTCAGACATATTTCCACCAGTATCATTCAAAGTTGGTACAAGGACATTGACCGATTTCATACATGCTCGTCAATTTGTTTCACGTCATGTAGCAGTATCATGTCAATTATTGAAGTTTCATAATTAGGCTGATATGTCAAGAAATACTGCATCAAATTTCATGAAACTTTGTACAGATGTTAAGCTCACATTGCTTTAACAGTGAAAAAGACATTTATTAGTGTCATTTTAATTAATTTGTAATTGCATATGTAATGAACTTTCCTAATTAGAGTGATATATCCACAAATACAACGTCAAATTTGATGAAACTTGATACAGATGTTGATCTCATAGTGTTGTAAATGCTGCATTAAACTTTATGAAATATGGTACTGGTGATAATCTATTAGTGTTAGGATAGTATGAAAAAATGTTTTGCAACATCCTGTCAACTAATTCCCAGTTGACTCATTTAATGACCTTTAGGATAGTGGCCTACATTGGTTTTATGTTTTAATCACCATGGAACTCATTCTTGGCCATTGAGTGCCATCTGTATCAAAGTATTTTTTCACAGATCTAATTAATGAAGAGGATTGTATCCTCTCTGAGGACCTGTAATCAAAGTACCCATTAACAAGTGGGGACTGTGTCATCAACGATGACTTTTCATACTATGTTGTAAAATTTGATTTGACACTGTCTGCTGTCCATGGTTAACGAGAAAGTATTTTCACAATAAGACTGATGACTTGGTCTCCGAAGTGGAAATTACCTTCGTTGAATATTGCCCCAAAACTCACATGTACTATTGTCACATTCATTAAAAGTTGCACCTTGGTTGAAAGAAATTCAATTCAGTGATTATATCAAAGTTGGTGATCTCACAACTTGATTTGTAGAAATACATAATAAAATGAATATTTACAGAAGCATATCCTAATAGAGAATGAAACAGAAAGCCAATTATTTTAGGGGATTTAAAATTCAATGGAAGATAAAGTGTCAACATTAAATATAAACAGAGAGAATAGTCTGCAGGCGTACCATGTGAAAAATATGGCCCTTCCAAATATAAATACAAATACAAGGCAGATCGTCCATGTAGCCGACACGAACATGAAGTGTCTGTTACCGGCTACCAAAAACTATGAAGAATAGTAAAGAATGAGCTACAAAATCACTATCAGTTTTAAGTTGCAGGTAGAATGAGTCTGTGCCTTTGTATAAAATACTATAAAAATAGTAGAAAGTGAGCAACCAGCTGAAAGTTAGTCGAGGAGACCTTTACTGCATATCATTTGCATCTCATTGTCGGCTACATGGACTGTGTGCCAAATACAAAGCTTGATATATTATTATTCTCTTACTATGAAGATTTTCAGTCATCATAAACATGTTTATTGATGTAATAATCTTTTTCTCTGTTTATTTTCAGCCATCCAGAGAATTGGCAGAGCAGGTAGGTAGTGATCATCCAGTTGTAATAGATACATTTGGCAATTGTTTGAACAAATGATTAGCCATATGTAGTAATGTTTGTTCTGTTCAATGAAACCACACATGGTATTTTTAGCAACAATACTACTTAGTATACAAGCTAGTCTTTCCAATCCTGAACAGCTGTGATCTAAAGGAGGTCAAGGGTCATTATGTATAGGGGCATCTCATTATCTGCTGTCAAATGCTCCAATGATCAGCTGGTTAGGTAATTGAAAGCTGTATGTTATATAATTTATGGAAGTCTGTAGGATGGTATTCACAGTAACATAGTTTGTCGCAGTCAGTTACATTCTCAGTGCAGGGTACTGTCTACAGTGATGAGAACAATCAATATTTACATATTTTCCAGAATGATTTATTTCAATTCATGCTTGTTGTACACTTTCCATAGAATTTAAAACTTTAAAATGAATGGGATTTATGATGAATAATATAATGAATAATAAAAAGAATACTTTATCCATTATTTTCTCTTGCAGACCCTTACTCAAATTACAAAATTTAAGAAGTACCTGCAGGATCCTCAAGTTAGGTGTGTGGAAAATTACTTAAATTACCAGTTCACTTGAGAGTTGAGTGATATTGTAAATATAGGCAAATGTGGTTTCATCCATTCAAGACTTTAATCACTGTATGTCCAAGTTAACATGTATCTTACACTTATCTACTCCAATGACAGCCCTCATAATAATATTACAGTATCAAATTCAAGGTCAACATTTGAATTATGCACAGCATAGTTTGAAATAGACTCACTTCACTTTGCATATGAGCACTGAATGCGTGGCATATATCAAATCCAGTGAGAGGTTCCTACAAGAGTAAAGTTCATTTAGTATCGGGTTCACCTTCTACTGAATACAGCCTGCAAGGTTTTAAGTATAACCCCTCCTCCCTACTCAAACCCTCACCCCACCCTAGAGGTAGAAAGAGAGTGAATAGTGACTAATGTTTAGTTGAAACCAGTGCAGAAAAGATCTTGCAATTGAGAAAAATCTGTTGCATATTTGATGGAAAGTGCATCATTTTATTTCAGAGAACTTCTTGTGATTGGTGGTCAGGCAGCCAAGGATCAAGTTCAGGCATTATCAAGTGGGGTATGTAAATCAAGGTCATTATTTGAGCAATAATGTAGCCCCTCCCGGCCAATGACAATGGACCAAAGCAAACTTTGCACAACATGATGTTCATGGCAAGGCCAAGTACATGATTGAGTGTAAAATTTGCTTGAGTCAATTATTGGACAGGATGGCTGACATTATTTCTATTATTTTATAGTTTTGGCCATGCCAGTGAATTTGTAGATGTAGGAAACACCTGGGGCCCAATGCTGGATAATCAGATTCAGTATCAGTAATAATCTTTGAGATGACATCACAGAATTCACTGATATTGACAAAGCTATAATGTAATGACATATTAAGGGCAAAATCCTTGACCTGATCTTCCCCCCCAAAAATGTGGAAAGTAAAAAATTATCAAATAAATACATTGATGATGGTGGTGGATGATGGTATACTGTCTTTGTTAAATGAAAATGTATCAAGAAATAAAGATTTTAATAATGTCATATTTCAGCGAGTTGAAGTATGGCAATACATGACCTATAAGTGCATGGTTACTTTCAAACAGTTGCGTACAGTTGGGAGTTTGATTCTCCAGTGTATTTTTTTGATTCAGACACGCCAGAAGCTTTGGCAATTTCTGGCTCTCAACTTTGCTTCCCACAGTTACGGCTGTAAGTAGGTCAGTAAGTCATCTACTAGAACAATGTCAGAACACCACAAAGAACTCATCAACTCTACCGAGTAGGCACACAGTAGGTTCCGACTGCTGTATGAATTTATCAACTGTCATGGAGTGACGTATTGCAAATCACCCCATGCACTCTGACATTGTGGCGTAATATTGCTATAATGAAAAAGACATTACTGCTAAACATTGATACAATCCATGGAGGCGTAGAGGAGATTGTCAGACAGGTTGACACTATATCAGCAATTGAATGGCAGAATGGGGCATTGTATCCAAGTTAGACAGTCAGCTTGTTGACCTTTAACCCCAGACAATATGTCATTACTGGACCATTGCTGGTACCGGTGTGTCAGAGTACAGTGTAATCTAGCCTCCAGTGGGCTATTGTCATGACACCTTCTCAATACATTGTGACCTGTACATTTGTACTCTCTGAAGGGTAAAATTAATGTCCATGTGATATGTCATAGACAATATGACTCAGTGGAATGAACAGAATCTTCAATTTATCCATCCAGTATGTTACAGGCTTTATTGAATTGTGAACAAAAATGAGGTGCATTTTCCAAGCTACCCTAGTATTGTTTGTAAAAGAAATCTGTGTTTTTCTAACTATGAATATCTCTTTCGTACCCATGACATTGCCAAAAATACAAGAAATTCAAAATGACTTTGAACAGCACATGTGTACAGCAGTATTTTTTCAATGTGTCAATCATTTGTGGAAGACAGTCTGATGTATAAGTTTGTCAAAATTGAGTGTATTTTAGTAAGTGCAAGCCTTTTGGAAGAAAAAAGATTGAATCAATGTGGTTTTAATTCTCCTCATGCCAAACTGAATCTTGTTAAACACCTGCCTATGCCTAAGGCAATTCTAAGACAATTACAAAATTCATGTACAAAAGAGGTAAATTACGCCATGTGTTATTTAGATATTTCAAAAACAGACACTCATTGGTGTTAGACAGATGACCTCAAATTTAGAGTGACCTTGATGGAGTACTTTAAACAGACGAACTTGACAAAAGAAAAAAGTAGTATGGTATGATTTACTTGTCACAGATATTACACATATGGAACAGAAATATGAATCTTGTGATTACAGAATGTTGCACGTCTCTTGCAAGTAACAATTTCAAAGATAAACGTCTGTTATTGTCCTTCTTGTAGGTTGACATTGTGGTTGCAACTCCTGGTAGGTTAGAAGATCTTATCAGTACAGGAAAGATACTACTGTCACAGGTGAGGGAGTACTTCAGAAAATATGCAGACTGGATATTCTGTGTAAAAAGTACGTTTGAAGTATGTACATGAATTAGTCAAACCATGAGAGCTGGGATGAAAATGTGCCAAGTTGATGTTACGTTTATCTAGTCTAGTGCAAAAACTGAGTTTCAGGAAATACTTTTAAAATGTTCATTTGTGTTCATGTTTCTATTTTGTATGTTGATTTTACCAATGATAATTTTTTCCACGATATATGAAAAGTTCGGCAGTAATGCTATTGAATTTTATCACCATATTTTAGCTGAGTTGGAAATGGTTAATCAGTCTTCAAAACAACAAAATTGTCTTGAAATGTATAATCATATGAAGATATATTTATTGCAAGGGTTTTAAAATTGAGGACAATTTTTCAGCAACGACTTAGCTGATGATGTGCAAAGAATTTGACTTTTGATAGAAAAGTCACAAATTCACATGATGCTCTGCCATGTGTTGATTTTGTCTTTCAGGTCCGGTTTTTCATCCTTGATGAAGCTGTAAGTGGCTGTTCTCCATCTACAAATAATTGATTATTTAGATGTTTTCCCCTCAGTTTTAGTATGTTAGACATTCAGTGTTTGATGAATGGAACTGCAAGAAATAATACATAAGTTTGAAAATGTAATTCAATAACTCATTATCAATGGTGCACATAGCCTCAGGTCACATGCATTTGATAATTTCAGAGGCATGACATAATGAAATCACCGATTTCACAGTCTTTAATTCAGATAAATTATTATAATATACTGCCCCTATGACGACTTGCACCACTTAATTGTTTTTGCATGTGCCATCAGCATTTTGCTACTTGTGTCAGTCATGTGGTATTCAAAGTGCAGTGAACTTACATGTAGAGTACAGAAGATCTCTCTTGCAAATGTTTTCTGAGTACAGCCAGAAAACTAACGGCAGTCTTTCTGTTCGTCTATCCATTCCAGGATGGCCTTCTCACTCAAGGTTACAGTGAACTCATCACAAGGCTGTGGGAACAGATCCCCAAAATAACCGCCGATGGTAAAAGACTACAGGTGTGAAAGTCTAACATACATATTTTCCTTTTGTTTCCTTTATCCTGAAATACTTGTGAATTTTTTACGCGTCCAAGAAGCAGGAGATAGACAACATTATAAATCCTGGAAGCAGTAATGTTGTAATTCATATAACAGAGCTATAAGCAGCTGAAAAACTTGTAATATATTTGCAGTGTTCAGACAATTAAACACAAGTATTAACTTTGCAACCTCAAATGTTACAGAATCAACAATTCTAAATTTTGACCATTTTGCAATTGTTGTTATTATACCGTTATCCTGTTTTGAACCTCTGCAGATGATTGTTTGTTCAGCAACTCTGCATTCGTTTGAAGTGAAGAAACTTGCAGTAAGTATAAAGAAGTTTTTGCTCAAAGACAGATAAAGACTGCTTGCTAATTTTGCCAACAAGTCCAACGTAACATGACATTTTCCTTGAATTTCAAAGCGTGAAATCTAAGAGTAGCAAGCTATTACTGGTGGTGTAAGTAATGGTTACTGTAGGGTTGTTATACAGTATTTAAAAGTATTTCAAATCATAGTGCTACATGAGTCTTTCAAATGAAGTTTTGAGGTTTATTTTCTGTGTTTTTTTTCAGCAGCAAATCAATGCAATCGTACTAAATTATTTTTAGAGACACTTTCAACTCATTTTTTTTCAAAGCAAAAACTAACAAAGACTACTATGTGAATCAATCAGAAATACCATCCATTGTACATAAAATTTTACTCCAAAGAATATTATTTTAGGACAATCTTTTCAGTTCAAAATTTTAATTGACTACATTTACTCCAAACAATTTATTTTGAAAAGTCATTCCACTTTTATGAAATACACAATTTTTAATAATGCATTGTCTACTTACAACAGGAGAAACTGATGCATTTCCCGATATGGGTCGACTTGAAAGGACAAGACAGTGTTCCAGATACCGTACACCATGTGGTATGTATGCACTGATTGAGCCGATAAAACCTCTGGTTGAAAGTTCGGTTTGCTGCAATCAGTATTTGCTACAGTTCTGTAAAGCCCCACAAAGGTCTCAGGCTGAATAATGAACACAAAGAACATACAGATATTTATTGTGAATCCATGCCAACAAGCAAAGTGACACACTCTTTGTCATTACAGTTTTACTAGACATATAGAAGCCTGTAAGGAATAGCAAAGAGATGTCATTAATGAGCACCAATTGATTCAGAGTGTGAATTGTGTTGAAATGAAATTATCTCTTTCTTTACGCCAGGTTGTGAAAGTTGATCCAAAACAAGATACTTTGTGGCATCGACAACTGAACAACGCAAAGTTTTCTGTGAGTATCTGAACATGAGCTACCATGTGTATGCCAATAACTGGCATCTTCAATGTTTAACTCCACAAGGGTCAGACTTTTAGGATCATGATGGTAAATATGAATAATATCAGGGTCATACTGCATTGAAAAGGTCATGGGTAAGACAGCTTCTCAATAATTGTCCCTCTATAGATGAGAAGTAGGTAGGTATACTACACTATGTGGATGGTGGGGTTTTTGACATGAAAGTGATCAGGCATGTGTTACCAAAAGGTGAAATGTCAAAACAGTCTCACAAATGCCCAACCACGAAAATGAATTTTAGTAAAGGCATTTCATTTGTAGAAGATCAACTAGGCAACTATATCATTTCTGTGTGGAAATATTTCTGGTTTTGAAATGCTGTCTGATTTATGAAAAATTGCAATTAACATTTCAGACAGATGGAGTGCATTACAATGACAATATTAGAGCCAGCAACATGAATCACAAAGGTGAGATCATTAAACAAATTTGGAAGTCAAATTTGTGAAAAAGTAGTGCCACATTCAGAAGGCAGCTCGGGTCTTGCATCAAAAAAAATTTACTTGTTAATTGTCACCATTATTGGCTGATATTAGTAGTATTAATTGCCCTGATAGCTGAGATTCTGTATGAAGCATAATGAAAGGAAAACTGGCCGGTTCATCAACTTTTTATTACTTTTTCAAAAAGTTTATTCATTTCTGTACCAATTCTGAGAAAAATCCAATTCTTTCAAGAATGCTTGTTTAATTTACTCAGTGAAATCAAACTTACTCTCTGTTTTACGAAAGTTTCCCCTTGGTAATATTTAAACTACACCATTACAGGGGTGTAGACAATTTTGGTTACAGGTGACAAAAATGAAAGTATAGGCAGTTACAAGTAGTGTGTGAGCACGTTAAGTTTGTGCAAGATGTCCTGATTTTTTTTCCTAAACTAATAATTTTTACAGTCAACCAATTTTGGCTTACAGCTGGGTTTTACCGGCTGCCAGCTGTTTCCTACATCCCTGCTGATAAGGTTGTAAACTGAAAATTTTTTACGGTATGGTTATCTGTGAAGTCTGGCAGCAAAGCCGAGAGCTGTTGATTACAGAGCTTGATATGAGAAAAGGTAAATACATACAAGGAATGAGGACAGACTAATTTGTTTTTAATTCTGTAGAGACACTGTCAGAAGCTGTCAAGATGCTAAAGCCAGAGTATGTAGTAACTGCCATCAAACATCATAGAATGGATCAAGCTATCATCTTCTGCCGCACAAAACTTGACTGTGATAACTTGGAACAGTATTTTGTGACCATGGGTGGAGGTAAGAGACACTGAACATTTTATGGTAATGAGCTTTCCAAATAAGGACATTTGACTTCCATGACAGTAGTAAAGATGCAAATGAAGTCAGTTTGTACTTTCCAAATATGGGAACGCAAAGTACTACATTCCATTGTGTCCATAAAATGACATTGTGATAGGCATATCCTGGCATGGTTGACCTATTTCATTCCCAACTGTTATTTTTGTGTGTGTTTACCATTTCCACAAGCAATTTACTTTTTTTAAACAGATTAATTAAATATTATTCAGTTAAAAGTGCATTTTGCCAATCTCTGCTCATACGACTAATGAATTTTATTTTCATTCATCTGTGGATGAATTAAACATCGCTGATAAACATAAGTGGGCTCTCCTTGATAAAGTCTTTAGAAGAGTTTCAGATAGACTACTCTCAGACTGGTATTTTGGGGATGCACCAGTCAGTCGCATATTTTAACATACCCCTCTCAAGGCTATAAAAACTGTCTTTAAATATCCTTTTTCTTCTGCAAAAAATGTCCTTTCTTCCTTCATATTGTCATACTTTGTACTATCCTAAGAAATGCAGCTTCATTTGCTCAGCTATGTATAATAAAGTATGTAACACGGCTGGTTAGGTATTGGTTTCCACATGGCCTGATCGCACAAAAAGATATTCTTCACCAAGTTTACATAATATCAATACAAGTTTACAGTAGTCAGGTAATCACAACAACCTGATAACTTCTGAATACCATGTTATTACCTACCTCCAGAGTAAGCACATTTCATACAGATACCCAGGGCTCCTATAACATACTGAAAGTCACCAAAACTATGGAAGAGACTCTTGTCGTTGACCTGAGATTTGTTCAAGTTTAATTGTATTCCAATAATGGATCATTTTTTGCCTTCTCAATCAAAGTTCTCGGATGGAAAATACTTATTTTGTTCATCATCAAAGTTTGATTTGTGTGAAGGGACATCGAGTTGTCAACTCAGTGATGTTGGATGCATGTCTTGGCACTAGATTTGCAAATTTTGATGTCTTACATAGCATTGTATTTCATTTTGCTCTTCTAGGTCCCCGTGCTCATAGACATCAGTTTTCCTGCGTGTGTTTGCATGGTGACAGGAAACCCAATGAAAGACGGCAGAACTTGCAAAACTTTAAGGTAAACTTCCATGAAATCTTGACATATGCAGAAGGAATTTGTGCTAGGGGTGTTTGACAAACTGTAGGTGCATCCACCGTTCACAGATTCATCATCAATACATGACCAATATTGATGTCAGACTATTTATATAATCATTGTTTTGGAGAATGGGTATAATTTTTACCATTTCTGTATGCATTGTGTATCTATTGAGTAAAAGATGAAGGGAAACCTGATGAGACTTTTCTGTTGGTCACCCTACTCTCAAAAGCCCATTTCATCAGTGGTTACAAGCTTTGAGTGTCTGGTGATGATTCTAATGGCTGGGGAACAATCTGAAACATTCCTGTATATCTTCAACTGTTCACTGCAAAACCAGAAGTATGACTGAAGCACACTTATTTCTTTGTTGGCGCTTTCACAGGATAAGAAGGTTCGTTTCTTGATCTGCACTGATGTGGCTGCCAGGGGCATTGATGTGAGAGGAATCCCATATGGTATGTAGGATGCTATTAGTTAAAAAGTGAAAGTTATTTTTCAATTAGGGACAGAAAATATAATTGATATGGTATCAAAGTTTGATCAGCGCTAGAATATTTTTGTCCCATACTGAAAGCTGAGCATTTCTTAGCATTGAAACAGTAAAAACAGCAAAATACTTGCCAAGGTTAAAAAATTTCTTTAGAAATTCATGAACTGTAACTTTGCTTATATTATAAATTATTGTCAATCTGTTTGTAAAATTAATTTTTTGTGCCACTCTCAACATCTTACCAAGTGATGAAAAATGTGCAAAATTGTGTAAAGTCAACTTTTAACCCTCTGAGTGCCAAAGTCAACCTTGTTTCCTCTATAAAATATAACCCAGACAATTTTTCCCAGATCCAGACAGTTTCTCAGATTTTTCCCAAAACTGTTAATCAAAACGTGTTGTCAATAAAAAGTGATGTCTTTTTGGTCAAACCCTATCAAGAAAATTACAGATATATTCATAAAAATTGGTTAAATGTTACACTTAAATTTTGGTGAAAAAAAATTACAGCACTCAAGGGTTTATGTATTTTCCATTATTGTTGTTGCGCTTGTAAGATATAGTTTGTTACTCCACTCAAAAAATTTCACAAAGTGCTCAACTTGTTGACACAGCGTGTGCGTGTGTGATTTCCAATGTCATCGATTACAAGTGAATTATATCATGAAGAAGTGTCTTTTCATAAGTCTATTCTGGTCCAAGTGAAATTTAATCAGCCAATCAGCTTGTGTGTTCCAGATTGTGAGATACAGTGGAGAGAACACCCAATCTTAGTTTAAATGCAATGACGATGTCTTTCAGATTTTTAGAGCAGTGATTTCTTGCACAGCACTTTAATTGAAAACTATTGTTTTGAATTTCAGTCATTAATGTAACAATGCCGGATGAGAAAAGTAACTATGTGCATCGCATTGGTCGTGTTGGAAGAGCAGATAGGTATGCATTGGTATTGCAACTACTATACCTCAACAACAAACATAAAAAAGAAACATTTAGATAGACATAGTCCCTAAGTGTCATTTTATTCTGTCCAAAACTTTTCGTATTGAAGGTTTTAGTGCACTTGTAGTAGTATGTTTTCAGTGCAACTTGAACTTGTCAGTTACTCATCTCATCTATGAGTTGTGTGTATCAGTTGGTTGGTATGGTGGGTGCCTAAGAGGGCATTGTGTATTATGTAACATTTTTAGAATTTCACATTGAACAAGTGTCATTTCTCCCTTTCTCTCTTTCCTTGCAGGATGGGTTTGGCTATTTCTCTTGTATCAGTGGTTCCAGAAAAGGTTGGTTATCACTTGTTTTGCATGAACTTGTTAACATGATCTAAGCATTGTCATCAGTTTTTCATCCCATTTGGTGGTGTAACGTTGTCAAGACAAGAAATTCTTCAAGTGTTGAGCTGTTCTGACATGAAGCCAAAGCTTACTAAATTACTTTTATATCATCTTTTTGAAAAGAAATGTAGAGACTGTCATGTGTTTTCAGCTTAGTACCTTTTGATTCCTATGTAGGTGTGGTACCATGGATGTCCAAGTCGTGGCAAGAGTTGCTACAACACACAGCTGACGGAGTATGGTGGCTGTTGCATCTGGTACAATGAAATGCAGGTAGGGTTCACTTTCTTGTCTCTGGTGAAAATATACACTTTAAATTGTGTACGTATGAATTCAAGGAGAGGAAACTGCAGAACCATTTTTACCCAGATCAGATACCACTTTCAGACTTGGGTGCATGGCTTTAACCCTTTCACTACCATGGTTTGGCCCAAACCCATTGTTATCAATGGTGATTGTGACCTGTTTATAGTTAATTTAGGGGTGAACAGGTTAAAATTGAATAAAGGGAGGATTTTCCATTTTCCATTCTTCTGACCTTTATATTCAATACACTGACAGTGAGACACAGATAAAGCTTTTATGAAATTTTCAAAGTCAAAGACTGCCACCATCGACCATACAGTAAATTCTGAATGAATTAGAATACCAGCCACATCATCACAGTTCTGGTCAATAATTACGTCCAATGGTTGAACAGCAAAATAATTGTATGCAGTTATGCAGAGTGTATTTGCCCAGTACTGTTCTGATATGCAAATGTAATGGTAATCACTCATTGTCGATGGAAAATACTCAGTGTACATTGGACCATTAACTATGACAATTCATTCATGTACTTTTGATGAGTCAGATAAGATTGACCTCCACAATGTGCCGGTCAGACCTCTTCATTACTATGCACCAGCCATTGCTATCAAGCTCCCATAAAAGTGTTGGCCATTGGCTGTTGCAAGAATATGATTTCAAATGTGATGCCAGTTTTACTTGCTGGTCGTTGTAAACTTTAACAATCGATTTCAGCGTAGGGTCTGCATGTAATATGAAATATATATTATATAAAATATATATGAAATATACGAAATTTCATATGAAATTTGACCTGGTTGACCCTGTATTAGCATTGTGCAATGTCATGTTTAAGATGTTGACCTTGAAAAGTGCATGTATGTGCAAATTTGATTGAATGAATAGACATGCAGTACATAACAAGATAACAATATAATTAGATATCCCTAATTTGAATGCTGATAGCTGAATTATCTTTTTAGTATATATCACTTAAGTGAGATTTAAATATTTTTGAGGGAACATGCTGTAAGCATTATTTCAAGCATTTTGTCTTCAAATATTAAACTGAACACCATTTAACTGAATTACCATACAATGAATGTACTGTCCATTGTGTGGGCATACAAATGATTTGAAAGTCATATGATTATGTAAACAAAGAATAGCAGTGTCCGTTCAAGTTGAAGTTCAGAAATTCACACAGATAGTTAGTAACATTAGTATGTTATTTCAGAGTAGGTAAAAAATCTTACATATAGGCAACTTCATTTTGGTATCAGGAGTTCACACTGTCGGTGTCATTGACTCCAGAAATTGTCCTTCATTATGTAAGAACTCATATGTGTTATATAATAAACTCAATACTTTAAAAAGTAACGTTTTGTCTGGTGTTCAGACCCATTCTGTCTGCTTTGAATGGTACACAATGAATCAATGACAGGGAACAGCAAAAGTGATTCAGAATTTGTATGTTATCAGAAACTTCTTTGAAAATATGGTTTTGTGCTTTTCATTAAGTGAAACTGACAGATGTACCCAAAGAACGGCTAGTCCATTCTTACCTATAGTTATTGTGTGCTTGGCCTACAGTGCCTTGCATAAGAAAAACTAGAAACATACCCTGTGAGATAACGCTTACTTTGGTATTGCTTTGTCTTAACCCAGTAGTCTTCCATCCTAGCAGTTTCAAAAAATACAACATCTTTGAATGAACATCACGTTCTCAGCACGTAAAGAAACTTTTTGAGTGATATACAAAGCATTGATGTGGATTTCCCGTATTAAGACCTGTGACCAGGATTTTCAATGGACTGTGTTGACTTCATTTAAATCATCAGAACCCATCAAAGTAACCACTGTAATGCAAGGGTGACGATTTGTAAGAGCTACACTTCAGCTTTACAAATTAAGCCATTTCACTACCAAAAATGTCACATATTTAGAGCAATAATTTATTATAAGGTGATATGTGTAAAATATAAAATAAAAAATCCTGTGTGTAGCTAGCAAACCAAACTTCCTATATTTCACCAGGTCAGCCCTTTTTATCCAAGGCCCATGTTGAAAATAACTAATGCAATAACAATAGTTATTTACCAGCACTCTGTTCAGACAGTGTCAACATAAAATCCACAGTATGATTGGACATGAATGATAATCTAAAAAAGTTGTGAATAAAAAAGTTGTTGAATGTTCAGTATACTTGAACTTGTGACACTATCTTTAAAGGGAAACAGTCATCAGAACTGCACATGTGTGAGTTTCTTGTTTACAAACAATGTATTTAGTGCACAATATCTAGATGCACCTCATAATCATAGCTGCAACATTTAAATTATATGATGTAGATTTTGACAAACATCTAAAGATGTAGATTATGACAGACATGTTTTAACTTTCATCAATAACCATCGTACCTTAGATAAAGTGTTTACATTGGGCATATGGGTCCCATACGACCTTTGAGCGCAGTTCCAATGACTAGATGCCTTTAATTGAAATCCTACATTTTCAATTTTGGATATTGATGTCTGGGAGAGGGGACATTTATTGAGCAGTACTGGTTGTTATGAGAGTAAACCAGAGAGCGCTGTGAGTGTTTTGCATGTAACTCATTCATCGCCAAGATAGATTTGCAATTATTCTCGATTTTTTTGCTCCTTTGACAGCTGCTTGCTGACATTGAAGATCATCTTGGTGTTACCATTGGCCAGTGTGAACCTGACATGAAAGTTGAAGCAGATGAATTTGATGGAAAAGTGACCTATGGTGCCAAGAGAAAAATGACAGGTAAATTTATCCATTCATACATATTTTCCAATTTACATGTCACTTTTCAACCTCACAAATGCTCTTGAGCAGTCTCATTGTAACACATGAAATCTTGAAAACAAGACAGTTAATTTCATTTCAAAGTGTTTTGATTTGTTAGTCATCACGGTTTTTGACTATACCCAAAATGTTGTGAAATATATCATGAATTAGACTGAAAGATTCCGTCGCGTGCGGGCGCTCCGGCACACTGCGACCTACGACCCTTTACCACGACTGAAGGCACACTGTACTTGGCCGCGGCAAACTCAAAGAAAAAAGTACCGCCCACAACTGACTTTACAGACTTTTCAAATATGTAAATCATGGTAGTGTAATTTGAATATTGCTCACGTGGGCTGTTTACGGGCATAATGAACACGCGGTAGTCAAGACAACAATGTCAATCAACTGCATCGGCAGCGCCAACATTGCATAATTGCTCTACTCGCTCGGCAGATGAAAACAACGACACGTGTGTGTAAGCTTAGGCTGGCCGCACGTCGGAGAAAAAACTTACATGTAGATACAGTTGTCTGTATGGCTCAATAGACGCCTATAAAAAACTCAATAGCGACTTTCTCGCTGAGCGCTGCAGAATGTGCAGTCTGCAGGGAGACTGTAGACTCTCGGAAGAAAAGGTCGATCTTTTCGAAAACGACTGATATCGCCGAGAAACTGAAGCACCTCTTTACAGTGGAACTGACGTCTGGACATCACAGTGGAGCCTGCCTTTGTAAAAAAATAAACACAGTGTGCTTCATCGATGGCAATTCCAACAAGATTTTCTTGATAGACATCGCAACTGAGTAATCTCCGCCACTCTCTCGTCATGGTAGCCTCTGGTGAACTGAACACAACCTGGAATTTACCACGCAATGGAATTTACCACGCAAAATTTGTTCCTTGGTACGTACGTCGTTTCGGAGATCTGAACCGATCAAAGCCACCTTCACACCCATTTCGCTGCACTTCTGAACTTGATCTTTCATGAGTGAAATCAGGGGCAAAATCCCCAGAACTATCGATCCTGAACGGTTCTTAAGTGTGTCCATAACTTTGGGTGCCAGCGTGTAAATGATAGATTTCCCATACCGTGGGGCCTTGTTGGTAAAATAGCAAACACATCTCTGCCGCCGCAAAAACTCTTTGAGTGCGTCTCTTTGCTCTGTTTTCAACATAATATTATATACATCAGAACATTTACTGACTGCCTCAGCAATGCGAGTCGGCGATTGTTCGGATCGGCCATAATGATCAAATCGGAACGCTAGACACAGACTTTGAGTTTGAGAAAACACGTTGTGTTTGTTGACAAATGAGACATGATATAAGCTTAGGCGGGACAAAAGCCGGGCTACAGTTTTGAATATGCTAATCACGATCACGCACTGAGTGAGCGGTGTGGGCGGTCTTGTTACCCTACATACTGTCAATTAACTCGTTTCTGTAATACGATTGGTTCCAGCAAAATTTTGTTGGAGAACAGGATTTCAACAGTGTGCCTTCAGTCGCGGTAAAGGGTCGTAGGTCGCTGTGCGCCGGAGCGCCCGCACGCGACGGAATCTTTCAGTCTAATCATGAACATGCCGATATATTTGCGGTGTGAGCAATGTCACATGATTCATTGCTTTGATAAAGTTTGTGAGTGATGCGTTATAGCTAGTGTGTGTGTGTGTGTGTGCTTCTTGGAACTCTGGAGATATCATAGTCAGAAACATTGTAACAACTATGGCTCAGTTATTGAACACTCCTTATAAGGGTTAGGATGCAGCCAAGCGGTTTTGACTGTGATGTCTAAATTTGCACGTTGTGAGTTTGAATCCTGTCAATAATTTACTGAGAAATGTAGAACTTCGTCTGCACTAAAATTTGTCTGTTTTACACCCAAATCAAGGGATCTTGACTTGATTGCACTCAAGAAATAGACACTTACCAGTTTTAATGGACAGATATTTTATAGGATCTTGAGACACATTAATAGGAGGCACAGAAAAGCAATATGAAGTTCCTCTTTCAAATCAACTTCCTGTTTATTTCTTCTCTTTCCTACATTCCATAGGTGGTTTGTACAAAGGCCATGCCGATATACTGGCCCCAACGGTCAAAGAGTTGGCTGAACTTGAGAGGAACGTACAAACTTCATTTCTCCATCTAAGTTGCAAAAAGGATACGCTGTTCGGACTCTAACGACTGTCCTGTATTAGGTCCGTGAAGGAATGCAGTGTGATGTTGATGTCAATAGAGGAGCTGTGAAATTTGCAACTGTGCATCATTTTCTTGAAAATGACTATTGGTTTTGAAGCAGTAGGATTTGAAATGCTACGCTTTATTCTTGTGCAGGTTCCTGGTTGTGACGGCATGAGGAATTATAATTTGCCTGAAAGAGTGACTTACACTATTGAATTCTCCAATTTGATTTATTGCCAGAATAAACATGTTAAGTGGAATTGAAAGCCTGAAAGAAAATTATGCAGAATCGTTATTATATTTGCCAAGTGTGTAACCTTCCACATCCACTCTGCTGCTAGGTATAATATAGTAAATGCATTTGTAATAGAGAGAGGTGTACCATTTATTTGTAAGTGTGTATGACCATAAAACACACGAAGGCAATGTACCTGATGCTTGAAGTACAACATTATGACATTAACCTATTATAAGGGTGCAAATGTTTTAGTACACAAATGCGTTGACAGTGACTTATTATCAGTGGTGACGTTCACAAATCGTGCAACATGCTCTCAATACTAGTTGTGTCAGATATTTTTGCTTCAGAACTGTTAGAGATGTTTACTTGTCCACACAAAAGCACTAGGAAATGCACTGACATGTTGATGAGTAACCAGGTATTGGTTTAGTGATTCAATCCAATATGGCTGCAGTCAGTGTTTTGTTTATGCATACTGTTTGCTAGGCATCAGTTATATGTAATTATAGCATGTACCAATGGAACATGAAGCATTTCATGTGAAGTTGTGATGGTCGCCCTGTGTATGGAGCAGTTGTTGATTTCATATACCATTCTGTTTAGCTAGAACAAGTTCATGTATTAAAAACGATGACATAACAATATCAAGAATATTTTAAGATTTAGCATACAGAAATGCATATAAATATTTCTGAACCATAACCACTCAGTTATTAAAGGAATGAGATGATAGGAACAAGGTTAAAAAGTGTTAGAAAAGAATTTTCTTTACATGGAACCACAGTTGTGGAGGGACCGTGATGGAACATGTTCTTTCTTCATATTTATTTCATTCTAGCGTTTTTGATCACTGAACGAGTCCACAAAAATATTGGTGAATTCCATAATAAGCAGCTTTACTGCAGTGCAGTTATGAACTTTGTATGCTATGAACACAGGTTTACCATACCATCTATATCAACTCTCTCCTGTGTGTAAATGTATAGAGCTGAAAGCTGACTTTGGATCTTGTGGTCTCACGTCACTGAGCAAAGTTCCAGGGATGTCATCAGTTTTCAGAATCAAATGGAGAAACCTAGATTAGGACAAACTGACACAGTGATGCAACAGGAGAAGTGAGTCAACCTACACAGTGTATTCATCTTCTGCTGCCAAACATCAGTGTGCGTAGTATTGCAGTACCCCATAAAGCAAATAAATATGGCACACAGTTAACCATGATGCATTGCATGTGTGTAATGTCTTTGAATTTATGTGTTGTGGTACAGGGTCTTGTGTGGCTGGTTGGGCGTATCTGTCTGTCATAATGTCATGACATAAATCTCTGTATGCTAAATACCATCATCATCAACTCGGATAACATGGATTTGCAATATGGATTAGCTTGATCCCAGTTCAATGAAGTCATGTGGGACTCTTCTATTGTGATGTTATTATTTGAGGTGGTGGTTCAATAGGGACATTTGATGTAGTCACCTCATGACAACACAATTTTCCCTGTACGTGACTGACAAAAAAATGTGTTGTGGTGGACTCTTAAGCATATGTACACCAAGACTGCCATGTTGCTTGTTTATGCCACTAGGGCAACGCCCTTCAAATGCCATACCCAAGGGTCAATATAGCCCAGTGTAAGCTATAATGATTGAAGAGCAGGGAGAAAAGTAGAACCTGTTTGTAAGGAAATTTGTGTGTTGCCGAAGGTTTCTGCCACAGATCTGGATGGTCTGTTTTCACTTGATCCAAGTTTTCGCTCAGATCTTGTCACAGTGATTGCACTTGATCACATTCTTGTATGCTAGCATACTTTAATTCTCTTCCATGATTGCAGTGAGGCAGTGATTTATGAACATTGCTGATCATTACTGTCCTTCTGAGGCTGTTGTACTTAATCAGGCTGGTAAAATCTCTTTTAAATCCTCAAATTGCCAAATAATTGCCATCTGTTCAATTAGTTATCCAAAACATGGCCATTAAATTTTGAAACTTCATAACTTACAATGGCGTTGATTTTTACCTTCTCGTGTCTATTTATAGACAGAGAAGGTATTAGAGTTGAAAACCAATATGCTGCTGTCAAGAACTTCCGTCTGTCAAGACTTCCGTCTGTCAAGATCCGTTGACGTCATGCCATTGTGATGGGTCATATCATAAACTGGTGGGGGTGTTCATGGCGCAGGTTGAGGTGTGGGAGAACGATTTTGAGCTATGACAAAAATCAAAAGGGACTTAGCGGCATAGCCACAGTGTTAAGCCTTTCTCCAAGGTTTCTTAGTTGACTACAATCTATTACAGACTACTGAGCTGACGTTAGGGGTACTCACTTTGTGTTTGCTCACTCTGTGAGCGCTAGTGTTTGGTACTGAGTTGCGTGGATATCCCCTCATGGCCTCACGTGATCTGGGCCTGTTGCATAATCTGCAGATGATCAAATGCCTCCGAGTCTGAAAACTGTCATTGTGTAAGCCTGTCGGCATTTTCCTTGCATTTTTTCTCATTTAATTTTGCAAAATATCGGCGAGTACCTCAATATTTCAAGATAACCCTTTCTTCCCAATCGTTTCCTGGAGTTTCAGAGTCATATGAACGAAAATGAGTGAAAGTTTTAGACAGGAAAATCGGACGTCGGCCATGTTCAATGTTTACAGTACAATCAGAAGTTTTACGTGGAGGAATTAACCAACAAACACAGGAGTGTTCATGATGCCCGCCCTCTAGAGGCAGACCGTCCTACATGAAGTACCACATTTGATGCTTGTGGAAAGTTTGACCACACAATGGAGCATTTAAACTTTTAGAAAATGACAAACTGAATAAGAAGGTATTCAGAAAATGTCAAATACTGAGGAAAAATGCGCAAATATTCAAAATAAACAGGTTAACTGATTGGTCAGCTATAAAAAACAATTAAAATATTTATGATCAAAAGTTTTTGAGATACGCACATTTTAACAAATACTGTCATTGTGTTATTAACATTATAAATATAAGACCAAACTATTTTTTCAGGGATGGGACAGGTTGGAAATGAGGGGTGAGAGACAAAGGCACTCCTATTGCTGCATGTGGATGCAGCCACACCATTTCATTTACAGCATACTTATTCACTGTGTTGTGTTCAAGTTCCATATTGTACTGACTGTCATACAAGGATAACATAAGCAAATCAAATCAAATTAGAAAAGGATCAATGCTGTTGTGTGGATTTTGCTGAACATGGCTGATATTTCGCCCTATATATTTGGTATCCAGCAAAGGCATATTTTGATGTAAAGTCCAAATTAACACTACATTGCTGACAATATATTTTACCGTTTCTGCATGAATTTTTCTTTTTTAAATTATAGTATATTAGTACTTCAAACAGATTAACAGTTATCGTGATGTCAACCCATAATTTTACATCACAAAGACTGTAATTCTGCCAATTTTTTTTGTTTTTCAGTCATTTTATAAATTTTGCACTGCACAAGATGATTGAACAAATTGCAATGTTTGAATTTGTAAACTCAAAGAATAAAATCCTTTGGTCACAAATTAAATTATTTTTGAAAAGAAATTTACTCTTAAACACTTTTAGCATATATTCTTTACACGGTCATGTATTTCAAGGAAAATATGCCTATTAAAACAGTAATTTCTTCACTTTCAATTTTTTTTCAATACTATGACAATTATCAGCCATGAGGTTATACAAACACAAGACCAGATAGGCGTTTTTCATCATTTCCACAGGACTCTTTGGAAAATCCATTAAAAACAGTTAAAAGTGACTGGAAATGATCACTTGGTATACATTTAATTTACAGATGCCAGGTTGTGTATTTCACATGCACTCAGGTCAGTAAGGAAGTGCGTCATTACTATTTTGGACTGTTAATTCTTATTTCTGAATTGTTTAACTTTTTTCCACATTGAACTATCTTTAGGCAGTTTATACTGTAGCTTAGAATTTTTTTGATTGATGTATTTAATCATCTTTTGGGTTCTTTGGGTCCATATCCCACCTCATGCCCCTACATCATCAACTACTGTATTTACCAACAACTCCATGCCAACAACCAATTACCTGACCTGGCCACACATTAGAGAAGGTACAGCGTCATTGACGGTATTTTTTATATATACTTTCACCAAGAAGGGTCTTTGCTGACGAGTCTTTGCCAAATAATATCTGCCACCAGATTGGTATCAAAAGTCTAAATCATTCACTTGATTATAATGGCGCATATGCCACTCACCCTTGTTTCACAAGGGACAATACCATCAAGGATAACGGGACCCATTCAGGAAGAGATCTATACAATCAGTTCAGGACATGGGAAGGGGTCACTCACCTAAGGTAAGTCACATCTGTTTGAGATTGGATGAAAAAGGTGCTCTGCCTTTAGAGAAAGTAAACTATCAGAATGTGAGAGAATTGAACCTGAATTACCCTGTGTATTCATTTTCATATGGTAATATCAAGCAACTCTTGCTTGGCTGCAAGTAATGTTCATTCTACATGTCGCTGATAAATGAATTTGATGACAGAATGGTAGTTATGGTGATGAGATTTTGTGTAATTAGTACTTTAACACTAGCAGCAAAGCTGATAAATAGTAGTATTTGGACCAATGTTATTAATGCGGTAGAGCATAACTGATGGGACCATCAAACAAAAATCTGTGTCACTGTCAGCAATGCTTAATTGTAAAACCGTAAATGATCAACCATTTTCCTACCAAATCAAGTGTGAAATTTAGGGATCATACCGTGCAAAGTTTGGTCCTAAAAAAACAAATTACCAAACATTTACCTATATTTGAAATTCAAAATGGCCACCATCCCACTTTTAACTCTATAGGGAAAAGTAAAATTTGCAATGTTTGAACATCTAAGAAGATGAAAATCTTTCTTACTTATAGCTAAAATAGCCCCCACAAGTGGTAGATCAGAAAAAATGCCGTCATGGACAGTGTGCTCACATTCGGTTTGAATTGGTAAATTCAAGAAATATTTAAACCAGAAAAACAAGAATGACAGAAGCAAATAAGGTCTGCAACTTAGGAACTGGAGGTCATCTTTAGGAACATGCATATCAACTTCTACAGCAATGGGACAAGCAGATCCTACATACATAAAGCAAATGTCAAGAAAAAAATTAGCCAGAGAAGCTTGACAAAAAGAAAAGGTGGGAGAGTGGGGAAAAAATAAAGAGTGGGAAAAAATGGATCTGGTAAAAAGTAATGCTACCTCATCAATCTTCTAGCCCTTACTCTATCCTGAATATCAAATGTTCCACCCCTTACATAAGACCAGCTGGCAGGAAATGTATTTACAACCTTGGGGATGTTTTAATTAATGCTATGAGTGCTATCATTCAAATGTAAACAACACTTAAATCAGTTACAGATAGTGAAATGCCTTCCACTGTGGGTGATTAGGCTGCGTTCACAAAAAACGGTTAGGGGGGGGGGGGGGCTGGAGGAATTCAGGGGGGGATTCGAAAATTTTGGGGGTAGTGGAGGGGGGGACTTGAAAATTTTGCTCTACCTGTAGGGGGTAAGCTTGACAAAAAGAAAAGGTGGGAGAGTGGGGAAAAAATAAAGAGTGGGAAAAAATGGATCTGGTAAAAAGTAATGCTACCTCATCAATCTTCTAGCCCTTACTCCATCCTGAATATCAAATGTTCCACCCCTTACATAAGACCAGCTGGCAGGAAATGTATTTACAACCTTGGGGATGTTTTAATTAATGCTATGAGTGCTATCATTCAAATGTAAACAACACTTAAATCAGTTACAGATAGTGAAATGCCTTCCACTGTGGGGTGATTAGGCTGCGTTCACAAAAAACGGTTAGGGGGGGGGCTGGAGGAATTCAGGGGGGGATTCGAAAATTTTGGGGGTAGTGGAGGGGGGACTTGAAAATTTTGCTCTACCTGTAGGGGGGGACTTGAAAATTTTTGGGTCCCTTTTGAGTTTTACATTTTCCAATTCCAAGTTTTTGTAGGTAATTCAATGAAAAATGAATACCATTTTTATGTCATCAAAATGTTGTAATGTTAGTAATAATTTAACAAAATCTAGAACCATTTTGTCACATTTCATGACTTTTATCTCAAAAAAATCTAAACGTGTGATTTGTCATTAAAAACAAACTTGAGCCTCGTAACAGGGCAGAAGCTGCAACTGTTAATGATTACTGCAGCGATATTTCTATGCAATATAACAACTACAGTTTCTTGCTGTCTCCCTACAGCATCTCAAACACACAATATTTAGTTTGTCGACAAAGCCTGTATATATAAATATAAATATGTATTTGGTGATAATTTAATTGGATTCCAGACTGACAGTCAGTTGTCAGTGATACAAATGCATGGTACACATACATAGGCTGTGATAGCGAGCTGAATGCTGGACAATTCAACATGCTGTAGGGAGTAGAACAAGAACGCAGTTGTAAAACTGAACAAAAATATTGCCAACATTATCAAAGTTAATACAGCTACTGCCTACGGGTATTGTCACTATCAGATACTACCCTGCTACTGTAGTGTCACTGTCACTGCATACCTGAACAGTGACAGAGACAGCTCTGACTCTGATGTACATGGTAGTTGAAGAAGAGTTTTGGTCAAATGACACTCATGACAGTGAAACTCGCTTGTACACAAGATCAGGCCAGAGAGCAACACATGGAAGAAAACATAGAAATGTTTGAATTCTGGCATACACTGTATGAGAATAATCAAATATTAAAGAAAAAAGATGGGGTCACCATGCTTGATTTTCTAAATTTTCACACTCTTTTTATAAAATGATACAGAAGTAAAACTTTGAATAGTAAAGACTAAATGAAAAAATATGTGACCAAATGGAATTATTTATTTTTTAACCAAATTTGCAATTATCACACCCAAAATTTCAAAGATTAAAATATTTACTTGATGGAATATTTTAATCTTTTGGTATTGTCAATTTTGAGTAGCATCTAATTCATATAGGTCTTGTAGTTTTGAAACAATTTTTTGGTAGGTAATTAGCCAGAATTCACAACTTTCCTACTCTCTCATGATTGCATTTTGTGTGCTTTTCAGCAGGAGCAATTGACCTGGCCAGAGTTGGATTAACTCAAGTTGGCTTTTAGACCAAAAAATCTAAAAAATTCACTGATGCATTTAAAGAACTTGCCTTGGGAATATGACTATACAAAGTGCTAATACAGGTAGTGTTGAACACCTGTGAACAGAACGGCGCAATACATGTTATTTTATCTGCGCTCACATCCTTTACAAATATGCGGGCCTGTGATAGATTGGGGAGGGGACTTGAAAAATTTTGACCATATAGAGGGGGGGCATTTGAAAATTTTTTAGGGTACTTAGGGGGGGGGGGGATCTGAAAAAAAATAAGATTTCAATCGAGATTCCTCCAGCCCCCCCTAATCGTTATTTGTGAACGCAGCCTTACGACATCTGGAATTATCCTGGATCCAAATTTCTCATCAGTTCTTGTGTGTCTTACATGCAAAAGTTGCAAAAATTGGTTCACAATGAAAAAATTTACCGCAACTTTGTTTTCTGGATCAAATTTAACTACAAATTGATATTAAATATGACAAAATTATGTTCACAGCCTTCGAAAACTCTCACAACATATCCTGGGTTGATGTTGGTCATTTAAGGTCACAAACTGAGAAAATTACCTAAAATATAAAAATTTGGGGGTTTCCCAACACTTTGAGCAGAAAATCTATCTAATAACATACCTTGGGACTTTTGTACCAAATTACAAAGCTATCAGACAAGTAATTTTGAGAACAAGTTTTCTTGACCAAAAATGACAAAATTGTCTTAAAAATACAAATTTATATATTTCAGGACAATTTCCACATATCTAACTATTGTCATCCCTGGACATCTGTACACCAAATATAAAAGCTGTCTGTCCAGGGGCTTTAAAAAGAAAATATTTTTAAGATTTTTTGACCAAAAATGACAAAAATTGCCCCAAAACAGTAATATTTCCAATTTTATCGTAATTTCAACAATTAGAAGGGTAACACCCTTGCAAACATCCAATCAGTTTTGAGAGCAATTGGGCAAGCAGTTTCAGAGAAGAATAAATTTTACTTAAAATGAGAAAAATGACCAAAAAATTCAGTAAAAATACAAAATTTGAGATATCTTCACAATATTCATAAAACTGATTTTGATCAACCCGAGGAACCTGTATACCATATATCAAAGCTATCAGATTAGTAGTTTTTGAATAAAAAAATGTTGACCTAAAATTCGGAAAATTGCCCCAATTTACAAATATGAAAATTTCAATTTAATTTGTATAAAATTGACTGAGGTCATCCTGAGGAACATGTATACCAACTTTCAAAGCAATCAGATGAGTGGTTTTTAGAGAAAAACATTTTTTGACTAAAAACTGAAAAAATTACCTCAAAAATAGAAACGTGCAAATTTCATCCCAAATTTTAAACACCTACAGGAACCTGCACACCAAGTTTTAACCAAATCTAACCAACGGTTACAGAGTTTTAGCAATTTGCAGTGTGTTTGCTTTTTTCCCCTCATTTGCATATTTTTGACTATGACAAGTTCATTTGAACAAATTCACATCTCCATCCCTAGGTGCACCTGTACACCAAATACTAAGACAGTAGGTGCTGCGGTTTAGGTATTTTTGATGTGGAGGGACATTCATACATACATACAGACATGCAAATCGGATGCAAATGAACTGATTCAGCTTATACGATAACCTCACATTGGTATACCAAATCTGAGCTAATGAACTGTAAAAATTTGGGAGGTGGAATATCTGTCCCCGAGGCACATTCTACCTTAATTGATAGAAAAGCTGGTGATTATTAAAGGAAACTCAGTGCCTCTTCGTGTCTCTACTACAGCAACTTTCTTACAATTTAAAAGTGACATATGTCCATTGCAAGGTTATGTCCGGCCATTGTGTATGACATAATGCTGACATAATCCGACATAAGCATGAACAGTATATTGTTACAGACTGGCTCTGTTTATTGTGCAAATAAAGCGGGCAATCTTAGGGTTGGGTGCAGGGCTTCACAAAATGCACATGCACAACCTTCATGCTCAGCAAAGGTGTGTGTGTGTGTGTGTGTTATACATGAAGCATGAACTGGCTAAATGAATAAGCCTACAAATCGGGCTTCACTTGTCACTTAGCATATCCTAACAACACAGTGCATTTAAACTTGGTTGTTATAAAATACTGTACTATATTACAAGGTGATAAAAAATTGCAGGCCTTTGAAAACAGGTAAATTTTTGGTTATAGCTAAATTTTTACCAGGTTTAAGCAAGCAATTCAAAGCATGTGCAAAAGAGCCTTGTTCAATCTGTGTAGAAATTCTCACCCTTTGTACCCTCAGATTTCAGAGGGATATACTCTTGCAGGTATTAAAAGCCACTACACAGGTTTTTGCAGATGTTTCACGTTTGTGCATGTTTATTCCTCTGAATATTGGGTACTGTTCGTAAAGGATTACTTTCTCAGACTCTCAGAGTCCAGACTATTTGATTACATACACCTACACCCTTCCCTGCTTGTGTACATGTGAACTTGCGAATGAACTGGCAATTTCTACAGGTTGGTTTGGTCAGCATGGTTTTAATATCACAGGTATATAACATTCCTTCAACACAGTTAAGAATATAGACTGGAACCAGCATTCACACAAGTAGGAAAGGGCCACAATTATCGTAAGAATTTTCCAATATCACTCTGAGACCAAGACTGTACCTCAAAGTGAGTTGACCCGTATTAACAGATCATTTTTAGAATTGCCTTTACAGGCAACTTTTATGGGACTTGTTCGATTATAAACCAGGTAGTCCAGTGCTTGGCGACCATTGTTAAATACCAATGAATATGTTAATGAGTTTGGTACAACACTGCAGTGGTTTTAGGGTGAACATGCACAAGCAACACTGGTAGTCTACTGGACGTAATCTCATTTTAGCTCAATGAAAAGCTAGGTAACCATTAAATTGTGTACAGACAGTATCTAAAGCGGAGGACCCCAGGCTCGGTTGCCAGGTAGACTTGCAATGCTACAAAGAGGTCAGTCAGAACTATTAGCATCCAGTTCATTAGTAGTCAATGGAGAATTTTCAATGAATAATTTGATGCCCATATTCGAAATGCACAATATAGGATGTTAAACACATGCAGGCTAGAGTATAAAATGATACCTATTTGTGAGCATTGACATATTACACACATTCCAATAAGTATTCAAATGGTGAGAAAGTGGCAAAAACTCTGGATATGCGACAAAAAGTGTGAAACTGCCACCGGCCTCCCTCCTATGAAAAGATGAACTGTGATTTACACAAAAACTAATTTGACATTCCGACATTAGACTGAAGTATAGGGGCACAGGGAATAGGTAGAGTGCTCTCTGGGTCGTTGTGACCAGCAGCTGGAAAAGTGTTCATTGAAACAGAAAAGCGAACTTCAAAAATTGCCATCACTGCTGCCTTACAGCATTTATCACTGACAGCTATAATCACAATCACTGTTGCTATGCCAACTGGTCAGCTGATATGATAGCTCCCACGCAAAAAGTCATTCATTGCAGAATGAATGAATAATATTGTCCCGTGAATGGGTGGGTGGTTGTGACGTTTGGTGTGAATAAAGCAGGAAATAAAAGAGAGGAGGCGGGAACTATGGAATCTGTTTTTCTGAGAAAGATTTATTTGACATTTTTCATCTCTACCTGTAAGATCCTTTTCCTTTTAGATGCCTGTCCTACAAATGACATCATGACAGATACACATATCTCTCGATATCAAGAATTGAACAGCACACACTTAAATTTCTTGTTTAATTTAGTATTTTCTTTATTATGTTTTTTTACACATCTTCTATTCAATACACACCGTATATGTTATAAAGGAAACATACTTATGGGGGTAAAATTTCAATATTCTTGGTTGTTTGTCTTTTTTCTTTCTTTCTTTTTTTCTTCGCAAAACAGGTCACTATTCACAGCAGTCCAGTTTTAAAATTTTCTACACATTGGAATCACATAATCAATGCAATGATGAAAAGGCCAACGAATGGGGTAATTTCATGATTTTGACAAATGCTCTCAAAATTTGGTTGCCATTCGTTGGTCTTTGCATAAAACCATTTGAGTTCCTTTGGTTGGATTCAAACAGTTTGCATAATACTTTCATTCCACACAATTTCATCTTCCTTTCTTTAAATAGTTGGTCAGCCTAGTTGAATTACTTCTTGACGAGGTAATGTTGGATTTCGTCGTAGAGTACCAGCACCAGAGCACCACCAGTACCACGGAGCACGTTGGAGAAGGCACCCTTGAAGAACGCGCGGCCACCTTCGTTGGCGTAGATCTTCTTCCAGCAGTCAATGGTGTTTTTGTAGAGGATGTCTTTACGACCGCTCTGCATCATCATACGTCTTCTGACGGTGTCAAATGGATATGAGAGGATACCAGAGCACACAGTGACAGTCTGGGCGATCATCCAGGACAAGATCACATTCCTCTGGTATTGTTTGGGCACGAACGACTTGGCCGTGTCGAAGCAGCCGAAGTATGACGCACGGTAGATGATGATACCCTGTACAGATACGTTGAAGCCACGGTAGAGGCCGCGGAGTCCATCAGACTTGTATACCTTGGCGAGACAGTTGCCGAGACCAGTGAATTCTCTGTCGCCACCAGCCTTGCCAATATCGGCAGCAAGACGTGTTCTGGCGAAATCAAGAGGGTAGACGAAACAGAGAGAAGTTGCTCCAGCAGCGCCACCAGATGCCAAGTTACCGAAGAAAAACTTCCAGAACTCCTTTTTCTTATCAATACCAGCTACAAAGATCTGCTTATATTTGTCCTTAAAGGCAAAATTGAGAGCTTGTGTCGGGAAATACCTGATCACGTTTGCAAGATTACCACGCCAAAGTGAAAAGAAACCCTGCTCTTTAGGTACCCTGACAAAGCAATCGACAATACCCTTGTACCGCATGTCAGCGGTGATTTGTGCGGAGGCATCTTGAACCTAAAATGGAAGGAGAAAAATTGAGTAAGTTTACATGTAATTACTGTACACATATTTCACAAGGATACGCATAACACATCTCAAATATCTGGCTGAGGAAGACTGCTTATGAGGGATAGTCCAAGTGATCTTTCTGGAAATTAATACATCCTTTACCAACCCTTCACAGACTATCTTTGAAGTCATAACCGATAGCATAAACCCTTCAGAGAACACTAATTATAGAGTGCCCTACAAATGAAATGACTAATTAAGCAAAGTCAGACAGTGTCTTGAAGTACTGTGGAGCTATATTGATTTTTTTTTTTTTTTTTTTTTTTTTTTTTGGGGGGGGGGGGGGGGGGGTTGATCCAACCGAAGAGTGTGAGAGACATTGACCACAGGAAATGTTTCACACACCCTGTCTTTCAAATTTAATATGGAGTACTTGTAGCCATATGCAAATTTGAGTGCCTTAATATTCTCTTGGACAGAGGGCTTGTTAAGAATCAAAGGACAGTTCAAACAACGTCCTGAAGAATGGGACTGTTCACTTCGATCCAAAAAGAACATTTTTTGTAGTTCACACAAAGTGAACATTAATTATGTTCGATGGAGTGGTGAGTCTACGATACTACGATAGTCTGAGTGGAGTTCCCAAGGAAGTGTGACACGTGCGAGCGATCGTGCAGTCGTAATGCTCTTTGTGTAAACTTACAAATTCAATCTCTTTGCCTATAGCATCGTTGTTAATTCATATAATATTTTCAACGTTGCAAAGCAACAAGGCGGCTACAAAATGCAAGCAGTAAAGAATTTGGTAGAGACAGACGCGTCCAGTATAAAGTAACAATGGCCGAATCGATTAGCATAGCGTCGGTTTCTCTGTCGCGTTTGGCAATCAGCCAAGCCAAGGATATCGAGGTCAGATTGTCAAATGTCCATCAAAGGCAGCTGACGTTTGGGTAAACTCCTGAGAAGGGCAATTTCACTCATTTTCTACAACTGGGAAACTTTGCGGAAGGCAGCTTGTGGAAGACAATGAAACAAAATGGCGGACAAGGGATTGGGAGGTTCAAGCGAATCAAGGTCGTTGTGGGTTGACACGTTTGTGTGAGATTTCTTGTCACTACATTATTAACACATGACATATCATATCACGATCTTATAGCTGCTGATGTTAAATTCTCATCAAGTGTTACACAAGGCACATTATTACGGGAAGATCTGTACATAGGGTTTCGTGAAATTTACCGGCATGCCCACATGGTTTATGGGTTACCGGCATGTGCACGTACGCCTAAAAAGACAGTATTTTAATGTCCATAGCCTTACCTGAAGAAGTAGTTTTACTCTCTCAATGGGAGCTACGGCTGTTTTAGAGATGGCAGCAGCAGTTCCGCCGACAGCAAGATCTGTCACGAAGCTTACGACTGCGTCTTTCGTTATCGGCATGGTTGTCGGTCTTGGAGGGAGTAATGGACGCCGGCAAAAGGAAGAGTGTGGGCAAATGGACGGCTGGCTGTCTACGTCATCGGTCGCCTGACATGGAATTTGGCCTAAATCAATGCGCATGTTAGCGCACGAGACTGTTACAAAGTTCAAATTAGTGAGAGGTCAAAGAAGCTTATCAAACGTTCTTAATTTATTTTTGTTTTACTGGATGGGTAAATTATATATATTTTTTAAAAGTTGCATATGTACAAGAAATATTTTGTTAAAGTCGGATGGATATACAGTACTGTTGAGGTGTGCCACAGTTCAAGCCTTGCGTCACGTGTAACGTCAATGGCATTATGGGTAATTGACGTACCGGGAGTTCAGTGCACTACCCACTACGTACAGGCAATGAGACCCGCTCCCAGCTACTCCTGGTGAGCTTATGGTACTACACTGCGCTCCGGGAAAAAAATCTCCGCGACCACATATCATACCGAAAACTCTCCCATCACACCGATAGCTCATCCACTTTGCGCCAAGTGTGGAAACACTATTGATTGTGCCCAACTTTTAACAATTTTCAGTGCTGCTTTACCCGTCTATAGGGCCAGGCCTCATCCTCAGGTAGGCCTACAGTTCATTTTCGTGAGTGGACACGCTCAACGATCCGTGATACATTTTTCACAAATAAAACAAATAACTGTCAAAGCAAGCAATGATAAAAAATGCTGTTCTATGGCTTTTCTGTATGCAAACCAATCGACATCATTGCACCGTACCCGAGGGTAGAACTCTACCTTCATGCGCAAGATAAGCTTATTTGAAATCGAACTAAAACTTCTACCATACTTTTGGTGCACGAACCACTTTTGGCTGTTTTGGGGACTCATTAGGAAGCTCATTTAGTAAACGAATTTTTTCCGGCTTATTTTTGTGAAAGTCGAAAATTGAATTTCTTTCCATATTACACAGGCTGGCGTGGACATTTGAACTTCAAGCATCGGGAAATAGTATCGGGAATTCGTTTCCCATGAATCAAATTTTTCTCGACTTAACCCCTAATTTTATTCTTGATTTCGAAAGGAAATAGTTTAAACTTCCTTTACCCGAAAGTTTGAGCAAAAGCTAACAAATTTCAATTTCGTGGCCCCTTCATTTTTTAAAGAAAACAAAATTATGCCTGATTGTCACTTTCAAGGAGAGAGATGATGAATGGAAAATTTAGAGACATATCCAGCTTGTGGAAAATAGGACAACATGCCCACTCATTTCCCTGTACCTGCAACTTTAACATATCAGATCTAGAGCGACCATACATCTGTCACGTCGTTTAATTTTGGGCAAATATCATACAGACAAACATCCCATCTTTCATTTTCGTATATCAAGAAGCAGTGTTACGAGAATGTTATCACTCTGACTGCACGTGTTTTGTCGATGTACTGTAAGCTTAATTATTATTACCGACCATGAAAAGGCTGGAAAGCTTATTGTTTATCACGTGGACATTTTTAATCTAAAACCGTAACAGGTGATGGACAATTTACCCCTTACATTAGATCACTTTGCTCACACCTTGAAGCTATCCTGGTACAACAAACTCTTTCAAAGGGTAGGCCCATATTATAGCTTATACAGACTTTCAAAATTTATGAAGTCGGAAGACGGAATCGATCTTCTTCAAGTTGACCAGAACATTTTTTCTCATGCAAGTCTCATGAATTGCATATTCATATATACTTATGGCCCGATTGATACTTTAAGCTTAATTATAGAAAATGAACAAGTTATCGTATATATAATAACTATACCGTTTGTCCGAGTCTGCAGCACATTATTTTGACGATACGCGCCTGCGCACTGTAAGCCGGAAACAAGTCAACGACTACTTCACTCACTAGTCCATCAACCTATGGCATTTTTTTTTACGAAAGGGTTGAAAATAATTATAAACAACACAGTGGAATTGTTATTAGCTAAAGGAGCCTTCATTTTTTATGGGAAGCGGGCCGGTGACAATCGGGGACGGGTCGAGTTTTAGAAAATAGATTATAGAGGGGGAGTCAAATTTTATACTTCAATTGACAGTTTGCGATGGGTATATTCATAGACTTTAAAAACGTTTTTAAAGTCTATGGTATATTTAACAAAAGATTGTATGGAAATTTGACATCATCAAAATAGAACGGAAAATAAAAAAAAAATGTCAGACCAAGCAGATTACTGCCCCTATATCTGTGTTATCGCTAGTTTTTCAGTATTTTGTGTTCTGTTTAGCAATTTCAGTTTCTTGTTCAACTCCCAACAACAGGATGAACTGCGAAGTAGTGTTCTGCTTCTCAACAAAGGCATTGTGTTTGAAGTAGCTTTGTTATTGACCAGAATTGCATTCCAGTCCGGACTTGAATTAATTTGTCAGCAATGACAATGGTCGTGCCACGTACGAACGCTATGCTTACCATCAACACTGAATATTTTAGGATTTTGTGGGAAGTAGACCAAGAACTGGAGTTAATTTACACGGAGCAACATTCTGAAAAATTGCCAAAAGTTACAGATATTGTCCATTGTGCAAAGTTGTGTCGTTATGCCGTTACATTCCAATGCCACATCCTGCACATCTTGACGGCATATCATGGCCATATTGTAATCTTTTTATGAATCTATTACGATCAATAATTTTACCGGGATCATATTTTACAATCGATGAATTGACAGGCCTGGCGGCGGGGGTCATATTTCAGTGAGTGGGCTCAACTTTTAAATTTCTTTATATAATACATTACTTAAATTTCACAGCCCTCGTAAACAATGAGTTTCCGAAAGACGGTCGGATCATGTGCGCACAAAGTATGCCCCAGATTTACATGGTGTTTGACAGCAAATAGTGCAGTATTGCTCAAGCATGCAGTATATGACTAAGAAGTGACAAAATTAACTTCGAATGGTTGCCTAATTTTTTTTTTCGGTAACTTGCAGCGCAACCCCCGATATTTAATCTAAGTTATGATTCATAAATGGTGAAAATTTACTTGTGAATAAAGAATCCACAAAGTTTCAAACTGTTTATTTTTTGGGAGTGTATTAACTGGTATAGCAATAAGAATCAACTCAAAATACATTATTATTACCTCATTCTACTGAATTTGGCATAAAATTGTATGTTGTAGTCTGACTGATTATGGCCAAATACAAAATTATTTGTTTGGAAAAGGATAGTTGTACTCTTACTAATGCTGCTTGATATTAAATCATCTGTTTAGAAACAGATATCAATGATATTGTGTGGCATGTCATGTCATTTGCATGATAAGAAAGTTCCGTCGTGTGTAGCTGTGATATCGCAGCGGTATTTGTGGCGTATATCGAACGCGATCGGGTCATTGGGGTCATCGCCACAGTCCCCCGCGATGACCCCAATGACCCGAGCGCGTTCGATACACGCTACAAGTGCCGCTGCGATATCACAGCTACGTCATGTGTAGATAGCATCTTGTCATTTAAAAATTCTAGTCTGGTAAACTTGCTTGTCATAGCTTTTGACTCTCACTGTGCAGTATATAAAGATAGGCTTGGCCTATCCTGTTCGTGTACAACAAACCATGGTTTAAACTTCCCAAGGTAACTTATGATTTTTTTGCATGTATAAAGTATAATCCTTAGCCCCTGACACGCACAGCATTGTCATTTGTTCAGAGAAGAGCTGGAACAATATCAACACGGCAATGAGAAATTGTGAAGTTCTTTTTGTTTAATGATGATAATTTTTTTTAAATGATGTTACAACTGGTAAAAAGACTGCTGTTGTTATACAGGGATGAAAAACAAAAGAGTTCAAAAACATAAAGAGCTGAAATGTGATATCAGTTGAAGGGTAAAGAGAAATTCAGAGGCAAGCACACGATTCAGCAAGTATGGTTTGCACATATTGGTGGTCCTTGGTATTGGCATTGTTGGTCCGTACGAGTGGTGGACAAGACTGACCGCTACTCCTGTGGTTGGTCCTACATCTCACAGTACATGAGATTGCTTATCAACTGAAACAACTTGTACAGGCACACAGTTATTGCTTCATTAGGAGGCAGGCAATTTTTACTGTGGTTTAAAATGCACAGATTATTTTTTCTCTAATTAGGGGAACTCTGCCAGTTCGCTTCTCTCGACATTTATTTTGAGTGAATTATAAAATTATCATATGATTTTGGTAGTGGAGAATATTGCATTTTTGGGAAATTGTCTGTTGGTCAACTAAAAATTTAGAAAGGAATATGGAAACCAGATGAGACATTTTTGTCAACTAAGAACAGTTGATCATCTAGATGATTACAACTGAAGTTTTGTCACTTTGAATAACAGATTACACCAAAGACATGTATTATTGGCTACAGAGAAATAGCCTCCAAACTTTGTCATTACTTTCATTCAAACAGCAAATTTTACATGTACAGCCTGATTGTTAAGGGAGGTAACCACACACTGCAAATTTGTACATATCCACAATTGGTAAAAGGTGCCATCCGCGTTTACAATGAAGCCCTGGACAATTTACAGTCTCACCTTGAAGCCCTTCTCTGACCTCATGAAAATTTGAGGTGTCACCCATGTCTTCATTTTGCAACAGTATTGGCTGGTAGGGTTTTCGCGATTTTACTTTTTTTTTTGGTGCAGCATCCTCTCTCTCAGTCTAAACCCTGTGCACATTTGCAAATATCCATACAAATATATGGAGAATGAGGTGTCATCTATGTTTACATATGAATGGTGGCAGCCCTAGACAGTTTTCATTGCAGAATTTGTTTTTCTTGTGCGGTGCACCTCTTTCTATTTCAAAATGGGATTCAACATTAGGATACTGGTACTATAAATATAGGTAACCAAAGTCAGATTCCTTTGATATACTTTTCCTGTTGCATTTCAAAAATTGTCAGAATATTAATTCTAATAACATAACACGCTGTAAACATAGTCTGATGATAACTGACAATTTCATGTTCAAAGAAAAGAAGTTATTACAAGAGATATATTGATACATATCAAGGAAACTTATGGGTAGTGTATTGTACTGTAGATAGATGTTCACCAGATTATCTGACCCCTGCATGTGTGAGAGACACTTATGCAAATTGTAAGCATTATAGATAGAAATACTGACAATATACTATCTTCTCAGTTGTCTCCCAAAACGTCAAAATTCAAAGTTATCAAAATAGAATATTCTGCAGTGTAAATATGACACCATTTTACAACAAGGTTCTTAACATTTTCACTGCAGTAGTTTGCCCCAACCAATCATTATCAATGGTGAGTGTGGAGTAGGTTACAGGGAAACAGGGGTGAACAAGTTCAAGCCTATAATGAAAAGAAAAGCAGCATATTCCAAAGATACCATTTGTGGTCAAAGTTGGCAGTTTTGAAACAACAGCTTGTTTTGTTTTTCCTCCTTTTTTCCTTCAGGTTTTTGTTTTAAATCAGAGTAATGTTGTAGGGGCTCTATTATAAGTTGATGATGACAATTGGTCGTATCAGAGCACGAAGGTTGTAACTGATATTTTGTGAAAGTCATTCGCCTTCTGAAAAGTAAATGACTTGCTACAGTTTCTTAAATTCAAACAAAGTGAAAAATTTCGTGTAAAACCATCATTTAATATTCATTTGAATGTGTTTCGCATTCATATTATGGACAATTGTATTCAAAATTCACCTTTACTTGCACACCTGTTCAATGCTAAAATTTGGACTTACAACCCTTACTGCACTGACGCAACGTGTTTCCATGGCAACATCATGGTTTGTGAATATTTATAAACAACCTTTTAAGACTTTCTCTTTGTTATGTCTTTTGGCGAGTTCATTTTTCCTGTTCACAATTAGGCGTGTCTATATCAATATTTTTCATCATGTTTCATCTTTGTCAGAGTTGTTCAGGATCCTTGTCGTCTTGGTTACCACCATCATTAGCATTTTCTGGTTTGTTCTTCTCGTCTTCATCTTCCTTGCTGTCCTCTTTCACCTCACTCTCTTTGCTGTCCTCCCCTGTATCGGCATCTTTAATGTCCTCGTTCACATCATCTTCCTCCTCCATGCCTTCCACACCTCCACTGAGCTGATCATCAAGCTCGGTATCTTCCTCTGCATCGTCTCCGTCATCTTTTGTTTTGTCTTCGTCTCTCTGGCCCTCCAACAATTTCCCTTTGTTCTCTTTCTTCTTCGTTGATGTGATGTTCACGCCGCACAGTCGCAAAATGTGGTGGCGGTCTCCCTTGGAGACGAATGACCTGACAGAGGTCTTCCCTCTCCATCCAACGACAATGATGTTGTTCTCATCTGGACAGCTATCAGAGAGAGACAATAAGAGTGTGAATTTCACAGTGGTTTGTGTTGAATCGTTGGTAATATGAGAACTAGACAAGCTGCCTAAATTGAGGAGTTGCCAACACTGTCAGGTGTAACGACTGTGTAGCAGTCAGTCGATCACAAAGAAATCAACCTCGTGGAAGTTGAAATGTTGTCTGGAAGGGGGCCAGACGTAGTCAAACACCACCACCCAGATCTGCAAAAACAATGCTTGCTGGACAGTTAGCAAGATGTGCCTGGATGATGTGTGGTGTTGTTTTGACTACTCGTGACCTCCTTCCAGACAATGTTTCAACTTTTGCAGAGTTGATGTCTTTATGATTGACTTTTATTATGGCCTAGATGATAGCTTCACCTGAGTGTCAGGAAATCCTCAATTTATTCAGTATGTCACGTTACCATATTGCCAATGATTCAACGCAGACCATCCTAAGTTCAGAATAGCTTCAGAAAACCTCTATCAAACATTAAAACCCTGACACCACATCTTATAGAACCTCAAAGTTGCTAACACAATAACATTTAACTCACCTGTCAGCTGGTGGCTCATAGATAAACATCACACTACCCTGACCTGAAAAAGATACACCAGAAATAATTTTGAAATGGCCAAAATATTGAGTTACACTGTTCCCTGTGACAATATCAGCCTTTCATTCAAGATACCGTAATAGTTATGTTTCAAGTATTTTTTAATAATTAAACAACGATGATTTCTGAACCATATATTACTTAAAGATTCCTTTGCAGCGTCATTATATTGGTACTTCTACATACATCAGCAATGTAAAATACCTTGCCTGAAAGCCAAATAAGAGATTTTTTCTACATATACAACATCCAGATATTCGCATCTCTTCAAACATTTTTGAGCAATAGAGTGCAGCCTCACCGTAATGAATTGTGTGTCCTTCACACAATGATTATGGAGACAACTGATGCAAAACCCATTAAAAGAAAACATTATCATTGTTCCCCATGTAGCAAACTCAAATGTTATTGACACAAACCAGTTTTACTGACTTGTATCTGGATCATTAATTTGACCTATAGAGTCTTCAGCTTGACCATTGATTTCTATTTATAAAGTCACAGGCCACTGCTTTGATATACCATATTTATTCAGGAAAGCGACCCAGGTGCTCAGCTTTTGCTAGAATATAGTTTCACCTTTGAACAACCACACAATGTAAGGGAGAGGAATTTAAGCAAGTTGGGGGCACTCACCAGAAAAAATACGGTAATTCCTTTAAATTCATCACAGCCTTTCACTTAGCCCCATTAGATCACCGTAAGGTCAAACACACTCACCTACAAAATCAATACTTCCTACAAAAGGACACAGTATCTTTCTTTCAAGTAAATAACTTGCACTTTTCTCAAAATAACTGATTCAACCAACCTCTGACAAAGAAATATCAAAGACCTGTCTTACAAAATCAAGGCGGTCAAGTGGATTAATTATTCTGCGTTATGAAAATCTGAAAGTTTCCTGTGATTACATGCTTCACAACTTTTGTTGGAGTGTGACCAATGAAGTTGTACAAGGTCCATTTATTGTAACTAATAGTATCAAAGGGATTTGGAAATAGCCAGGAAAAGATCAATAATCCCTTATTTTGGTATGAAATTTAATTATATATCATGATTTCAAAAAGCAGTTATGTGCACTTTTTCACTGCTTGCTGCTTTATCACGCAAAGGCCCAGTACTTGGCATCCTTTTTTTTTTTTTTTTGAAAAAGATAAATTTATTTCAACATAGTCACAAATAAAACAAATCTACATAACTGTGAATGCGTTAAAATTACAATGCGTCTTGTGTGAAAAAACAAATAATTAGCTGTTTGATTACAAAGATCATCATATGAATGCATTCAGGATGCATTCTTCTCCTTCCAGTCTTACAAGGCTTGAAAACTTTGTGATAAAATCCTCAGTTTTGTTCATCATCTTATAAATGAAATACAATGTATTCATCCATGAGGAGAGATGACATTTCAATTGCATGACATAGGATTGAAGGGAAACTTTAATTCCATCAAGAGTAACCGAATTTCGAATATTCCAAACTGTATATTTTACAAAGGAAGTAATACAGTAAATAATGTCAGATGTTGCATTATTATCATTTTCGATTCCTGCAATTGCTAATCTTTTGATATTGATATTATTATCAAAGTTGTGGTTTCTGACAAAGAAAGAAATACATTTCTGCCAGATTTCTTTAACATATTTACACTCAAATAATATGTGTTCCAGTGTTTCTTCTTGGCCACAAATATGGCATTTCCATCACTTAATTGAAAGTTTTGGCCAAGCTTCCTGTGACTAGGCCTCGATGGAAAATCTTCCAATTTAAATCATTTACTGAATTGCTGACAATTTCTGTTGAATTAAGACGGCTGAATAGAGTAGCTTTGTAACTGTCAGTAAGACTTAGATTCTCAGCCATTTTTGACCAATCTGACCTCTGACTGCATGCCATTTCTTATCAACTAATTTCCAATAAAGTGACTTGGTTTTGACCTCACTTTTTGTCAGACCATAATTCTCTAAGTCTAAGATATCATAGTTTTCTTCATTTTGGATGTTTGAAGAAATGATTTGTTTCCAGGAATCTGGAATAGCATTGAGGAGTGTTTCATACTCTGTTTGATTTCCTCTTGCACATGTCTATTTGTACCTCCTCTAATTTTTGCAATTATTTCCCATTGTTGAAGCCAGTCATTTCTGTCATCATTCCAGATGTCCCTAAGCCTTAAAATTCCACTCTTTGACCATTTGTCATAAAAGAGGACACTTCCTTCATTCTTAATATTGTCGTTACACCACAGAACTTCTCTAAGAAGATTCTGTTTTGATGTTGGCAGATTCACTCTTGTAAGTCTAAGTGACTTCCAGGTATTTAACATATCCCCATACACCATTGGGGTTCGTTTGTTGTTGACTTTGAAATTGAGATGGAGGTAGTGATAATCACTATTAAGTTTATTGTCATAACTCGCTATGAAGCACTTGGCAACCTAGGGTTACTGGTTGGGTTTACTGCGCCCTCAACAGTAGAACTCGCCAAAAACCATAATATCATGTTACAATGTCGAGAAAAGGGTACCAGGAGGTCACCCAATCAACACTTTTATACACTGTTCACATTGGGTGACCTTGCCATAGCCTCGTCTTAATTGTGTACCATATTGTCATGTTGTTGGTACGTTCCAATGTTGAGGGCGCACTAACCCCTGGGTACACGTGTATGCCTAGGTATGTCGCCTAAGCCCAGACCAAACAGTTGTTCGAGTGCGGTGTCCAGGCCACAAGCTGAGCCTCAAAAGGTCATTTGGTGAAATCATTATTTTCATAGCCTTCAACAATAATAATGTGAACGCATGTATATTTCAAAGGAATTCAGTGAAAAATTTTCAGAAACAGCAAACTGAAATCTGGTCGCATTACTATGATTTCCAATAAGCATGGCAACTAGTGTCCGATATTGCGAGCCTGACCAACCTTGACAGCATTTGTGCCATTGAGATTCAGTTGATTTTTGTTGTCTGAGGTAAATTTCTACGCCTTTCTTATCTTTAAAAGAATTTCAAACGAAACACAGCATAACTTTGTCTGAGGTATTTTTCTATTCCATGTTATCTTTGAAATCATGTATATAATTTCGCAGAAGGTATGTGAAGACCAAGAAATCATATAGTCTTTGCCCTGTACAAAAATGTGCGCGCCGAGTTCCTTACTCATGCTACTGATGACCAGAAATGATTGACAACATGTCCACGGCGTACTATTCCTAAAGTAGTTCAAAAGTTTAAACGCAGAATCACTACGGAAAACTTGCACAAAAATAATAAATTCTTGGCTGGTGCATGTCATAGGTATAATATTCCCCAATATTTTTCTAAATTCAGCTGACAGCTCGGAAATAAACTTGACAAAATAACTGTGTGAACACTCATCTTTCACTCACGGTGACACAGTCATTATGTCACTCACTTTTTTCCTTAATATAGAAAAATATTTGAGAATAATATCTAAAAATACCGTCAATGACGCTGTACCTTCTCTAATGTGTGGCCAGGTCAGGTAATTGGTTGTTGGCATGGAGTTGTTGGTAAATAGTTGATGATGTAGGGGCATGAGGTGGGATATGGACCCAAAGAACCCAAAAGATGATTAAATACATCAATCAAAAAAATTCTAAGCTACAGTATAAACTGCCTAAAGATAGTTCAATGTGGCAAAAAGTTAAACAATTCAGAAATAAGAATTAACAGTCCAAAATAGTAATGACGCACTTCCTTACTGACCTGAGTGCATGTGAAATACACAACCTGGCATCTGTAAATTAAATGTATACCAAGTGATCATTTCCAGTCACTTTTAAACTGTTTTTAATGGATTTTCCAAAGAGTCCTGTGGAAATGATGAAAAACGCCTATCTGGTCTTGTGTTTGTATAACCTCATGGCTGATAATTGTCATAGTATTGAAAAAAATTGAAAGTGAAGAAATTACTGTTTTTAATAGGCATATTTTCCTTGAAATACATGACCATGTAAAGAATATATGCTAAAAGTGTTTAAGAGTAAATTTCTTTTCAAAAAATAATTTAATTTGTGACCAAAGGATTTTTATTCTTTGAGTTTACAAATTCAAACATTGCAATTTGTTCAATCATCTTGTGCAGTGCAAAATTTATAAAATGACTGAAAAACAAAAAAAAATTGGCAGAATTACAGTCTACCGTATGTGATGTAAAATTATGGGTTGACATCACGATAACTGTTAATCTGTTTGAAGTACTAATATACTATAATTTAAAAAAGAAAAATTCATGCAGAAACGGTAAAATATATTGTCAGCAATGTAGTGTTAATTTGGACTTTACATCAAAATATGCCTTTGCTGGATACCAAATATATAGGGCGAAATATCAGCCATGTTCAGCAAAATCCACACAACAGCATTGATCCTTTTCTAATTTGATTTGATTTGCTTATGTTATCCTTGTATGACAGTCAGTACAATATGGAACTTGAACACAACACAGTGAATAAGTATGCTGTAAATGAAATGGTGTGGCTGCATCCACATGCAGCAATAGGAGTGCCTTTGTCTCTCACCCCTCATTTCCAACCTGTCCCATCCCTGAAAAAATAGTTTGGTCTTATATTTATAATGTTAATAATTTCTGTATTTTTTAAAATGTGCGCATCTCAAAAACTTTTGATCATAAACATTTTCATTGTTTTTTATAGCTGACCAATCAGTTAACCTGTTTATTTTGAATATTTGCGCATTTTTCCTCAGTATTTGACATTTTCTGAATACCTTCTTATTCAGTTTGTCATTTTCTAAAAGTTTAAATGCTCCATTGTGTGGTCAAGCTTTCCACAAGCATCAAATAGGTATACCACACGAACATGCTACGGCTTCTGAAAGCGCTCAGTGTGTAAGCATGTGGGAATTTTCGAAGCATTTTTTCTCGTTTAATTTGGCAAATTATCAGCAAATACCTCAATACTTCAAGGTACCCCTTTCTTCTCAATCGTTTCCTGGAGTTTCAAAGTCATACGAACGAAAATGAGCGAAAAATTTCGATGCAAAAATCGTGCATCAGCGAGAGTGGCGGCCATGTTTTCAACTCGCTATTTTTAGCCCACTGAGGCTATGCATACACAGCGTTCTATCGCAGTTGAGCCTGAGCGTAAAGACACTGAAAGTATTCATAGATAGATAGCCCATGATTCGACCTTTATTTTCGTGTTTTTCGTTTGAATTTTGGCCAAATAGTCGCTTTTTTAGCGGGTTTTGAATTTTTCTAAAGCATCTAAAAACATTATAATGATTTTTAATTATCAAACGAAAGAAAAAAAATAAGAAATTTAATTAATTATTTACAAAATAAAAATATTTTTGACAAGGTGAATCATGCAGCTCAAAAGCGAACGATCAATGTTTTGGACGAGTGTGAGCGATTTTCGCGGGGATTCCCCAGACCTATCGTTCATAGCTACGGCGCTTGAAAACACGGTCAGTTTCTGTGAAACGGGATGAAATTTTCTTTCAGGCGAGGCGTTTGAAGTCACTCTTGAGAAAAATTACTTATTTATCAGTGGTTGTTTTACCGTTTCATGAACCATTTTTTCGATTCAATCACTTGTTGACCTGAAAACAACGATATTTAGTACTCTTTTTCAACAGACTTTAGTATGTAGCTGCCGATACGGCTGTCAAAATACTATCGTTTTCAAAGTACATTTTGAGCGAACTTTATAAATTAACATTCTGAACCACAGTGTAATGTTATGCTTGGAATTTTGTTGCTTTTGAGGTTCATTCGTAGTTTTTTATAATGATTCTGTTCCTTTCCATCATCAAACATCGACAAGTATAAAATTAGCCCTAATCACTTAAATGAGAATTATGTGTTTCCTTTCGGTTTTTTAATATGTAACGAAATAAATAAGTTGATTTGTTTTGATCCTTTCCACGTATTGGTATTTTTTCCTGGTTGAAAGTTACTAATATCCTTTAATAGTCCTTAGTCTCTACAATCTCAGAAAAGAATGAAACGATTGATTTATAAAAGAAACTTTATTGCGACACACTTCAGTCATTTTCATAACTCTGAAGTTCAAAATTGAGTGTGCTGTACTCATATCTTGGCAGTGTTGAACTCTTCTGTTGTAGTATCTGCAATCGAAACTGGTACTTCACATAGAATAATTAAAAGCATTTCATCAACAGTTTTCAAATTCCACTTACTTTCAATTTGAATGTTTCCAACGACCAAAACATATTGTGGATCATGGTAAGATTAAAACCTCACATATTCTAAAGGTACAGTAATATCAAATTACATAATTGGAGGCGTTAATAAAAAACAAGAAATGTTTAGGAAATTATGAAATGTAAATCAGAGCTGTTGAAAATTATTTAATTTTCAGGGTGTTGCCAAATCATGTGTGTATATAAGTATGTCTGGTTCTGAGACGAGCTGTATTGGCATACCGAAGGAATTTGTTGATAACTAAAAATTTAATTAAAAGAATGGTTGCCATGGAAACACTTGGTATAGGTTATTTTCAATAAAGTAGATATTCCTTCATCAAAATTTTGCTATGAACTTCATGAACATTTCAAAAATTTCCTAAATTTTCGTAGCCGGTGGTTAACCAACAAAAGTACATTCATGCAGGCTCTCGATCTCAGGGCCAGTGGCGACTCATTCAAAGCGAGAAATTTGCATAAATGGGTTTTTCTGTCACTCTTTTATCATTTAGAGTAGTTTTGTTGCTGAATGTTCGTTGGTGCTCATAACAAAGGTTTTCTAGAGATAAAAACCCAGAAAAGATGGTTTGACACTATAAAATACTTGCTCAGACATTGCGTATACATTTGTACATGGTAACTTTTCATATTTCATCATCCGATGTGAATGTCATTTTTTGTACAAAAGTGACATTTTTGGTCAAAATTACAGTGATCTGGGAAGTAAGTTTACCATATTTATATTTGAAACTTGTTGAAAAATTGTTTTTCTTTGCTGATATGCTTAGGTTGTACTTTTTAAACATCAATGCTCTTGGGTAGACTACCAAACATAGCTAATTTTCATATTTTACCCTGTTTTGGTGGCCCGCAAAGGCACAATTTTGCAGTAAAGTCAAACTTAACACTGCATTTCTGACTATCTGATTACCTTTCCTGCATGAACTTTCCCTTTTTTTAATTACACTTCAGTAGCACTGCATATAGATTAAGAATGCTTTGTAAGTTCACCAATTATTTTGCATCAGAATGACTGTAAATCTGCCAAAATTTGTATTTTTCAGTCATTTTATAAATTTTCCGCGATGCAGAATTGGACAAACTGCCATATTTGGATATGTTTACATCAAAAAGTAAATTTCCTTTGGTCAAAGATTAAATTATTTTGTAAAAAGAATTTACTTTTAAATACTTTTAGCATCACATTTGTTACAGAGTCATGTATTTCAGGGAAAACAAGCCTATTAAAATCTATGATTTCATCAATTTTAACTTTTTTCCAATCTATGACCTTCGGCCGCGAGGTTTTACATACACAAAAATCTTCATAACTTTTGAATGACTGAACCGATTTTGACCAGATAAAAAGTATTTTTCATCATTTCCAAAGCACTCTTTGGAAAATGCATCAAAAAAGCAATTTAGTGATTTTAAAATTTTCACTTGGAATACCTACATCAAATGTGGTACTTCATAAAGGAGGGTCTGCCTCTAGAGGGCGGGCATCATGAACACTCCTGTGTTTGTTGGTTAATTCCTCCACGTAAACTTCTGATTGTACTGTAAACATTGAACATGGCCGACGTCCGATTTTCCTGTCTAAAACTTTCACTCATTTTCGTTCATATGACTCTGAAACTCCAGGAAACGATTGGGAAGAAAGAGTTATCTTGAAATATTGAGGTACTCGCCGATATTTTGCAAAATTTAATGAGAAAAAATGCAAGGAAAATGCCGACAGGTTTACACAATGACCGTTTTCAGACTCGGAGGCATATGATCATCTGCAGATTATGCAACAGGCCCATATCACGTGAGGCCATGAGGGGATATCCACGCAACTCAGTACCAAACACTAGCGCACACAGAGTGAGCAAACACAAAGTGAGTACCCCTAACGTCAGCTCAGTAGTCTGTAATAGATCGTAGTCAACTAAGAACCTTGGTGAAAGGCTTAACACTGTGGCTATGCCGCTAAGTCCCTTTTGATTTTTGTCACAGCTCAAAATCATTCTCCCACACCTCAACCTGAACCATGAACACCCCCACCAGTTTATGATATGACCCATCACAATGGCATGACGTCAACGGATCTTGACAGACGGAAGTATTGACAGACGGAAGTTCTTGACAGCAGCATACTGGTTTTCAACTCTAATACCTTCTCTGTCTATAAATAGACACGAGAAGGTAATAATGCTAATAATATTACTTTATAGTAACTGCTAATATAAGAGACAAGCTGTATTTTTCAGACTGTATCAGTATAATTCTTCTCTGAGAAATACATACATAATTATCTGAGCGATGTTTCTTTGGTCTTTCATTTTATTTACTTACCATGGCTATTGATTTGTTTCCTGGAGTCCGGTGACATCTTGTGCACAAACGGATTTTCCTCCGTCAGCAGAGTGATAACGTCTTGCTTCGTAAGGTAAACTTTGCGATTATTAATGTACGACTGTAATGAAGCTGAACCCTGGCAGAAAGAAGCATCATAAAGTTTACGATTAACAATTCTCCGTTCAAAGTCTAAGGAATCTCATCTTCTAAGATGCTTCTATACCCAGCGATGGTAACTGGTGGAAGAATTGCTGTAGTTTCAAGTGTTTGTGAAAATCCATGAAAGGCAACCGATATGAGCTGCATTCTAAATTTGTATTCTGCACGAAGTATTTGCTTGTAGTTTGAGATACTTTTGAAATTTTACTCCTAATGTGACGAAACAAGAATCATTCAGAGAGAGGACAATGATAAGAATAGTCATTTACTACTTATTATGGTGGAATCATAATTCAACCCATGATGGCACTGTCACCTTTAGCTGTTCCTCACTTCAACAATTTTAGATCAAAACGGAAACTCTGGACACACTATTTGAGTCGACCATTATTACCAGAAACAACTTCAGATGTGCTCTAAAGTCGGGTGCTTTCAGGAGATAAAATTTTACAAATTTCAAGGAATTCTCTCCAAAATGAAAAGTCCCAAAGGCAAAATAAATGATAGCAATACCTCTTGTGTCAGTCTATAGCCGCAGGACACCTCGGTGGAATCACTCCTGCACCAAACACGTATGCCACTGTTGATTATCTGTTCCACAGAGAAAGTGGACAATACAGATTAAAGTTGTGTCATGATAATTTTGCATTACAGTGGAATTTGATTGAGTGTCCGTTTTGCCTTGCAGAGCTCGACAAGTCTACATGTTGCTTATCATTAGAAAAGTAAACATTTGCAACAAATTGAGTATTTGGTGTTAGATTACAGCGCACGCGGCGAACGTTTCCCAGACACTGTCTCGTCTACAATAATGACAGTCGTTTCAGCATGCCACTCATGCACAACAAGCTTGACACCGCACTATAGCTATAGCACATCATCATTTAGGAGTGTTTAGCATTTTCTGGTTGACAATATTAAGTGTTGTATCGTGTGAAACTTGTTGATAGAGTAGACAGCACTCGCAATGCTACAAACTGCATGCTGAAGGAACTGTTGTTGTGATTGCTGACATCGAGAGGAGAAGAAAGTTTTTTTTTTAAAGAATTTACTTGTTTCTTCATAAAGTTCCCAATTTAAAGTAAACACCTAAAAGACATGGGGCCCGGGGGCACCGACGTCCTTTGTATCTCCTTGCTGTTTATTATTTGCCATAAATGTGAAATTTGGCAAAAAGTCAAATTGTTTGGACATAAATGAAAGTTATTTGAACTGGTTGGTTACTGCTCCAGCATAAGTTCAAGTGTGGATTCTAAGTATCAACAACCCTGATATGAAAGTGAATTAAGAATTAGAGATGGGACTCAATAGGATCAACAATATCTAAAACAGGAAACGGTGAACTTATATAATACAGAAGAGGAGAAAATTTAGCCAATGGCTAATCTAAACCAAATTACTTAAACTGGACTGTTGGCATTGATTACACATGTATTTATTGTCCATCATACAGAAAATAAATTTGGGCCATTGACTAAAAAACATTTGCTTGTTACACTCACCACACTTGTACTTAGTATTTGGAGTGTACACCTATCTACAATACAATGATAAAAAGTTTGGACTATGTAGGTCAACAGTGCATCTTTAATGTGTGAGACTAAACAAGCTTACCCCTCAAGTATGTATAGGCCAAAGACAATATTTAATTTTGAATTATGTAGTGCAGGGAAGGACATACAATATGGTGAAAAGCAAATTAAATATAACAAGTCATCGTTGATGACACAGTCCCCACTTGTTAATGGGTACTTTGATTACAGGTCCTCAGAGAGGATAGAGTCCTCTTCATTAGGTCTGTGATAAAAATACTTTTGAATAAATTTGCTTGATACATGTCTGGGCTGTAGTTCAGGACATGAAAAAAATCGTAATAAAATGGCCACATGGCGGCCTTATTGGATCGTATCACAGAACAAATCTATGTGCATATGTAACACAGACATCCAGCTCTATGGGTTTGCTCAGAATTAGATATACGAATAATTAATGAGGTACAGTATGAAGCATCATAAGGTCTCCCATCATACCATATATGAAGGGTGTACCACTTGTGGTTACTGAGCTATGGACAAATATGTATATTTGAGGTTAAAGGACATCAAGGTCATGTGACATTTTGTCAAAATAATTGTATTGCTAAGTTATCGCTATATACCAAAAATCAGACCTCTAGCTCTATTGGCTCGCTCAAAATTAGATATGCGCATAATTGATGAGGTACAATATGTGGCGTCATAAGGTTTCCCATCATACCATATATGAAGGGTGTAGCACTTGTGATTACTGAGTTATGGACAAATATGTATATTTGAGGTCAAAGGTCACTGAGGCCACATGACATTTTGTCAAAATAATTGTATTGCTAAGGTATCCCCATATACCAAAAATCAGACCTCTAGCTCTATTGGCTCGCTCAAAATTAGATATGCGCATAATTGATGAGGTACAATATGTAGCGTCATAAGCTGTCCCATCATACCATATATGAAGGGTGTAGCACTTGTGGTTACTGAGTTATGGACAAATATGTATATTTGAGGTCAAAGGTCACCAAGGTCACATGACATTTTGTCAAAAAAACTGTATTGCTAAGTTATCCCTATATACCAAAAATCAGACCTCTAGCTCTATTGACTCGCTCAAAATTAGATATGCACATAATTAATGAGGTACAATATGTGGCGTCATAAAGTGTCCCATCATACCATACATGAAGGGTGTAGCACTTGTGGTTACTGAGTTATGGACATATATGTATGTTTGAGGTCAAAGGTCACCAAGGTCACGTGACATTTTGTCAAAAAAAATGTATTGCTAAGTTATCCCTATATACCAAAAATCAGACCTCTAGCTCTATTGGCTTGCTCAAAATTAGATATGCACATAATTAATGAGGTACAATATGTGGCGTCATAAGCTGTCCCATCATACCATATATGAAGGGTGTAGCACTTGTGGTTACTGAGTTATGGACATATATGTATATTTGAGGTCAAAGGTCACCAAGGTCACGTGACATTTTGTCAAAATATCTGAGATATCTTCGTGAACGGATGGACTCACGGATGGACTCATGGACGGACATGACCCAATCTATAAGCCCCCTGGACTTCATCCGTGGGGACTAAAAACTGTGTCACTGCATCCTTTTTGCAATATGAATACGATGAGAAACTAAATTATTATTTTTCTTGGCCTCATACATGGGAGTCTATGGACTGCCTTATACATGGGAGTCTATGGACTGCCTTATACATGGGAGTCTATGGAGGTGAAAACTAAAAAGTCCTCTAACACGGCCAAATTTGATCGCATTGTGAAACAAATTGACGTGCATCTGTATGGGGTACGGTACTATCCTTGTGGAAAGTTTGAAAGAAATTGACCTGGGCATGTCTTAGATATCTGCATGAACGGACGGACGGACGCACGCACGCACGGACGGACGCACGCACGGACATGACCAAACCTATAAGTCCCCCCGGACGGTGTCCGTGGGGACTAAAAACTGAATATACAATTATATGTGTGAGACTAAATAAGCTTACCCTCAAGTATGTATAGGCCAAAGACAATATTTAATTTTGAATTATGTAGTGCAGGGAAGGACATACAATATGGTGAAAAGCAAATTAAATATAAAAATAGTGACAATGTCACTGGTCGCTCCCATATAGTTATCAAAACAAGCTAAAATCAAGCTAAAAGATTTTTTTATCACAAATAGAAACAATTCCCCCAATAAAATAAAATTATACAAATTTCACCAGAATTTGATCAAATCTTACTGACGTCACCCGTAAAAACCTCTACACTAAGTTTCAACTCAATCGGACGTGTGGTTTCAGAGTTAAAAAAAATTTTTGATCAAAAATGAAAAAAATAGCCAAAAAATGCAAATATGCAAATTTCACCACGATTTGCCCAGATTTGAGAAAGGTCACTCCTATGCACTTCCATACCAAGTTTCAAATCAATCAGACTTGTGGTTTCATAGAAGAAGATTTTTTGACCAAAAATGGGAGAAAATTACAAAAAAATTCATGAAAAATAGCAAGTCCAAGATACTGACCCAAGATGTGCACAATCATTTCAGGTCAGCCCAAAGTACTTACATGCTAATTTTTCATCTAATCTGCTCAGTGGCTATTGAGATTTTCAATAAAATGTAAACTTGTAAACATATATACATATGGCTATGGGAGCTAACAAACGACCCAATGGTCGACAGAGCTCTGCTGTGTTATGAAGAGAGCAACGTTTTGTGACATATGTATTGATGAAGAAGGTTGAGATCTTTGATAGCTCATTTCAGGATGGCCTGACCTAAAATGGCAAAATTAGCTGCAAAAATACAAAATTGATGATTTCATCATAATTATGTATAAAATGTATACCAAATATCAAAGCTATCACATGAGTAACTTTTGAGAAACAAATATTTTGACCAAAAACGGCAAAAACTGACCCAAAAATACAAAAATTGAAGATTTCATCAAATTTCACTATATCACACTAAGAGAACCCCCAGGAACCTGTATACCAAATATCAAAGGCATCAGACAAGTAGTTTTTGAGAAACACATTTTTTGACCAAAAATGGCAAAAATTGCACCAAAATACAAAATTGCAGATTTCATCATATATTCTGTATATCATATTTAGTTTATCTGTAGGAACCTGTATACCAAATATCAAAGCTGTCAGACGAGCGGTTTTGATGAAATAAATTTTTGACCAAAATGACAAAAAAATTCCTTAAAAATACAGATTTGCTTATTTCATCACAATTTGAACAAATCCAAGTTGGGCTATCCCTAGGGACCTGTATACCAAATATCAACGCTGTCAGACGAGCGGTTTTGATGAAATAAATTTTTGACCAAAAATGACAAAAAATTCCTTAAAAATACAGATTGGCTTATTTCATTACAATTTGAACAAATCCAAGTTGGGCTATCCCTAGGGACCTGTATACCAAATATCAAAGCTGTCAGACGAGCGGTTTTGATGAAATAAATTTTTGACCAAAAATGACAAAAAAATTCCTTAAAAATACAGATTTGCATATTTCATCACAATTTGAACAAATCCAAGTTGGGCTATCCCTAGGGACCTGTATACCAAATATCAAAGCTGTCTGACCAGCGTTTATGAAGAAGGAGATTTTTTACCAAAAACGCCTTTTTTGGCACTAATTTGCATATTTTTGGCAATGACAACTTCATTTGAACAAAATCTCATCTACAGCCCATCATCCATGTACACACCAAATATCAAGATGAAATGTGCAGCGGTTTTGGAGTTTTTGATGTTGACGGACAGACATACAGACATACAGACATACAGACATACAGACATACATACATACAGACATTTTCCTAGCCTATAAGAATAGCTTCCATTGCCATATATACATATGGCTATGGGAGCTAAAAACTGAATATACAATTATATGGAAATGTTGTTTTACAGTCATGAGTATCTGGTGTGTGCCGAGAGACAAATATTAAAATTGGACAGTATCATCCTGACCACAGTTTGTCTGACTGGTTGTTTCCTTCTGATTTTCTGACACGGTGATAGGTACAAAATATTATGCTATTCACGATAGTTATACAACATAGCTTGCATTTTGTTCACAGTAGAACTGAGTTTTACATGTAAGATAACTTTCTCGTAAACTGTAAATTCTGGCTTCTGGCAGCTCAAACGTCGCAATACTACATTTTTTGATATGATATGGAGTGACTTCCACACATATGCAATATGCAGTGACAGTTGATATATTCATAGTAAGAGTCTACTACATTCAAGCATAGTGATGTTGACAACTACATGCATGCCAGTGCACGATTTCAAAGTAGCAAGGATGAAATTCTAATGGTCTTTTAGTGGAAATATAGGTATTAAACGACAGTGAAACAAACAACATTAGTTATCGTGACCTTGCTGAAGTGCAATCTCGGATCATGTATGATCTGATGATCATGCCAAATTTATACCATGTCGGATTATGCTGTGATTCTGAAGTGCGCGTACTTCCTAAGTAAATCGGTCAACATCCCTGCGTACGATGCTGCGTGTTCCGCTACAGCTAATCGCCCCGCTCACCCTACGTACGGGTCTTTGCAGGACTGTGGTGAGCGGGGCGATTCGCTGTAGCGGAACACACAGCATCGTAGGAAGGGCTAGGTCAACATAAGCATGCACACACTCAGACTGTCTTTAGCGATCGGAGTCAACAATGATGTCAAAATCAATGCAGAACTGTCGAAATTACCCAAAACAAGTCATCGTTGATGACACAGTCCCCACTTGTTAATGGGTATTTTGATTACAGGTCCTCAAAGAGGATAGAGTCCTCTTCATTAGGTCTGTGATAAAAATACTTTTGAATGAATTCGCTTGATACATGTCTGAGTTATGGTTCAGGACATGAAAAAAATCGTAACAAAATGGTCGCACAGTGGCCATATTGGATCGCATCACAAAACAAATTGATGTGCATAGCTATGACATCGGTCGATGTCCTTGTACCAACTTTGAATAAAATTGGTCGAAACATGCGGATATGCCTGAGAAATGGCTCTGTACATGAAAAAATTGTAATCAAATGGCCGCCTGGCAGCCATATCGGATCGTATCACAAAACAGATTTACGTGCATATGTATGACATAGGTCAATGTCCTTGTACCAACTTTGAATAAAATCGGTTGAGATATGCCTGAGTTATGGCTCCAGTGTTCTCCCCAGAGCTATTAAAGAGTGGTAGCCGCCACTCTATAATTTTTGGTAAACAATAGAAACTCATTACCATAACAATTACATTTATTGTTATGCAAATTAGCCGCCACTCTATCAGAAAATCCTGGGGAGATCACTGGGCTCTGTACATGAAAAAATCGTAATAAAATGGCCGCACAGCGGCCATTTTGGATCGTATCACAAAACAAATTGCCGTGCACAGCTATGACATTTGTCAATAAGCTTGTACCAACTTTGAATAAAATCGGTTGAAACGTGCCTGAGTTATGGCTCTGTACATGAAAAAATTGTAATAAAATGGCCGCCTGGCGGCCATATTGGATTGTATCACAAAACAAATTGACGTGCATATCTATGACATTGGTCTATGTCCTTGTACCAACTCTGAATAAAATCGGTTGAAACGTGCCTGAGTTATGGCTCTGTACATGAAAAAATCGTAATAAAATGGCCGCCTGGCGGCCATATTGGATCGTATCACAAAACAAATTGATGTGCATATCTATGACATTGGTCAATGTCCTTGTACCAACTCTGAATAAAATCGGTCGAAACATGCCTGAGTTATGGCTCTGTACATGAAAAAATCGTAATAAAATGGCCGCCTGGCGGCCATATTGGATCGTATCACAAAACAAATTGACGTGCATCTGTATGACATTGGTCAATGTCCTTGTACCAACTTTGAATAAAATCGGTTGGAACATGCCTGAGTTATGGCTCTGTACATGAAAAAATCGTAATAAAATGGCCGCCTGGCGGCCATATTGGATCGTATCACAAAACAAATTGACGTGCATCTGTATGACATATGAAGTAATCCTTGTATCAAGTTTGAATGAAATCGCTCCAGGCATCTCAGAGATATCTGCGTGAACGGACGGACGGACGCACGGACGGACGGACGGACGGACGCACGCACGGACGCACGCACGGACATGACCAAACCTATAAGTCCCCCCGGACGGTGTCCGTGGGGACTAATAAGCAACAGAAAACTAAAAGTTATCGCTATGTCGAAAGGACAGTACATCAACATAAAACGACGCTAGTTTGTTATGACATGGAGGTAGAAGGACAGAGCGTTCCCTCGCTCTCACCCAGCTATTAGTACGGGCCGCCGTTGGGATTGCCTCGCTGAAGCAATGGTACTGGGGTCCAGTGGGGAGTACCGAGTACGGAGGCCACCATTCTTCAGTCTATCGAAGGAGCGTTTCGTGCCAAAAAATACATGACAGCAACAAAAGTACCATCACTGTGAACTTCATATTTACAAAACAGAATCAAATACACGCTAAAAACCCCCAAAAACGTCAAGATTCGCACCAGACGCGAGAAACAAGATGGCGTCGGTTTGATTTTTCAAAAACAATGCTAACTTGTTATATGCGCATGCGCATATTAAGGGGAGACCCATTTGATTTGGGGGGGGGTATGCAGGAATTTTTTTTTTTGTCAGAGAGACAGCATTTTTTTATTTCTACTGTCAGACCTGCATCAATTTTTTTTTCAAATGGAGTAGCAGTGAATTTTCAAATTTCAGCCACTGTTTCATATATCACAGGATGGTTTTATGTATTCATTTTACATTCCAACAAATGAAAAGAAAATGGAAAGTCTAGAATATATACAACTTTCAATTGTAGAACACTTTTTTGGCAAATCAACTGTGATCAGTACTATACCTGCTTTTCTTTAAAATAGTCAATTCCTTTTAAGTTCTCAGGGGGGGGGATGTTATCTTTTGTGGTCAGAGAAACAAGGCTCACACATTGTATTTCTTTATATTTGTTGTTCCTCAATTTTTCATTGTCAACTTGTAATCTTTCTAACATATTTATATTGAGAGAATAATGTATTGGTTTTAACACTAGTTTATTGACTCCTGTCTTGTGTTTTAAATTTTCACAATTTACAGAAGTCAAATAGTCCCATCTAGATATTGCCTATACCATTGAGATATTGCAACGGAAATCCTGAAATATGATTTCTTGGGTCAGAAAAGGGAAGGGAAACATCGAGTGCACTGAGGTGTAAAGTAGTGAATGCTTATATCGTGAGCGCTGAAAAAAAAACAAACATAAGAATTGCTTGTGGTAAAAACATTTGCGCTGCCTATGGCAGCATGCCAGCAAAGAATACATGAGGATGAAGTTTCCAAAATTTTGCTCATTTCAACTGCATTGTGACAATTCCTTTTTTATTTCTGTCTGTTATGAGAATTTTTTTTTCTAAAGCCATTAACAGGCTTAATTTTTTTCTTTTATTTGACCTGGTGACATTTTTTTTCTCAAAATCCTCCATACCCCCCCCCCCCCCCCCGGAAATCATGTGGTTTTCCCCTAAGTGAGCCCCTGACCTATACGGGCCAGTGGATTGCTTCCTCAGTAGAGCTGATATGCCTGCCGGTACCGGTGTTTATCGCCTACGGAGGCCATCATTCTTCAGTTGATCAAAGGCGCCTTTCGTACCAAAAAATACACGACAGCCGCAAAAGTGCATCACTGTCAACCTCATAACTATAGAACATATTGAAACACACAGTGAAACGTTCACGACGTAAAAAATGTACCAACACCAAGAAACAAGATGGCGTCCGATTCGATTCTTCAACTCAGAATTGTCCTAGAATTGTGCGCATGCGCAGACGGTAGCTTAACGAAAGCGAGGCAAAATCAAGTAAATATAAATAAAAATGGATAAAATATTGTTTAAATAATATAAGGCATGTATCACCAAATTTTGAACATTTCTGACGGCATTGCAACTATACGAACACCCATGCCAAATATCACAATAATCAAATCAGTGGTTTTGAGGAAAAATTGAAAATAGTGGTTTTCACAAAAAAGCTAAAAAAGTGACTTTAAAATGATTCAATCAAAAAAGAAAAAGACCGTTTGAGATACATGCCAAAGTGACCACCAGACCAAATTTCAGAAAAAGTTACTGAAGCGTTTCTGAGATACCTGCGTCCACAGCATACGGCCCACTGTATGCAACAACAGAGGCCGCGTCATCACATTAGTACTTTGTGCCCACAGGGCACAAAGGAATAAAAACTGATGATGTGCATGTAGTGCAGTGTTATGCTTGTTGTCAGTGACATGCTGAAACGACTGCAGTGATCGTGACGAGACAGTGTATGGGAAACGTTTGCCGCGCGCTGTAATCTAACACCAACCAAAGACGAAGACTCAATTTGTTGCAAATGTTTACTTTTCTAATGATAAGCAACATGTAGACTCGTCGAGCTCTGCAAGGCAAACCGGACACTCAATCAAATTCCACTGTAGCAAGGAAAACACATTAATTCAAAAAGAAACATGGGGCCCGGGGGCACCGACGTCCTGTGTGCCTCCTTACTGTTTATTATTTGCCATAAATGTGCAATCTGGCAAAAAGTCAAATTGTTTGGACATAAATGAAAGTTAATGTGAAAGTGAATCAAGAATAAGAGATGGAACTCAATAGGATCAACAATATCTAAAACAGGAAACGGTGAACTTATATGATACAGAAGGGGAGAAAATTTAGCCACAAACTATTGTAATATAATGGACAATGGCTAATCTAAACCAAATTACTTAAACTGGATGGTTGGCATTGATTACACATGTATTTATTGTCCATCAAATAGAAAATAAATTTGGGCCATTGACTAAAAAACATTTGCTTGTTACACTCACCACACTTGTACTTAGTATTTGGAGTGTACACCTATCTACAATACAATGATAAAAAGTTTGGACTCTGAAGGTCAACAGTGCATCTTTAATGTATGAGACTAAATAAGCTTACCCCTCAAGTATGTATAGGCCAAAAACAATATTTAATTTTGAATTATGTAGTGCAGGGAAGGACATAGAATATGGTGAAAAGCAAACTAAATATAAAAATACCGTCAATGACGCTGTACCTTCTCTAATGTGTGGCCAGGTCAGGTAATTGGTTGTTGGCATGGAGTTGTTGGTAAATAGTTGATGATGTAGGGGCATGAGGTGGGATATGGACCCAAAGAACCCAAAAGATCATTAAATACATCAATCAAAAAAATTCTAAGCTACAGTATAAACTGCCTAAAGATAGATAGTTCAATGTGGAAACAAGCGACCTAGCGGCCGATATAGCTCCGCTGTGTTTATGTAGAGAATAACTATTTTTTACACATGTTGATTAGGAAGGTGGAAATCTTTGATAGCTCAATGCAGAGGCCAGAAAAAAGTGGCTAAAATAAGCTGCAAAAATACACAATTGAAGATTTCATCATACTTTGAATATATCACATCGGATCATCCCTAAGAACATGTCAACCAAAGCTATCTGATGAGTAGTTTTTGAGAATAAAATTTTCTGACCAAAGATGGCAACAATTGCCCCAAAAAATGAAATTGCAGATTTCATCATAATTTCAAGAGATCAAATTTAGTTCATAACTTCATCTATAGAAACCTGTATACCAAATTTCAAAGCTGTTAGACCAGTACTTTTTTTGAGAAACACATTTTTTGACCAAAAATGGGAAAAATTGCCCCAAAAATTCAAAATTGCAGATTTCATCATTATTTTTTAATAAATATCATTTAGTTCATCTATAGAAACCTGTATACCAAATTTCAAAGCTATCGGATGAGTAGTTTTGGAAATACACGTTTTGACCAAAAATGGCAAAAATTGCCCCCAAAATACAAAATTACAGATTTCATCAGAAATTCATTATATATTACTGAACTCATCCGTAGAAACCTGTATACCAAATTTCAAAGCTATCAGACCACTAATTTTTGAGAAACACTTTTTTTGACCAAAAATGGCAAAAATTGCCCCAAGATTACAAAATTGCAGATTTCATCATAATTTCAACAAATGTCATTAAGGTGATCTGTAAAAACCTGTATACCAAATTGCAAAGCTATCAGATGAGTAGTTTTGGAAATCCACATTTTTTGACCAAAAATGGCAAAAATTGCCCAAAAAATACAAAATTGCAGATTTCATCACAATTTCAATAAATATCATGTAGTTTATCTGTAGGAACCTGAATACCAAATTTCAAAGCTATCAGATAGATAGTTTTGGAAATACACATTTTTTGACCAAAAATGGCGAAAATTGCCCCAAAAATACAAAATTTCAGATTTCATCAGAAAATCAATATATATTACTCAGTTCATCTATAGAAACGTGTATAACAAATTTCAAAACTATTAGACCAGTACTTTTTGAGAAATACATTTTTTGACCAAAAATGGCAAAAATTGCCTAAAAAATGCAAATTTGCATATTTCTGCACAATTTGAACAAATCTCAAATAGATCATCCCTAGGGACATATGTACCAAATATCAAAGCTATCTGACTGGTAGTTTTGAAGAAGAAGATTTTTAAAGATTTTTTTACCAAAAATGACAAAAATTGCCTTCAAAATACAAATATGCAAATTTCACCACGATTTGAACAAATCTGACTGAAGTCACCCTATGTAAACTGCATATCAAATTTCAAAGCAATCGGACAAGCGGTTTCAGAGAAGAAGATTTTTTTACCAAAAACACCAAAAATTGCCCCAAAAATACAAATATGCAAATTTCACCACGACTTGAACAAACTTAAGTGTGGTCACCCCAAGTGAACTGCATATAAAATTTCAAAGCAATTGGACTTGCAGTTTCAGAGGAGAAGGCAATTGTTGACGGACGACGACGACGACGACGACGACGGACGACGGACGACGGACGACGGACGACGACGGAAAATCAACCTATTTGATAAGCTCCGCGTCGCTGACAGCGGAGCTAAAAAGTTAAAGAATTCAGAAATAAGAATTAACAGTCCAAAATAGTAATGACGCACTTCCTTACTGACCTGAGTGCATGTGAAATACACAACCTGGCATCTGTAAATTAAATGTATACCAAGTGATCATTTCCAGTCACTTTTAACTGTTTTTAATGGATTTTCCAAAGAGTCCTGTGGAAATGATGAAAAACGCTTATCTGGTCTTGTGTTTACCTCATGGCTGATAATTGTCATAGTATTGAAAAAAAATTGAAAGTGAAGAAATTACTGTTTTTAATAGGCATATTTTCCTTGAAATACATGCCTTTGAAATACATGACCGTGTAAAGAATATATGCTAAAAGTGTTTAAGAGTAAATTTCTTTTCAAAAAATAATTTAATTTGTGACCAAAGGATTTTTATTCTTTGAGTTTACAAATTCAAACATTGCAATTTGTTCAATCATCTTGTGCAGTGCAAAATTTATAAAATGACTGAAAAACAAAAAAAATTGGCAGAATTACAGTCTTTGTGATGTAAAATTATGGGTTGACATCACGATAACTGTTAATCTGTTTGAAGTACTAATATACTATAATTTTAAAAAAAAATTTATGCAGAAACGGTAAAATATATTGTCAGCAATGTAGTGTTAATTTTGACTTTACATCAAAATATGCCTTTGCTGGATACCAAATATATAGGGCGAAATATCAGCCATGTTCAGCAAAATCCACACAACAGCATCGATCCTTTTCTAATTTGATTTGATTTGCTTATGTTATCCTTGTATGACAGTCAGTACAATATGGAACTTGAACACAACACAGTGAATAAGTATGCTGTAAATGAAATGGTGTGGCTGCATCCACATGCAGCAATAGGAGTGCCTTTGTCTCTCACCCCTCATTTCCAACCTGTCCCATCCCTGAAAAAATAGTTTGGTCTTATATTTATAATGTTAATAATTTCTGTATTTGTTAAAATGTGCGCATCTCAAAAACTTTTGATCATAAACATTTTCATTGTTTTTTATAGCTGACCAATCAGTTAACCTGTTTATTTTGAATATTTGCGCATTTTTCCTCAGTATTTGACATTTTCTGAATACCTTCTTATTCAGTTTGTCATTTTCTAAAAGTTTAAATGCTCCATTGTGTGGTCAAGCTTTCCACAAGCATCAAATGTGGTACTTCATATAGGAAGGTCTGCCTCTAGAGGGCGGGCATCATGAACACTCCTGTGTTTGTTGGTTAATTCCTCCACGTAAACTTCTGATTGTACTGTAAACATTGAACATGGCCGACGTCCGATTTTCCTGTCTAAAACTTTCACTCATTTTCGTTCATATGACTCTGAAACTCCAGGAAACGATTGGGAAGAAAGGGTTATCTTGAAATATTGAGGTACTCGCCGATATTTTGCAAAATTAAATGAGAAAAAATGCAAGGAAAATGCCGACAGGCTTACACAATGACAGTTTTCAGACTCGGAGGCATGTGATCATCTCTGCAGTTTATGCAACAGGCCCAGATCACGTGAGGACATGAGGGGATATCCACGCAACTCAGTACCAAACACTAGCGCTCACAGAGTGAGCAAACACAAAGTGAGTACCCCTAACGTCAGCTCAGTAGTCTGTAATAGATTGTAGTCAACTAAGAAACCTTGGAGAAAGGCTTAACACTGTGGCTATGCCGCTAAGTCCCTTTTGATTTTTGTCATAGCTCAAAATCGTTCTCCCACACCTCAACCTGAGCCATGAACACCCCCACCAGTTTATGATATGACCCATCACAATGGCATGACGTCAACGGATCTTGACAGACGGAAGTCTTGACAGACGGAAGTTCTTGACAGCAGCATATTGGTTTTCAACTCTAATACCTTCTCTGTCTATAAATAGACACGAGAAGGTAAAAACTGAATATACAATTATATGGAAATGTTGTTTTACAGTCATGAGTATCTAGTGTGTGCCGAGAGACATATTAAAATTGGACAGTATCATCCTGACCAGAGTTTGTCTGAGTGGTTGTTTCCTTCTGATTTTCTGACACGGTGATAGGTACAAAATATTATGTTATTCACCATAGTTAAGCAACATAGCTTGCATTTTGTTCACAGTAGAACTGAGTTTTACATGTAAGATATTTCTCATAAACTGTAAATTCTGGCTTGTGGCAGCTCAAACGTCGCAATACAACATTTTTTGATATGATATGGAGTGACTTGCACACATATGCAATATGCAGTGACAGTCGATATATTCATAGTAAGAGTCTACTACATTCAAGCATAGTGATGTTGACAACTACATGCATGCCAGTGCACGATTTCAAAGTAGCCAGGAGATTCTAATAGCTTTAGGGAAATCTAATAGTCTCTTTAGTGGAAATGCCCATAGGTATTAAACCACAGTGAAACAAACAACATTAGTTATCGTGACCTTGCTAAAGTGCAATCTCGGATCATGTATGATCTGATGATCATGCCAAATTACCATGTCGGATTATGCCGTGATTCTGAAGTGCGCGTAAATCGGTCAACATAAGCACACATAGACTCTCGCCAGTCGCTTGTACTGCTTGGTCTCGCGTAGCTTTCGGTATTTATACAAGCTCGTGCCTTCGGCACTCGACCTTGCGCCTTCGGCGCTCGATCGCCTACGTTGGATTACTACCGCAAGTGACTCCGGATCCGGTCAAAAGAAGGCACGAGGACTGTCGACAGTCTAAAGCACACACTGTCTTCAACAATGATGCTTCGGCGCTCGATCGCCTACGTTGGATTACTACAAGTGACTCCGGATCCGGTCAAAAGAAGGCACGAGGACTGTCGACAGTCTAAAGCACACACTGTCTTCAACAATGATGTCAAAATCATTGCACAACTGTCGAAATTACCCAAAATAAGCAACAGAAAACTTAAGGTTATCGCTGTGTCGAAAGGACAGTACATCAACATAAAACGACGCTAGTTTGTTATGACATGGAGGTAGAAGGACAGAGCGAATTCTCTCGCTCTCACCTCTCGCTCTCACCTCCATGCTCTCACCCAGCTATTACTAACGGGCCGCCGGTGGGATTGCCTCGCTAAAGCAATAGATTCGCCGGTAACGAAGGAGCGTTTCGTGCCAAAAAAATACATGACAGCAACAAAAATACAATCACCGTGAACTTCATATTTACAAAATATCATCAAATAAATGCTAAAAGCTTCAAAACGTCAAAATTCGCACAAGACCGAGAAACAAGACAGCGTCGGTTTGATTTTTCAACCTTGCAATACAACGCTAACTTGTTATATGCGCATGCGCATATTAAGGAGAGACCCATTTGATTTCGGGGGGGGGGGGTATGCAGGAAGTGGGTATGGGAACTTTTTTTGTCAGAGAGACAGCATTTTTTAATTTCAACTGTCACACCTGCATCAATTTTTTTATCAAATGGAGTAGCAGTGCAATTTTTCAAATTTAAGCCAGTGTTTCACATATCACAGGATGGTTTTATATATTCATTTTACATTCCAATGAATGAAAACAAAATGGAAAGTCTAGTATATATACAACTTTAAATTATAGAACACTTTTTTGGCAAATCAACAGTGATCAGTACTATACCTGCTTTTCTTTATAACAGTCAATTCCTTTTAAGTTCTCAGGGGAGATGTTATCTTTTGTGGTCTGAGAAACAAGGCTCACACATTGTATTTCATTATATTTGTTGTTCCTCAATTTTTCTTTGACAACTTGTAATCTTTCTAACATATTTATGTTGAGAGAATAATATATTGGTTTTTACACTAGTTTATTGACTCCCGATCCTGTCTTGTGTTTTCAATTTTCACAATGTACAGAAGTCAAATAGTCCCATCTAGATATTGCCTGTACCATTGAGATATTGCAACAGAAATCCAGAAATATGATTTCTTGGGTCAGAAAAGGGAAGGAAAACATCGAGTGCACTGAGGTGTAAAGTAGTGAATGCTTATATCATAAGTGCTGGGGAAAAAAACACATGAGAATTGCTTGTGGTAAAAACATTTGCGCTGCCTATGGCAGCATGCTAGCAAAGAACACATGAGAATGAATTTCCAAAATTTTGCTCATTTCAACTGCATTATGACAATTCCATTTTTATTTATTTCTGTCTGTTATGAGAATTTTTTTCTCAAGCCATTACAGGCTTTTTTTTTTTCTTTTATTTCACCTGGTGACAATTTTTTTTCTCAAAATCCTCCATACCCCCCCCCCCCCCACAAATCAAGTGGTTCTCCCCTAAGTGAGTCCCTGACCTATGCGGGCCAGTGGATTACTTCCTCAGTAGAACTGATATGCCTGCCGGTACCATCATTCTTCAGTTGATCAAAGGCGCCTTTCGTACCAAAAAATACACGACAGCCGCAAAAGTGCATAACTGTCAACGTCATAACTATAGAATATATTGAAATGCACAGTGAAACGTTCACAAAGTCAAAATGTGCCCACATCGAGAAACAAGATGGCGTCCGATTCGATTCTCAACTCAGATTTTTGTCCTAGAGTTGTGCGCATGCGCAGACGGTAGCTTTAACGAAAGCGAGTCAAAATCAAGTAATATAAATAAAAATGGATAAAAATATTGTTTAAAATAATACAAGGCATGTATCACCAAATTTTGAACATTTCTGACGGCATTTCAACTATACGAACACCCATGCCAAATATCACAATAATCAAATCAGTGGTTTTGAGGAAAAATTGAAAATAGTGGTTTTCACAAAAAAGCTAAAAAAGTGACTTTAAAATGATTCAATCAAAAAAAGAAAAAAGACCATTTGAGATACATGCCAAAATGACCACCAGACCAAATTTCAGAAAAAGTTACTGAAGCGTTTCCGAGATACCTGGGTCCACAGCATACGGCCCACTGTATGCAACAACAGAGGCCGCGTCATCACATTAGTACTTTGGGCCAAAGGCCCAAAGGACTAACAAGAATGCTGGCATACAATCTGTCACTTTCAGCAGTGATTAGGAAGACATGGTGTAAAGCAACATTGGATTGGTCTTGTGCTGAAATCAAGAGGTTTGATGTCCAAAATTACAAAATTTCTTCCTCAGGTCATCAACTTTTACCATAACACTGGTCTGACAAACCATGGATTACTTTTGCATCTGTATATTAAATTATGGATGCACGACTAACAAACTAGATATACATGTAAGAACCACTGGACTTAAATTGTTACTGGTCCAGGGACCATCACGGGATTTTGAGTCAATTTCCCTCTGCTATTTTAGAAGATAAATGACACACTGAACTTCTCTGCTACCATGGTAAATGGTTTTCAATAGAAATTTCCTCTGACTAGATGCATCATCATGACACATAGAAAGCCATGTCAACATTCCATGCGGTATCAAGAGATACGTACAAGTTTTACATGATTTATTAGACAGACATGTGACATTGAGTTTACCTTCAGCTTGTCATGATTATTTGTGATAATGTCCTTGATGGCTTTATTGACAAGATACACTGTTCTCTTCTTACCAGTCTCACATCTTGTAAGGAGCTGAGTGTGTGGAAAGGAGTCTGGAATCTTGTAGAATTCTCTGGAAACGAAACACGCCCCCCAGTGAGTCACCATTTCTTACACTTCATGAATCATAACATTTATTACAGTAAATATTCATTACACAGGAGACTAGAAGACCCTGATTCCTACAGAGACTTTTGGTAAGCTGTACCTATTAAAAAAAGTTTATGTTTCAAACATTCAACTGTAAAAACGAGAGTTTCTTCAGAAAATTTTATGAGAACTGTGAATTACACCTTCTAATGTGACCGATTGAAGGTAATTTAAATATAAATCAGATTTATATGAATTTGGTGAGTGTTTAAAGTTCCACCAGTATACTGAAATAATAGTGTATGTTTTGCTGTCACAAAATTCTACGATGAAAACTTCGATTTTTTATATTTTAAAATACATTACCTTTTTACAGATAAAATCATAACATGTATGATTTCGAAATGTTTCTATATTCTAAAAAATACCACAATTATACGGTGTCGCTCACATTTGATCAGAATTGGTACATACCAGTATGGCTACCAAAGATCAACAATAAATGTTGTTTCTATTTGTTCAGTGCAGGAAAATTCTACGTTGATGTTATGACAATAATTTCTGCACAGTACAACCAGAAAAACAACAAGAATGACAGAAGTTTGACATACTGCTACAGAGAACTTGATGTTTTGATCAAAAAAGGGCAAAAATTGTCCTAAAAACACAAATATTGAAATTTCACCACATTTTTTGCAAACAGCTTCTCAGCTTGTCAAAAGATGATCTGCAACACTTCACGAAATCTATCAGCAATATGAATCACTGGGCCATAAGTAGTTACAGCACGCAATCTTATTTGCGCTAGTGATATGGATGTACATTGTATCTCAGACAGCGTCCAACTAAAAAAATTATAAATCTGAAATTTACTTAGTAAAAAATATTAGCACAGCTTTTCTCATTTGGAAAAATTTATTTTTAGAAATTTACAGTTGTAAAAAAAAATGTTCACAATTTCATTGAGGCCACCCCCTCCCAAGATCTAATGGTCTGTCCCTTAGTTTGAGCAGGTCTGTTAATATGTAACAGTTCATAAACAATGACAGGAAATGACTAGAGGTCAGTGGAGTATCCTGCTTCAGCCATTGGCATGCGGCCACTCATGAACATTTGCAGAATTTCCCTTTTTCTTACCTCATTTGCACATTTTTGACACTGATGTGTTCATTTGAACAAATTCACATCTCAACCCCTACATCTATCTGTACACCAAATACTGAGACGGTAGCTTTGGCGGTATGGGAGCCTTTGTGTGTGACGGACATACATCCGCACATACCCACAAATATACAGACACAGACGCCACTCAGACTCATCATATAAGCTCTTTTTGGTATTTATATATAAAACCAAATATGAGCTAAATATATCACTCTTTTACAGCTAAAAATCAGATCATGTATGATTTCAAAATTTCATTCATAATCACAAATCTTGAGCATCAATAACGCATGAGATGAATTGCAAACAATATGAACAAGGATTATTCGCACACAACAGGTAAACAGGTATGTGAGAGATGGCTTACTTCATCAATGGCCAAAGTTGCTCGTCTTCCTTGAAGAATATGAACGGGTCTTCTTTGTACCCTTCAAAGCGAGGTTTTTTCCTAGGTGGTCTGATAAACAAAACGAAACACTGAAATTAGTTTAGTTGGCTGGACTTGAAAATAAGAGAGGGAAACCTGACCTGTGTCTCTTGCAGTCAAGTCAAAAAATTATACTGAATCACTAATATGAACATAATATTTAAGGAGATATTGGTCTTCTACTGTCATAGACAATTATTAGATAGTTTATATTATCAGTACAGAAGCTTGCCTTGAACAACAGAACCAAATAGGTCAAGGCAATAGAAATAATATATAGTATAACACTGATATGAATATCACAGAAAATTGTGTTTTCCAAAATTTACTTCATTCTTTCTACATATCAGTGGACAAATCTCTATTTATGAAGTTTATACAGACATTACCCATTATATTTTCTTCTTGAACTGTCATCTTGCACATCTGTCATTGAACCGTCAGTCTCTGTGGAATCTGAAAACATGACGGTAAACAATACTTGTTAGGATGCTCATGACAGTACCGGTAGTATAAGTGAAGGAGATCTACCAACAATATCAACAGATAAATTTTGATGTACACATATTAATTTTATCACATGTTTGACACAGAATTCAAGTATTGAGTGTGAACACCACTAAGACAAAAAAATGCACAAAAGCAAAAAGTACTAGACACCAGTAATTCAAAGTATATGATCACACGTGAATGATACAAAGGGATTACTATTGTCTTCCCAAGTCTGTTCTCATTTATAGAAATGTGTCTTTGATGCAAAATGAGAACCATATGAGGATTAAATACAATATCTTTTCAATCAATGCTATGATAGATATCAATGTCACTGGACTGATTCTCTGCCTCTTACCAGTCTCTTTACTTTGCTTTGACTCTCTTGTCCACGGCAACCCACTGACTTTTTGCAGAACTGCAATGAAGAAACCTCCACTGTCCTGATGGTGGGGTAACAGACGAATACTGAGAGAAAGAGAGAGAGAGAGAGAGAGAGAGAGAGAGAGAGAGAGAGAGAGAGAGAGAGAGAGAGAGTGTGTTACTTGTGGCCTATATTGTTGTAAGATATTCTTTTCACATCAGGTTTGCTCAGCTATCACAACGATACCATGAATGCACAACTATTGATGGTAAAAAGCCTGAAGAAGCTACACTACAAGAAACAGGCAGAATATACATCAGTCATAAGTATAAAGGTGTAAAGTCTTTGAGAGAGATGTTCCAGACATGGGTCACAAATCTTCCATGACTGCAATTTTATCCTGACCTATCTGTGTTTAACAATGCTCAAAAAAAGTAAAGTTTTACAAAAAAAACTTTAAGGTCAGATTTGATTGAAAGACAGAACAATACCAATTTTGAAATTGTTTGATCATCAGTATGGAAACTGACTGAAGTGGAAAATATACATACTGCATAGCCACACCTACCATCTGTCTAAGTTCAATTTATCAACATCTGTGGTGGGAAACATTGATTGTTTTATCCTCTTTTTGTTCTTATTAGGTACATCTTCATAGCCGGGAAAGACTTTGCCATTTTCATTCATTACCTGTGAATGTGGAAAAACAAAATTATAAACCAGTCTTTGATTTAAAATAACAAAAATCTTTTTAAAAATACTTCAAACGGCTGCCAGAGAGGTGAAATCGTTCACTGTTATTTTTTGCGTTGAATGAAGAAGCTTAAATGACCATAAGATTTTCTGGATGTTTTGTTATAATCATCAAAATGATTTCTTGTCAGCAGATAGACTGGATTGAAATATCAGAGGGTTCAACTTGTCTTGACTGGTCCAATATAATTTCTCCTTGTGTCTTTGATTCGTGGAATGCATTGATGTTGATGCACACAGGCAAGAATCTAATGAAAGGTCATTTCAGAACTTACTTTCCAAGTGGTAACACCAGGAATTCTTTTGAGATTTGGCAGCTCATGAGAACAGTCAACCAGTTCCATGGCACCTGCAATGGATGTTGGGAAGATGTAAGCATACATACATGTATATATATCAATGGGTGTGCGCCCTCTGTGGAGCAAGCAAGGCACATTTCACGATATCAGGCCTACTTTATTGTTTATGCTTCCTGGGCTTGGGACTGGGGGTATTTCACCTTCTTTAATGGCACACTGTTAACTCTAAAGAGAGCCTATTTCCCCTTAGGCCTTCACAGATATTTTCTCTCTGTGTTTCTGGACATGCATAGCAGTACGCAGCATGAAATCTACAGGCAGAGTAAAGATCATGCTTGTAACAGACCTTGATCTGTCCCTGTAATAGGCTACAGGCCTGTGTCACATGACCTGTGTGGTAATAATAAGATCTACGAGCTTTTCTTCATATGCCTGTATCAGGTATGAAAGTGCATGACTGTGTGCAGTCATGTAATATTTCAGTAATTTCTCACAGTATCCAATGCTGAGGATGCAGTCCAAAACGTAACTGTACAGACCTGTTCTCCAGAGTTGTGTTTCAGGGCCTATTACAGGTTTGTGTTAATTTGTAAAAAATTCAGACTTTCGAAGGTTCTCAGAAAATACAGTCCTGTTATCTTACGATGTATGAAAGGCATGCATATGAACATTTAATACCCTAACACATGCATGTATTTGCAAGAATATATCCAGTCTAATAAGTACTGACACAGCTTAGAATTCAGACCCTGTGATACAGCACAGCACTGTAAACAGCAATGTATGTACAGCACTGTCAACAGATTTGAGTATCTTTGCTGAAACAGATCAGTGGCAGGGGTCAAGTTTTCTTGCTGCGTACCAAAGTGCACTAATAAAGCTTGATTGTTGCCTTGCTGACAATGTGGGAAAATCATGAAGAATGGAAAACGTGTAAACGCAATTATGAAAATTAAAACAATATAAGTGATAATCCAACAGCAAATGGTGGATATACACAAAATGAGGACTTGATGGAGAAACTTACCTTGACTTCTACTGAGAAGAGATCCAACCACTGCTTCATTTTCTATTGGATTAAAAGAACACGTTGAGTAGACAAGCCTGCCACCAATTTCTAAAACTTCCACTCCCCTTGTGAGTATCTGTAGCTGAAGTCTGGAAAACATGCAATAGTGAGTCAGAATGGGAAAACATACTACATTCATAAAACAGATGAAATAGCGAAGTAGTGTCATCTTTTACAGTTTTGCGTTTTCAACTGAGGACAACACTGACTTCACGGTATAGTCACTGAAATATTAAAGGTTTGTCCATCCGGTTGTCCAAGAGTGATTTCCATAACACATCTCACTTACATTACACAGCCTGGACCAGTGGAACAATTACACAAGGCTATGACAATCCGTGATTAGTTCTACAAATCACTCACTGTAACACAGCTGATATCAGAGATCAAATTAGATGCAGCAGTAAATGAAAGCATTACCACTTCTTGACTTGTGGATTATTGATGTAATGGCTAGTGTTGTTCATGAATGTCACTTTGCTTCCATGTTAAAGTGATAATGTTAAGCAATAGGTCTATGTGTAGCCAAGTTGTCACCATAAGAGTTGAGTAGCGGTCATCACCAAAGTCACTTTGACCTTTCACCAAGGAATGTTGACCTTTGACCCTTCATTAAGTTTTGAACAATAGAGCTCAAATAGCTTTTTTTGAGTTGTTGCAACTTTGTACTCCAGACTGCACACTAGTCCCATTATGAGACCAGATCAACTGGTATTATAACTACAGATGAAAAGATCTGATCATACAATGGAAGAAGTCTAAAGAAGAAAAGTTGTTGTCTTACGGATGTAATGTAAATCCATTATGTACACTCCATCTTTTCCACACCAAGTAATTCTTCCGAAGGGTTCCATCAGCACTGCAAAAGTAATTTTCATTATGTACATTCAATATCTCTACATGAGGGTGACATTTGGAAATTTATTCAAATATTGTGACACTTGCCTTTGTGTCGATGTGGTGATGGTAAATTTTTCAATACTTTGCTCTCTGAGCAAGTTTCTGCTTTGCACAAAAATATATAGAAATCTTTTTCATTAAATATTACACAAGTGATCTTGTGTCAATAAATTGGATTACTAAAAAAAAAATAGACTTTTTAATAGTTTGTAGGCTTTCTTGATGACACAAACTTTCCAAAAATACATACAAACGAGTGAAAATATTGAAAGTAACAACTTCGAAATGGTGCTGTCCCATGGAACAATGATCAGGTGCAGTCTTAATAGAGAAGTTTAATACACAGATTGCCTACCTGCATGGCACATCACAAAGTACTCTGTCAAATTTCAGTTGTTTAAGCTGTCCAGTGTCTTTGTCAGGGATCTGCATGGAAGGCATGATGGTGGCATCGTTGTTCACTATCATCACACAGGGACTGTTGAGTCTCTTGGCTTGATGTACCATGATGTAGCAACGCTTGTTGTCTGAGTCATTGGCCATCACAAAGCCGCCTGAAACGTGATGATAAGAAAACTGCTTTGTTGAAATGTGATGGCACAACAAAAGTTTGTATAATATTTGCTATGATGTCACGAAGTACAAATACATGTAAAAGAAGAATACCAGGGGGTTGTTTGGCCAACTTGAGGGTCTGAGGGAGATTAACACTTACTGGGCCATGATTGGCTTTCATCGGCGTGTAGCATTTCAATCAGCTGCCCTGTCTTGGATCCTGGTGCAGCACACATATCAAACACCTGCAAATGAATGAACACAGAAAAAGACTGTTTCTATGACATTGTACACTTTCAACTCTAAACTCTGCAAATGCAACATCAATGCTTGTGCACATGAACCATTCCTGTAGATGGTTGCAGTGGGTTAGTAAATAAGATGTTTTCACATACAACATGACAAATTTTGAGGCTTTACTGTAGAAATTAAAAGATGAAATTTTCCTACAGTAAAAATACAATTGAGTTCACTAAGTTGACATTTCATTTTTACTACAAAAATTCAGGGAAAATTGGTCTTTTGATAAAACCATGACCCTTCATACATGAAAAGCTTGATGGCCCATCAATGATTCAAATTTTGTGTGAGCAGAAACATAGAAAACTTGCTCTAGCAAAGAGGTTCAGAAAACTAATGCCCTGTGAAAATTCTCTAAAGCTCTTTCAGGACAGAATAGAATAGGTAGGGTAGGACAACATATTCCACAGTAACCTTACCTTATGGTGTGGTTGTACATCCAGCAGTAGTGGTGGTATCATACTGACTGACTCTTGTCTGCTGATGTTTCCCTGATAGAAATGAAAAGGAGAAACAATGTAGAGGCAATGATGGTGGTGACAAAATCTGAAAGTTAGTAGATCGCAAAACTTTTGTCTTTGTAGAGTGTACCAATAAGGTGTGGGAACATCTACGCTCCTTCCATACAGAAGAAACACAGCCCCTTCCTCCAAATTTAGAAAGCAAAGTTCAAGTTTTGATGTCAAACAGAGAGTAAAAGGTAGGAGTTTGTTAAATTGTGGCTGTTGGATAGTGCCTGTTGATCACCATTCAGAACACATTATTGATCTCGCTTTTCAAACTTGAGCTTTCAAACTTATAAAGTCAGTGATAAAATAAACACACACACACTCACACCCCCACATCTACACCCTATGGTATGCATTCAAAAATTAACACTATCTTTGACTCACACTCTCTGTTTCTGTGATGAGAAAACTGTGGAGTCTTTCCAAGGCAGGTATCTTTCTGATATTTCCCCTGGAAAGGTTCAGTTGCCATGCAAGCTCATCCGGAAACCTGTCAAGACAGATAGGGAATGTTTAAAAATTTAAATACCGGGTTATGAGAAAAATTGTGATAAAAGCAAAAAATACCGCAATTATACGGTGTGGCTCAAATTTGATCAGAATTGGTACATACCAAAGATCAACAATAGGTGTTATTTCTATCTGTTCAGTGCAGGAAAATTATACGTTGATGTTATGACAATTTCTGCACAGTACAACCAGAAAAACAACAAGAAATATTTAAACCAGAAAATTAATTAAGAAATATTTAAACCAGAAAATTAATTAAGAATGACAAAAGTGAATAAGGTCTGAAACTTTAGGTACTGAAGGTCAACTTTAGCAACATGCATACATAGCAGAGAATCTTTCTACCATGGATGTACAAAAATAGATATCCATATGGTTTCAGCAGATCTGTTAATATGTCATAGTTCATAAACAATGACAGGAAATGACCAATTAGCTGTTTCAGTTACAGCTACCACTCCCAAACATAATAGGTATCCTGCATACAAATAGGTTAAAGGTCAAAATCCTCTTATTCAGATGTGTGGGCTGATTCAGTTCACTGCCACCACTCCTGCACACTTGCAGTATTTCCCTTTTTCTTACCTCATTTGCACATTTTTGACACTGATGTGTTCATTTGAACAAATTCACATCTCAACCCCTACATCTACCTGTACACCAAATACTGAGATGGTAGCTTTGGCGGTATGGGAGCCTTTGTGTGTGACAGACATACATCCACACATACCCACAAATATACAGACATACAGACGCCACTCAGACTCATCATATAAGCTCTTTTTGGTATTTATATATAAAACCAAATATGAGCTAAAAAGAATTCGATTACATTTTCCATACGACCAGCCGCAAGATTCAGGAAGTGTGCTACCAAAATACAGTTGATTGAATTTTTAAAATTTTGCTCACACTTTGTGTCCTAAAACAAAAACATTCCAACCATGCATGGTATCAAAAAGCAACATGATGGGAAACAATTTTCATACAGTAACATTCATTGTGTATGCACAGTTAGTATAGATTGGATTTCTCCCTTGTCATTCAAGTGGACTGATGGAACTCAGACTAAATTTGTACTTTTTCATTTCGGGGAAAGCTGTAAGGGGAGGGGGTTGTTCTGTTTGCGGCTGGACAACTTTGTTGTTCAAACTCATTGCCTCTGCCCTGTGATAGGCAACGAATGTACACCAAATACAAAGCAAATTCAGCATTTGATGCATGTTAATAGTTCACCAGCTTCGTAGCTTTCCAATCACTGCAAGACTTTACAAAATAGACTTTGTGTGTGTTTTTTCATTTAAAAGAAGCTGCTTCAGTCACGGTAACCAATTTCGGAACAGCCACCATTTTAAATTTTGGATATGGACAGGGGATGTTGGGATATTTCATACATAGCAACAGATCCATTGTATGGGTCTCATATGCAAAGGTGTAACTAAAAACTATGACTTTGTGGGTAATGTGAATATTAGCTTTTCAAGGGATCCCAATGACAATAAAAGTTATATTCAATGCATGAAACTGATGGAGTGCGACTTTACGCTTGTTTCTTGTTTACCAATAAATTAAATAAACAACAGAATAATGAATTTACTGAGACTCTACAAACTCTTCAAAGTAGCCAAGATGTTACATGTAGATGACTGTAAAAGTATATGTGACATTACCATGGCAAGGGATATGGTTTCTCCACAGCCTGGCCATCCACCTCGACGTCAACCAACTCCTTGAAATAATGACCTTTGAGAAACTGCAGCAACTGCTGAGCATGGCTGTGGCAAAGAAATCATAAGAGTTTCTGTGAGATAACTTACATAACAGACAGCCCTATGAATAGTAAAGCACCTGGTTTACGATCATGTGATAGTATTAAACCAATGAGAACAGAACTGCAAGAATCACAGATAAAATGAACCAGTAGTGGGACAAAATAGCCATACTCATCGACTCATTTGTATTTTTTTAGTCTCTATGTACATTAATTAACTTACATTTTGGTAGGCTGAGATTTTACAGAAATTCAAAACGGAGATTTTTTGCTTTGATTTGTGAGAAAGTTTGCCAATGCAAAGAATTGGATATCAGTTGCCCACCTCTTGAAGCCTGTTATCCTGAAAGTGGCTGGCAGATTGACTTGTAAGATGGACATGAACTGATCCCACTCTCCCTCTGGAATAATTCCCTGTGCCTGGATGGAAAAGTAAACATTAAATACAAATAAATCCATCCCTTCGATGGCAGGATATATGATGATGGTAAAGCATGTTTTCTTTGCAAATAATCTGTTTAAAGTATACATTATTGTCTTCTTTTTTTTTTACAGGGAGTTCTGTCCTTCGGGTCGTCATTTTACCGTCCTCCATATTCAACAAAACACAAATTCACTGTGAAATTTTTCACATCGGAGTTTGGCACATTAATGGAAAGCCTGCTTCTCGCACCTGGTCGTTTATTGATTGCAGGGGACTTTAATATTCATGTGGACGACACCAATGACAATGACGCATGCCATTTTAATGATCTAGTTCAATCTCTTGGTCTTACTCAACACGTGCTTGGGAGTACACATCAAAACGGTCACACTTTAGACCTTGTATTAACCCGAACCTCTGAATCATGGCTCAGAAACTTCACGACTGATAATTCATTGCCATCGGATCATTCTGCAATTCACTTCACGTCGGTAGTCACTCGTCCCCTTCCTATTAAGGTTACGAGGGAACAATGCGGCATCAAGAACATTAATTTATTGGAACTTAAACACTCTATTAGAAGTATATATCAACTTTCTGATTTGACCCATAGTACAAATGAACTATCGGAACTTTACAATTCTACGTTGGCGACTCAACTTGATTTGCAAGCTCCATCTAAACAGCGAACTATCGTGCGAAAGGCTCGTGCCCAATGGTTTACGGACGATCTATTGGCCGAGCGCCGGATTCTTCGGTCCTTTGAACGGAAGTGGCTTAATTCTAAGCTTGAAATTAACCGGCAGATTTTCATCACTGCTCGTGGCGAGTACAATAGAAAGTTGGATCTGAAGAGAGCAGCATTTCATCATAGTAAAATCGAAAATGCGAACACCAAGGAACTTTTCAGAGTTGTCGATGACATTTCCGGTTCAAAGAAATCTGCATCGGACATTCTTCCAACTAATTTAGAATCATCTAAATTACCTGTTGCTTTTTCAAGGTTTTTCGAACAGAAAATAGTACATTTACGTGAAAGATTACAGATTAATGTTCCCTTTACTGTTGAATCGACCACATCTCGGAATTCACTTTGTATCTTTGATCCTTTGTGTATTGATGATGTAATATCTATTGTCAGTAAAATGCCTGCTAAATCATGTCAGTTAGATCCACTTCCAACACATCTGGTTAAGGCATGCAAGGATGAATTAGCCCCAGTTTACTTCGTATTGTAAATTCTTCATTTTCCTCTGGTGTTTTTCCTAATATCTGCAAAACAGCTATAGTTCGCCCACTCATTAAAAGAATTGGTCTTGATTACAATGTAATGAAGAATTATCGTCCTGTATCCAACTGCAGTTTCCTAGACAAGTTTTTGGAGAAATGTGCATTTTTGCGTCTAAATCAATATTTATCTGACAACTCTTTGTACGGTCGTTTTCAGTCTGCTTATCGAGAGGGGCATGGCACCGAAACCGCTCTTGTACGTATGCTCAATGATGTAATGCTATCTCTTGATAAACACCACAATGTTATTTTAGTTTTGTTGGATTTGTCAGCCGCTTTTGACACTATTGATCATGACATCCTTTTAGGCAGGTTGCGTTCTAGGTTTGGTATACAAGGGACTGTTTTAGATTAGTTTGAATCATTTATAAAAGGTAGAACGCAACAAGTGTCTGTAAAATCTCTAGTGTCAGACAAATGTATTTTGAAGTATGGGGTACCACAGGGATCAGTACTTGGTCCCGTGTTGTTTGCTTTGTACATGACTCCGATTGAAGACATCATCACATGTCATGGCCTAAATACTGTAATATATGCAGACGATTCAGGGTTGTATATTGCGTGCGACATCCTCGCCAGCTCTGTCGTTGTTGCACGTGTAGAGGCTTGTGTGGATGAAATTCGTAATTGGATGATGGCTAACAAGTTAGCTCTGAATGATGGAAAAACCGAGGTGGTTTGGTTTAGACCTCGTACTACTAGTAGTACAGCTAGATTACAGTCCACTTCCATGAATGTACGTGTAGGTGAGGCCATGATTTCACCATCAACTACTGTGCGTGATCTTGGTGTGATGCTAGACCCTTTCGGACTCATGGATGAACATATTCGTCATGTTTGTAAAGTCGCATCTACTTCACTTTGGAGGATAAGTAAGATTTGCAAATTATTAGACCAGTCTTCTACTGAAAAGTTGGTACATGCATTTGTTTCATCAAAGTTAGATTACTGTAATAGCTTATTTTATGGTGTACCTGCATACAAATTAAGCAAACTTCAACACATCCAGAATTCTGCTGCTCGGTTGGTAACCAGGCGGAAGTTCAGCAGTCATATTACACCCATACTTAAGGAATTACACTGGCTTCCAATTGAACACCGTGTACGTTTTAAAATCTTGTGTCTTTTTTTTAAAGTAATTCATTGTAAATCAGCGCCATCATACCTAGCAGAACTTTTATAGCCAAGACGGAGTCAGCTTGGACTCTCTGTTGTGCCGCGCAACAAAGTGAACGCATTCACTGACGTTTTTTCAGACAGAACACCCAAACTAAACGCCATCAAACAATCGCACAAATCAAACAAAAGATTCAATTTGTATCCTTTTTGTAACAAATATTTACGTGTGCAGAATTTCTCGACAGACGGATTAATTGGAAACACACTGAAAACATTCATCATTTCAGCGAGATATACATGTATACTGCAGACTGTAAAATGAAATGACAGAAAAACCGCAACCGTATTTCTAGGGTTACCTGGTTCGTTCTCAGGAAAAGGACCTATTTCCCAGGAAAAAACTACATGGTCAAATAGCCAACTTTGCGATAAAAGCCAAGGCAATCACCAGGCGTAATTTCCATTACTGCGCGAAGGACAGCATATTGTTTATTGTCCTCAAACAAATGCCTGAATATCGGTCTTTTACATAGTGTCTTTAAGTGTCCGAAAACATACTCAGCTGCGTTGAAGTCAGGCGAGTAGGCCTAAGTTGGCGTGAAAATGTACTGTATTCCCATGTGATCTAAGAATTGTGCCAAAAGTTCACCTCCACGATTGTGATGAGTTTGGGCAATTGTCAACAATGACGACGTCGCCTACCATGAGCGAAGGAGTACCATCGTCCCTTACCGAATTTGCTGCCTAGAAACGAATCAGTGTCAGGCGCCCCATCCTCTACGTTTGCATGACAAATGCCCGCATGGGCGCTGACAAGTAGATTCAGCGTTACATTTGGTTGTTCAGCGTACCGCTGTATTTCAACACAGCGAGTGCCGATAGCTGCATGACCGTACAGGCTATTACATACAAACTCCCGGATAACTAAATCCTGATTCGTCAAAAGAGAGAGAGTAGGCCTAAGAGATATCATTCAATTATTGAGTCGATGGTGAAAAAATACGATGGGTTCGAGAATAAAACAAAAATACGGTAAATCCTGTACAGAATGAGCTTGAACGGCGCGGTATCACGTTTCCTGCGCCCGAATCTACATAAACGCCCGATCGAGGAGGTGGTGTTAGCTTCAGCGAAAGTGGGATTGCGTCAACCTAGCAATTTCCGCAGCACGCAGCTCAATTTAGATTGCTGCCTTCGTATTGCCAGTACTACACACCTTATCCGTATTATGCGATGCCACCTTCATCACCGTACGTCTATTATCAACGTCCAGGTGAAATTCCGACAACAGCGAGCACACCGTCAGCGACTGCGACTGTGACCGATTCCTCCACCCCTCTCCCGCTAAACACATCAGCGACTAGTATCCGTACCGATGAATGGTTCCCACCCATTCCCAAAGAAGCTCCACCATCGTATCCACAAACACCTTGAATTGCAAGGAACACGACTGGTATTGCCAGGCTTACGAACTTGTTGACATTTTCTTGCATGTTCTTGTTTTAAAATTTTAGTGTTTCCATAGACCCTATCCATGCTTAGGGTCAATTTTGCCCCCAAAACGGAAAGCCTTCGTTTCTGAGTCGGATAAAATCGTTGAAATATTGAAATTTAACTTTTTTCATTAGTTTTTGTTCTAGATACGGATATGTTTAGGCCTATCTAACATCCATGATGAAATCAACACGTTCAAAACAGTCCTGGTAACGCCAGCACGCCTTTTCAACAAAAAAGATTTCATGATGTTTGCTACATTGTCTGTATGTTTTGTCTGTAATAAACGTCAGTTGCTACGTTTATTTTGTTGCGCGGCACGAGAGAGAGTCCACGGTGACTCCGTTTTGGCCGTAAGTATTGAATGTCCACTTCGTAATACAAGAAACAGTGCAGGTGTTAGACTCTGTCCGTTTTCAATCAAAGATCATGGAAAGCAACCTTCAAAAATATATGGTGACAGGGCTTTTAGCGTTTACGCACCTAAACTTTGGAATAGTCTGCCAATTGAGCTCCGGATCGTCAAGGAATTTGTTTTATTTAAGAAATCTTTGAAAACTCTTATTTTTCGCGATTGCTACTGCTTATACTAGACTGTGTGATTTTTAAAGTGTATGGTTTTAGTCTATTATGCCAGTTCACATTTTGTTTTCTTATGATCTTAAATTTAATTTTTTTATTTAATTTCTTTCTGAATCGTTTTAATTTGATTGTTACACTTTCATTTTACTATTTTAATTTATATTTTTAACTTTTACTGTACTGTACAGACTGCTGAGACAGTTTTGTGTGGTGGTCTTTAACGATGCGACTCAGGTTCAAAGGTCAATTTTAGCAATTTTTTTTTAATTTCAAATTTCGAACCACTGACACGTGGTCTTTCTTTTGGGGAAAGGTGTTGGGTCACATCGTACTGGGAAATTCCTGAAATATTACTAAAATGGCAAACTATCAGCTACACCGCGTGCCATTATTTCCCTTTTGTCTTAACGGTCGCGGATTACCGACCACGATATCTTTGATAAACATGCAGAGATTATGTATAGGCTTTGCGGTATAGTGCGCATGCGCTAGCTTCAACGAAGGCTCAGCGTTTTGAACTCCGCATGTATCGGTACGGCAAACACGTCGAGCAGACCAAAGCCGGCGCTCGCGCTCCGTACCGTCGAAAAAGCAAGCGAGGTCCACAAAAGCGGACCTGAAAAAGATGGCAACGTGCGCAAAGGTCGATTTAAATATAAAACAGTCCGACTTTGGCTCATACTCCCTGCAATAACGATCAAGAATGCAGTGAAGAGTCAGATTTGGCCGAGGACGCAGACGATAACGGAGACGTGCTCAGTTCAACAACTATGAAAGTATTTGACACGCTGCTTTTCGAACATATTAGGCTATGCTGATTACATACCCAAGTCCAAAAATTAGCCTGAGCGAGATGAAACTTCTGTTAGTTGCGATAATTTTATCACTCTTGCTGTACATGCTTGGTGTTAGTATCGCGTTCTTTTATATTTTTAAACTCGAGTTTTCTATCGTGCAGTCTTTTCATGTCTGCTGAGAAACCTTGAACAACACCGTACCCGACATCACGCGACATTTATGTCAAGGAGTTTCCCAAGCCAGTGCAGGAGTTCATACACACATAATGTAGATTCACAAGAGCAAGTTCACCGATCTGCTAATTTTTCGAAACGAAATGCAAATATTTTTTCATTTCATGCCTTTTCTTTTTTTAAATATAACCCAAAAATTAAATTATGTCAAACGTGAATTGCGAGGGTTCACAAATGATTCTTGTGTGCGTGTTGTCTAAACTTATCAACTACCCGCAGACTCCACAGCTGCTAGCTGGACCTCAACACTGAACGTAAAACAAACCCGGCTCAACTTCTAGAAGTGCTGAAAGTAGAAATTTTTGATATATGAGGGCAGTCATCGAAAGTTTGACTAAAAGTAAAAATCTCCGAAATAATTATGAGTGCGCTGGTATTGCGCAAGTCGAGTGACTCCACTGTAGACTAGTCGATACTCTGTCTCTCGGAACACGCTGTCGATGACAGCCTGCACTGTTCTACGCTACGACGTGATTATTATTAGTTTGATAAAATCGGTACAAGAACACATATAAATAAAGTTTGAAAAAATAACACGAGTCAATCTCTCCCGTCATAACGAAGGGCGACAAGTTTGCAGTCCGGTGCAAAAGCTAAGAAAATACGACAGACATTTTATGTTGTCAAGAGTTACGTGTGTTCGTCTCATCTTGAGGTAGGAAAACTAGCAAGTGACGTCCCGTTCACACAGTGTCGGCGCTAACATGAACTTGACAATCATTTTTCACAAAGAACATGCATAAATTGCCGATCGCGAGACAGGAAGTAGACAACTTGAGTCAAGAACAAGTGAATGCCCGACGCGATCGCGCAACGACAGCACATAAGTCTCAATCGGATAAACTTTTTTACGCAAGTTTCGACGTCTTCGTCTTGACTGTGAACTCTGGTAACCAGATTGTAACCGTTGAGACAACAGTATACAGTTAATATGCTATTTAAACGTTCCAAAATGGATTAAATCGCTAAGTACCCCTCTGTGTTTGTTGTGTAAATACCACCCACCGCTGGCACTAAGCATTTGCCAGTTCAGTGTATAATTTCTTTCTATTTTCACACGATCTGCAATCCTAAACATATTAAAAATTCCCAAAACTGACTCTAAATATTTCAACTTAGTCCTGGTGTAAGAAAATTCGCAGAAAATGGTGCGCGAGTCGGACTTCTTGGTCACAATGTGTGACGCATAGGTCGTTTACACAAATCGTCGATTTTCTCAGTTCCGTTTTTGGCAGTGCGTACATTATTCAAATAAGTATAAGTCGGCGGCGCCTGGACAGACTAGCCTAATTTTTCACCTGTGGACAGTGAATGAATATATCTGAAAGACTGTGTCTCAGATTTCCGATAAAGGGCCTGGAAATGAAGATATCCTGACAAACGTGAACAAAGGCCGATAATTTATGCAAAAAACGTCAAGTTGACACTTTGAAGGTGCATTGTGCGAAAACAAAAGCGAATTTCAAAAATCCGGGACACGGTTTTTTGCCCAGTATACCCAGCCGTCGATTGCCATAAACAGATCACCAAGGCCGATTGGAGATTTGTACTTACACTTTTTTGAGAAAAAAAAACTAAAAAACACGTGTTTTTGAGTAAAACAGCCGTATGCGCACTGTTTTTAAAAAACTAATAAATTTTCTGAACTCTTCGGTGACCGAGCAGATAAAAAAAGTACCACATGTCGGGTGTGTGACCACGTCTTCTTTGTGAAAATGAGGATTGAAAATAAGTGACAATGAACCTGAGTCGCTACCTTAAACATAATTATTAAATAATTATTATTATTATTTTTTTCGTGTGTTCGTGAATGGCAAGTTTTTTATATATATTTTGCCGATTGTTGATAATATCCAACTGCATACATTGAAATGACTGTTTTTGAATATGAGCTGCTGGTCAAACAAATAAGCAATTGTGATTCCCGACATGTGGCTTATCTGCCGATGAAAACTACTTCTGGGCAAGAAAGTCACTCCATTCACTTGATATTATTTGGATGAGGTAATAGTCGATGTCTCATTCACAAACAGGAGACATCACTGATGATCTTATACAAGGTATGCGAAGCAGTTGAGTTTGGATTACTCTGAAAAGCACACTATCTCAGAATATCAGGATACAGGAAGGCTTGAGGAAATCCTTTCGATCTGACCTATGACTTTGTAGACCTGCCAGATACATGTACCCACCTTGTAGTATGATTCAAAAGCTTCATTAGCTCGTTGTATTTCTGCATATCCAAGACCTTTACCTCTCTTATTACCACTCACTTGCCGCTCTCCCTAGATGCACAGATACAGTGACATGTAACTACAAGTTAGCATTTTCTGCAAAAGCAGCAAATGAAATGTTGCAGGTATAAAATTTAGTTATCACTGATTATAGCCCCAATTCCTTTTTTCTATCTTAATTCTGAGTGAATCATAACCTACACAAACGGTTGTTATGAAGAGAAAAAAAAAGTGTGCTAGCATAATAGTTCTTGGGGCAGCATGCTGATGGTCGATGTGACCCGCTCATCACATTCAGTATACTATATAACCTCATTAGCACTAACCCTTTAAGCACAATGGTTTGGCCTAAACCCATTCTTATCAATGGTGAGTGTGAACTAGCTCACAGGGAATTAGGGTAAACAGGTACATGAACTCTAACTCTCGCAGAGGAAACTCAATCCAAAACATTAGTTAGAAAAACAGTAATGATACAAATTAAATCAAAAATACATTATAGGTTTGTTTCTCAACCTAAGATTCTTCAAAATGATGAAACTGATGCCTTTTCATTTTTAGTGTTGGTTTGAACACACAAGATCAAACTGTGGACATGAACATAACCAAAATAAGAATCCTTTGAAACAGTGATAACTGTGACATACAGTAAGACGACAATGGTCATTTACCTTTCTGAACTATTATCATTATTTTGAGAAAACAAGAAAAATTTGCTGATGCAGCTAGTCTGGATCAATGCAAGTGGCGATGGAAAAGAAGACCTTATCTTTAGTAGGCCAAAACTCTGTTTAACTGGTTTCACAGACACTTAGTGACATTTTGAACTTGTGAAAGATCACAAGCCAGGCGCTTTATGAACAATGATATCACAGCATCTTTTCCAGAAAGAAAGAAGCATACCTTTCAAGATGGATACTCATTAATGCCTGTGGTGAGACATATAGGCACCATTTTACAAGTGCTATAGCCACAAACTGATGACGCCAAATTGCCGTACACAATACACAGTGCTATAATTGCAAGGCGTCTGTATTTTGACGTCATCAGTTTGGGTCTAAACCACTTGAAAATGGTGCCAACATATCTGACTAACTGCAGTGTAAGCTGTCAAGTGATCATTCTCACTTGAAAAAACTTGGGTTTCACTGGAGCTAAATGAATGAAGTAACAAACCCCCACCTCCAACTTTGAAAACTGGGGTTTCACAGGAGCTTCATGCATGAAGTGACCCTTCTAAGCAAGCACAGATGGCCAAATGAATGACAATGCTGTACCCTTATGTTCGTGGAAATGTGTTGTCCATTAACAAACTGTAACACCTTTCCCCGATCGCAGGGCTTATGTTCATGGTCATCTGACCATGGTCTTTGATACACCAGAAGATTTACAATGATATCCATGGTGACAAGAGTAAAGATATGTGGACACAGTTTAGCATAAATCACTGTCTAAAGCTTGTCTGTAGCTTGAGATACAAATATCTCGAACGGTCAGGATTCACATTAAATTGTTTCTTGACTGATGCCTCTATTGGTATCTTAAGGTACTGAAGTGAAAATGCAGTATGGGCATACCGACCGTGTGGCTGGTCGAGTCCAGCTGAATCTAATCGAGTTTTTGCCAAGGCCCCCAATCGCACGATTGGGCGATTGCCATGTGTTTATCGTAGACCCCCAGCACGTGTTACTGTTAAACGCTGTGCACATCAAGTATGCCTTTCTTACCTTCTTCCATTTACCTCTATTTTTACCCATTGTCGAAATACGGTAGGCAATTACTTGTACACTTTTAGAGAAATGGGTTAAATTACGATTTAAAAGACACCAATGAACTGACATAGATTAAAAACAAATTTGGCGACAACACACGATGCTTCACATGTACGTCGCCATTTTGTGGTCGAAACTACTGTAAAATCAGGGATGTACCTATTTGCCAAGAGACCATTTTCAATTAAATTAAAATTGGAACAAAGTATTTAATTATATGCGTGGAACTCTATGCGTTTTACATATATACGCTAGTCCCTTTCGTTTTCTAAAAAAAGGTAGTCGACGTAGAGAGATGGGGTCAATAAGGCTGTTGATGGCAAACTATTCTCATGAACCGAAGACCGCAGAGAAACTGTATGAACCCCTAATTGTAAATGGTAACAGCTATAATTAATATTCAAAAACCTCGAACAAACAAATTTATTGATGTGACCATATTTTTATCTTAGTAAAACCATCTGACTATTCTCAATGTCTAGTTTGATAAATTATATTTGATATAAGGTATAATAATCTGTGAAAATGATATTGTACCTCTGCAATTTTATCATGACTTAACGTCATTGAGACCGATATGATAATTTCGAGCTTCCTGCGTAGCTTTATGATCATTTCGCGCTTTGTTGGGCCGTAAGAGGAAGCTGACTGTCATGCGGGAAAATTCTGCATTGTTTTGAGGTAATTCGCCGTCAATGTTTCCACACGTCAATAGCAGGCGTACAGATATCCGGTAAGTGTCGAAAAATGATGATTTTTGATTTGGAAGATGCTCCATTCTGCTCTAATTTTTATGGGTGTAAACGAACCCACAAGCCATTGTTGGCAAATAATTACATACCCAGGGAGTTCGTTGTACAAACGTAGATCAACGTTGGTGGCGTCATAACTACAAGGCTGAACACTTCGAAATTGCGCAGGCCGAAAGAGAAGGCTTGCCCCTTGCAGACATAGTTCTGCTTCAACTGTTATCACGAGCGCTCGACTCGCCCCGATTACGGTCCAGTGGACAAGAAAGAGTTAAGGTTGATGGACACGGAAAGCCTCTCGCATTCATAGTCCCGAGAGTGGTTAGGGTTAGTGACAGAGTGACATCTACGCCACAAACCGTTGGGAAAGCTGTTTTATAATTATATACCAGAGAGCTACATAGTGGTAGTTATTTGAGATATGTCTGAAATATCTGTGCCCACTTAATATTTATTCGAGCCGCCCTCTGATTACAAACGAAAAAAATTATGTTGCAGTGATAGGGTCGTATATAAAGTAAGTCTCTTGTCTGACTTTCATGATGGCAAATAAATTATGACAACATTGGGTATCCAGCTTGGATGTAAAAATCTCTTTTTTGACATCCATGGTTTATGTGAATATTTGTCATAATTGTATGTACAGGCACGGTCCCATCTACAGGATTGGTGTCTTTACTGGTGTATACCTAGATTTTTCAGTCTGTTTTCTTTATTCCATCACATACCATGGCATCTATATACAAGGTGAACATGAAATTTTAATTGGTTTTCGAACTGGCAATGTATGAAGTATTACCAATTACTATAAATTCCATTCGTTAAGTTCTTTTAAGTTACATCATAAAAATATGTAACAACTAAATTATATGTAAATTACCGACTATCTGGATGATGAACTCAATTGTTCAAAGGAATGTGTCATTGAAAACAAGAACACCAACAGAGAATTGCTCATGCACTCAGACAATGACTAACAATTCTGTAGAATTGCAAAAAACATTGTTTTGTTTTCAGTTTTACTGCAGCTTCAGCATTTGCTAGGCTTCTTAGACGAAACCCTCAATATGTTCTTACATGTTCTCGACCGCGGGTCATCCGGGTACTTAAGGTTTTTTACGTCATCTTTGCGTCACAGCGCCGTGAAGGGGTTCGGATTTTTCAACCATCAAAACAATATTCAAAGTTTCAATATACATGAATGACATAACTTTACATTCTGCTTTTTTCCACACAATTTCTGTGTCATTCGCTCTTCTGTATCGTCCGATCTCTCATTCACCTCGCTCGTATGCGTTTCACCTACTGACGTCACTTCGCGGTCGAGAGTAGTTGATGTTGAATACCAGTATGATAGACATGTATATCTTGTATGATGTGGCCTTCTTAAACATGATTTCTGACCCACTGACTTGCTCAGATCATAAAGGAGTCAAAAAAGTCTAAAAAATGGAAAGCTAGTGGCAAATTCAGGAAATCACTGCTATCATTTTTGCCCATAAAAGTGAATCAATTTGAAACATTGGACAATGATGTTCATATTTTAACATAAATCTAATAATTATGGTGACTTCGGAAACCACTACCACAAACAGTAACTGAACAGCTGTTTTTTCTTTACTTTTGCAAAAGTAACAGCAGCCAACAGTGCATATGATGTCACTGTTCACAGCATAAACATGTATAACATTACATATCAACACCCATATCGCTGTTCATATTTTCTACGAAATATGTAATAGGACCCTTGAAGCTCGGCGATTGTTTGATTCTGATACATATCCTATCATGGGGTTCCTACAGTATGTGAGTGCTTCAGGTCATTCAGGGTACTTACTGGGAAGGATAACAGTTTAGGGCCAGTGTAGTGAGAAATAGTCAATTGCAATTTTGAAATGTCTATCAAACCACATGCTTTACATATGACATCAACAGTTATACTCAATTTTGATAGAGTAGAGAATATTTTTTTACAAGAGCAGGATACAATGTTACAAGCATGACTAGTACCAGTAAATTCTACCTGTATTCACTGAACTCATTGTATCACTTTTAGTTTGCTTGTAGACCCTTTGTCATGATCCGCTTTAGGCATGCTATACGTACACAGATCAGCCTGTATATTTTATCTGTTACGCTATTTTTGTGACAATTAATTGTGTATCAAATGTAAATTTGTTTCCACGTTGCATTCGGTGCAGGTATGGACTCTGTCATGCAGACACAAATATCCCCATGCCTCAAGACATGTTTGGCAGTATTCCTAATTGTGGAATGTTTATTTATTTGCCTTGTAATTGTAGTGTTAACAGTAATTACAGGCAACCAAACCCTAAGCCATTTAGCGAATATAAATAAAGATCCCCACCACTGTGGACAAAAGAGTTCACACTTTTTCATTCTGAAGACATTTTAGGTTTCCTGCATTATGTGGTTCAATAAAATTAAAAGAAGAGTTGGTAAGGCTGTATGTTGCGTGTTTGTGGATCATCATAGGTCCCACACAAAAATGTTACAGCAACATGTTTTCAGCCCTGAACTTCACACTTCATAGAAACAAAAAGAGGAGCCTTTCCAAAGCTGCAGTAATTCACGCACACAGCAAAATGACGCCTGTGCATTATGTATATCATTACATCCAACCGATTATATTTTCAGCAGAGAATGTCATCTAATTCTTATCAATACACATTTTTTTTCCAAGCAAATTTGAAACAAATGCTGGCACAGCTGTTTTAGGTTGATGAACGTGGGAAAAATTTCTTCTTTTTCATCTTAAAGGCGGCCTTCTCAATCCCAGGTTCTCGCATTAGCGAATGTGTCAAAAGCCCAATACGAATAACAGTTTGTAATTCTTTTGTTTTCCATTGAATATTTCATCAAGTAACTAATATTTATATTAGATAAATCTGATAATTGAGTGGGGGCTTTAAACTGTAGTAGAATAATAGCGCTGATCCCGATTTCAGGTTTGTTACTAAATATAGCTGCACGCGTGCGACTTCAGACACTACTGCTTGAAATTCGGACAAATTTTGTTGTCATGCGTGGTTGTCGTTGCAGTTTGTAGTCTGAGCCATGAATTAGTGTGACCTTTACTAGGCTTTAGGATCCTTTGTAATACTAGCAGGTTTTATTTTCATTGTTCTTGCAGAAAATGCGGACAAATATTCATTTTTATATCTTTGTATATTAATAAAGAAAAAATGATGTCATCTGTGATAAGCGCTACTAGCTTGTGCCTTATTCCAGTAATGGTTTCATCATTTACCCTACGTTATTATTAAATCCTACACATTGTTATGATAAATCAGTCACGTAGTGATGAATTGCACCAGGTCCAGTCTTTAATGTGATACTAATCTGCCTGTCCAATAGCACCTGTGACAACAGACAAGAAATTACATATCAGAGAAAAATACTCTGATGTTGGATTTTCATATTGTGTAGCATTATCCCACTGTTGATCAGTCTTGCCAAAAAGAAAATTCTAGATACAGCTACAGAATGCAGTGGCCTCGATCTTCCTCCTTATGATGGAATTTAGTGCTTGTAGGATTGTTATTTCAAAAATAATAAACAACAGCCACTTTTCATTAGCCTTTACAGAGAACACATGAAACCAAAATGTCCAAGCTTTTTTGTCTGTTTCAGGACAAATGTTCTACTCTTTTTTCTCAATATCAGAAACATGCCTGGTGTGTCATACATAGTGCACATACAATTCATGTACAAGTTGGGCATTTTTAAATGGATTCTGTCTTATTAATTTGTCTGACGTTAGTTTGTTCAATTAATTGGTCATTGCAAATATTTTTATTGTCTGTTAAAGCAGGGTGGGATGTGTTTTCACAACTTTCTAGTACAATTTCAATTTAATTTCCCAGTGCAGTTCATCAGTTCCTGTTGGTTGCATTTATAATCATATTCACTTGTACCAGTATGTACAATACCCTACTCAATGTTTCTTGATAAAGGTTTGAGGTTTTAGTTTCCCTGCTATAATGCACTAAGGTTTCCCATGTCGTCAGGTTTCCATGTGAATTTTTTTAAAAAGCCAGTAATGCTAACTTTTACTGATTTTTTCATTATTTTGTGTGTATGTATGTCATTTGCAAGTTCTTATTCTACTACCAAAAGAATGTTGAAACACAAACTATATAGAACTTATGGTTGATATTAAAACTAATAGTAAAAAAAATCACCGAAAGTTGGCATTACTGGCCCTGTAAATAAGTTCCACGCAACTGTGTGTGTAAGGCATTGTGTTAAGTCTTGCTATCCTACAATGTAGGCAGTTTGCAATAACAATGCAGTACTGGGACATCTGCATCTCTAGCAGAGGATTAGAGACACGCAAGAAGAGATAGACGTTGAACAACTGCATCAAACAAGGGAATCATTTGGTGCTTTTGAAAATGTGATAGGAAATACCCGGTATATGGAACATTTCTCATTTTTGGTTGTTTTTCCTCATCGATACAGTGACATTGTTGCCAAATAGGAAATAATTGTACATGGAGATTCATATTTGCTTTTCTCAACTTATAGTACTTGCTTTGTTTCATATCCTGAGAACAATTACAGCCACAGACATTTTTGTAAAAACACTAATAGCTTTAAAAGACAGTGGGCGTCTTGAAAGTGAAAGACTTAAGCTTTAGCTTAAACTTTCCTGAATGAACCTTCGAACTTTGAACTGCTCTGTTCCCAAATCCAGAATGAAAATCAGGGTTCACCATATAAGGCCTGGTACTAGTGGAACAAATTACCCTTTCATTGACCGAAATTCTATATTGACGTCATCCCTGTGTCAACTCTATGGAGGAAATAATATTTTCGATTTTTCAAGAAACTAAGACTTTGCAAATTTTTCTTACTATAAAAGATTAAAAATAAGCCCCCACGAGTAGTAGATCAGAAAAGAATAGCAACAAATTTGAGAGTTCAAGTATCTGTCCCCGGGGGGCATTCTATCTTCAGTGCATTACGTGTACGTGACATTACAGTCTGTGTGTGGAGGGATAGTGATGACATTTATAGATGGAAGACAGGAATGCTATGTATTTTCCTTGTATGCTTGATTGATTTTAGTCAGAGATAGTCCCTGCTTCATAATGTTATGAAATCATAATAATAATAATTATTTATAAAGCGTCAATATCCAACAAATGATTTAATCAAGGATGCTGATTAAAATTGACATGACTGAATGAAACGAAAATAAAAAAACTTTTGCAAAATGAAACAAAAATAAAAAAACTAATTCATACAAACAGCTAAATGCGGATGTATAAAAGCAAAGTTTTGATATTGGATGTCAAAACTGACAGGCTGAGAGAATGATTGATGTTAAGTAGAGACTGTTCCAGAATACAAGTCAAGATGTGGAAACAAGTACCACACCATGAAATGGATATCAATGTCTAAAATATTGGGCATTTGTCTAAAATCTGTACTGAAAGGGTTGAGGAGTAATGTACTGGTACAAGTTCAGAATGGACTCTCGGTCCCAAATTTCTGACGTACAACAATAGGCGTAATTCTAGAAAAAATGTTTCATCATGTTTTTCTACAAAACGAGCATATTTTCTAATTCTTCTCCCAAAAGGTGTTGAAATACAAGAGCACTGATTGCAAATGACATCATTTTTCTCATTGATATGCAAAAAAATAAATCTTTGTCAGCATTTTCCGCAAGAAAGATGAGAAAATGAAACCTGATAGTGCTACTGTGGATACTAAAATTTACACAAATTTTTATGAATTTATGGCTCAGACTACAAGCTGCAACGACAGCCATGAATGCAATGACAAAATTTGTCCAAATTTCAGGCAGAGGTTTCTGATGTTGTGCGTGTGCAGCTGTATTTAGTAACAAACCTGAAATTGCGACCAGCGCTATTTCCTAGCCATGCCAATGCCAAAGTACAATATTTTTTTATATTTATATTGAATGCGGTTGCTGAGAAATGAAATCTTGTCAGGAATGAAATTGGTTTGTTAATATTATTGGAATTACACATGAATAGGCTGTGCTGATGACTGTGACACCAAACAGGCATTTCAACATGATTTTAGGGCAAGAAATTCACATCTTACAGTTGTAACAAAAACATTGGGATGCACACCAACAATTACTGCCGGTGGAACTTTCACAGAAAATTACAAATAGTATTTTCAAGTTTGCCCAATTTCTTTAGATTGAATTTAAACATACTACATGTATTTGTAATTTTTTTCTCTTCCAGCGATGAATGATTGCTTCAAGTGTTTAATCTGTGGTTGCCTTAGCGATGACCTGAATGAACTCTCAACTCACATTACAACCCATCATGTCCGTGAGGAGCAGGACTTTACCTCTGTGCACAACTTCCTGGCCGCCCTGCAGCAAGTCAACTGCAGTGAGTATACTGCACATTCATACATTTGATTATTGGGCATTAGAATCAGCATAGCATTTTGTACCAAAACCCCTTTTTCTGAAGGGGTTTTAACCAGATCAATCTTTTGATATCAGGGCTCTGCAATTTACAACTACCAGTTGGAAATTAGTAGAACTTGTGTTCATTATTTGATAAAACTGGTTATCAGATTATCTACAGCCAGTTGTATTATATTTGATATGTCATTTTATTTATGTCCAGCCAAGCTTTTTTTTTTGAAATATCAAAAGTTTACCCACAATAGTTGAGTTGAACTTTACAATTTCTCATATTTTTTGTGATGTCATAGTCAAAATCAGACTTTCAACAACATTTAGTTTGGTAAAAAAAGATTTAAAGTACAGTGCCCCTCAACTGATGACACTTTATAACTGTTTCCTGTCTGATGTACAGTTCTTTCAATCTGATCAACATCTGATGCTAGTCTGGTTCCCTGCCCCCTGTCTACCGCTGGCTGCGCTACACTCACGAAAAGGGTCAGGTATGCGGCAGCCATTTTGCCCAGATTTTGGGCAAAATGGCGGATGCGCGTGGCGCGTGATGTGAGGCTGGAATGTTCGAAATGACTGCGCCCTTGACAGTAACTGAGCAACAAAGTAGGAGGGGCAGTTACACGAACATTGTACAAGTCTTCAAAAATCAATCTGTTTCATAATGCAAAACGTCGTACGAGCTGATATATTTGTGAAAGCGTACTTCATCCAAATGAGAGAATCGAGTCAGTTTTTTGTTTGTTTTTGAAATTTGAAATAACATAAAACACTGCAGCGGACGCAGCAGACGCAGGTGCTCCCCTTAGTCAATCGACATGTTCCATAATGTCGTCCAATCAGTGCCGTGAATAGAATGGCGCATACCTGACCCTTTTCGTAGAAAGGGGGCAGGGAACCAGACTACATCTGATGCAAGGATGTGACATTTTGATCTTTGCTAATGTTCTTTGCTGTTTTCAGTTTGTTGTTGTTTCCTCCACTGGCAAGGAACAATCAACAGTATAGGCCTGTGACAGTGCCAACACTACAACTGATTTTCATCAGATAGTAGCTCTCTATGCATGCTTGCTTGAAAATTCATAGAAAACTGGTCAAAAATAGAACATGATTTGTTCACTATAATATAACATTTTTCAAATGTAATTCCAAAATATATAATAATATTTTTTAAATGTAATTCCAAAAGGCACAAGTCCATATCCAGTTATGCTATACACACATCAATATAAATGCAACCCATCTTTTTATTGTCCTTTGCATTTACACCTTACCTTATTATCAAAGCAAAAAATGTGTCCAATACAGTATGATACACAAAGCCTGAACATTGTTCTGACATTGAGTAAACTTCAAATATTCACTGTGCTGAAAAGGATGTTTACTGTATCAGTGCATACTTGTACATGTATCATATTGGTTGGTTAGTTCTGTTATCAATGCATTCTCTAAATATTTCATAAATCTATCATTGCATAAGACTTGTATCACCATTTTTATCACAACTGGAAGTTGTGATATAGAGGTGGTTTCAACCGGTGTTTGATGTCGTCCATTTCCGTAAACGACAAAAAGTCAAAAACTGCTGAACAGAGTGCGTTGATATTTGATACTGATACATAGACTGGTTCCAGGGTTCCAATTCCGAAAAATGGAGCCAAACGGAGCGCCGGTTAGATAGTTTTGGGAAATTTCTAACCCCCCTTTTTATCTAATTGATTTTAGGGGTCTTTCATACATGTAGTTTTGGAATGTACACCAATCCTGCATTGTGGACTGTTTTATGAGTTGTTGAACAGAAATGAGGTTTTGATGAATGTTAGAAATATGCAGGATGGCTGATTCGAAGTATAAGAGATTTCTATGGTCTTTTGGGCATCAAAAGCATTAAAAAAAAACATATTTCATAGTTAGATTCTCACTTTTGAGATGACCCTAGGCATTTGTTAAGTAAACATCCTTGAGTCAATATACAGACTTTGACATTCCAGAGATTAAGTATCCACAACCTCACATGTTACAGTCTTTCACTACAATGGTATGGCCCAAACCTATTGTTATCAATGGAGAGTGTGGACCTGTCTACAGGAAATTGGGGTGAACAGGTTAGACAATGACGTTACAAGTTGTAGGTTAGTTATCAAGGTAGCACCAGCATAGAGTCCTGAGCATCTGTCCATGTGTTCTCACAGCAAATTACAGGGAAAAAAATTATTTGGGAAGTTTCTCTCCTTTAAATAGAAGTATATTACATTTTAAACCTGTCATGGATAGATTGCTCTCAAATGATCTGAAACACAGTTATTGCCCATTAGCAACAAATCTGTAGCAAGATTTATGTAAAGTTCATGAACTTACACAAGGTATTAGACAAAAGATGACCATGACTTTGCAACTTTTCAACATTTATTTCATTCAGATTTCCTCAGTTTAGTGTATAATTTTGTAATCTTAATTACTGTCAACTTAGCTTTACTAACTTATTCATACCTCATTATTCTTACACTACTGTTATACCTTATAACCACAAAATTCAAGAGATGCATATATGATTGTCACTTAACAAACAATTTACAAATATGTCTTCTGCTTTTTCTCCATATACATATACATGTCTCTTTTCTCATAAAAATGAGCTTAAAATCGCAATGTGAAAAATAGTCTTTCAGCTATATGTTGCTCATTGACTTCGTGTGTGTCTAATTCACAGTGAGTGGGGTTGTTGATAAATGCTGATAATACTAGGCGGTCATTATGTCCAAGCGCCATTGGCGGTATTTTTTAACATAATGACCATAGGTCATTATCACAACTGGAAGTTGTGATATAGGGTTAGCTTCAACCGGTGTGGGACAGTGTCCATTTTCCGTAAACGACAAAAAGTCAAAAACCGCTGAACAGACTGCATTGATATTTAGTAGAGATATTCAGACTAATTCCAAGGTTCCGATTCGGAAAAATGGAGCCAAACGAGCAGCGGTTAGATAGTTTTTGGAATTTCTAACCCCCCTTTAACTAATTGATTTTAGGGGTCTTTCATATATGTAGTTTTGGAATGTACACCAATCCTGCATTGTGGACTATTTAATGAGTTGTGGAACAGAAATGAGGTTTTGATGAATGTTACAAATATGCAGGATGGCTGATTCAAAGTATCAGAGATTTTCATGCGCTTTTGGTAATAAAATTGATAAAAAACAACATATTTAATGTTTTAGATTTCTCACATTTGTTATGACCCTTAACATTACAGACTTGATGACATAACTAGCTGCTGGACCTGTTTACTGGCGCATTGATTTAAAGACAAAGATCGTTTTATTTTGTAAGAAGGACGTGTGATTTCGTAAAACATAGTCTATTAGCCTGGAAATGTGATTTTTGCGAATATTGCTTACCCCACTGACAAACAGTGTGGTTTGAAAATGGCTGGAATTCGCTACTTCGGGACTTTGTTTTCTGTGTGGATTTACTGACAAACTCCAAACCCGCAGCACCTACCCATTCAGTATTTCATGTACAGGTGTACCCAGAGATAGAGTAGTTTCACAATGTGCCAGTTGTGATCAAGTGCCATTGGCGCTATTTTTAAAAGAGACAATCAAACCGTTATTAAATGTATAACTGCTGCAGTATTTTCAATTATGGCTACTCACTAAGTGTAAAAAATCCATGTCCTGGCAGGATTCAGAAAAGATTTCAGCGGTTTATACTTTCTTGTTCAGGTTTTGGTGGATATACGTGAAGATACCGTAAATGACTTATTTTAAATGGGCCAGGCATTTTTGACAGATTACAGAGAGAGTACCTTTTTTGCTGATTTGGCAATTTTACAATTGTTAGATTTTGGTCAAAAAATATCATTTTATCATTGGACAACACATAAATAGCTTACATAAATAGCTAAATAGTTGAACTGTTTTACACAACAGCATTTTTGCTTTTGACACATTTTTGTAATAATGCAACACATATACCATTATATACAAGTTTAACAGTGCACTTTTGCACTTGTGCACAAAGCTTCTTTCTGAGATAGTTACAAAATGTAAGCCTGGAAAAGCAGATGATTTTCACAAGCGAAAATTTCAACCAGCAATTTATTTGTGAGCAATTACTCAATATTCATCTCTGCATCTCAAAAGCTCTTTATTGTCATTATGCAATAACTACCAGCAGTATTGTAACAGGTGTGCTAGCTGCGTGATTTTAAAAACATATCATCAATAGGATCCTAGTTGGCATATTTATTTTGATGTTCATATAGTCCATCTCTCCACAGAAGATACAATGGTGATTCATGCACCCAATGGTTTTGCATTCAGGGATTGGTTGATCTCACTTTCAATATTAAAATGCCAATGTCTGTGAGAAGCTCAACTTTGATTTCACAGTGTTTCTGGAATTGCAGTACATTAATCAGTGGGATATGTTGCATACAAAGACAGCAAATATTTCTCCATAAATGTTTTAAAATGTAATTTACCGACATGATACTACAGGAGAGAATTGTATCATTAGGCCAAACATACAGATTTAGAAGTTATGCTTTGCATTGGCTTTACAATCGCCACTACATTCCTAAATTGTCCAGCTACTGTCACTCTACTGTGGTTCAACAGACTTCTGAGTACTAACGTATGAGACGCTGATATTGGGCCCATGTTGGACTACCAAGCAAGCTAACCTGCATGACTTTTGGATTCACTTAACCCTTTCACCACCATGGTTTGGCCCAAATCCACAATCATTCAATGGTGATTGGTGGACTGGTTTACGGGGAATTGGGGATGCATTGGCAGGTTGATAGTGGTCCTACCAGCAGCTATTCAAAATTATTGTTGACCTATACTGTATCAAGAATGATACAGTTTTGCCAACCAACTGTATTCAATATGGCTAATGAGCAAGAAGATTAAATTTAGAAACAGCTGATAGAATGTAGCTTGCAATGGTTACATCATCCGAGGCCATGTTAGAATAAATAGCCCTGAGCTACTATGTACCATACAAGTAGATGCTTGTCAGTTCCGCTGTCAGAAATGGAGAACTTTTCAAAAAGGTCTCTGCCAAGTAGTTACAGATGTAAGTCTTGTAAGTTTCTTTTTATAGCCTCAAATTTATTTAGGCGCATTCTACCTTAATGTAAAATGCATTGTAAGCAAACTCAAAGTGTGGGAAAAGTACGTCAACTACATCATTAAATTTATGGTGTCAATTATGCCAGCAGCTGGAGGATGTCAATGCTGTGTTTGTGAATGTGAACTTTGAGGAAAATATGAGAATGGTTTGATCATCGGTGGTTTCAACTTTCCATGTACATGTACTTGCAATAATAATATGGATTTTATCGATGCCTTTTTCAATGCATAGAAAGCAAATACCATCCTTTGGTCAAAACCAGTCAAAAGTAACGTTTCCAAATACAGGAAGAAATCATAATCTGAAAAGCCAATTGAAAATAAAAATAATACAAGTATTTAGTCAAAGAGACAAAAATGAGGACCCCACCCCACCCCAGCAATATTCTTGTTCAGATAAACAAGATATCTAGGGCCAAGAAAATTAAAAGTTTATTTCTCATCCTCGCGCGCGTGAATTCAAACCCACAGCATCAACTTTTTTTTTCTGCTTATGAGGAAATAAAATGAAAAAAAAAACGAATGCAAAAATAGGGGACGATAGTGCATAATACAGTGCTGTATAAAACAGAACCATAAACAAAATAATTGACACTAACATTCCATTCAGAACTGTACATATATGTCACTGTTGTAAACTGCATTGCTAAACTAAAAGTCAAACCACAGAACTGTTGCTATACAAAAATACTAAAGCAACACTGATGTGCATTTATCTCTGCGTGCATTCCTATGTTGTTTTCATGTTTTTTTCCGCATTCTTGTTCACTGAAGAATAATATAAAAAAGTAATTTGAGAGAAAAAAACCGGTGTCACCTCATCATTTTTGCAATATGTCTAGGATGAGAAACAAACTTTTTATTTTTCTTGGCCTAGTCAGGATTTTGTAAATATCTTGTCACATTAAGTGTTGTCCAAGTTATGAACTAGTGTCAGAAAAAGTGACCTTTGGAAGTCAACATCAGCGTTGAAAGTTATATTCAAAATAAAGTTGCCAGGTCAGCTACTGTCATTCAGGCTGAGACCTCACTCAACACATTTTCACTAGTGTGCTTAACTTTTAATTTATAGAAAAAACCCAGGTAAATCTAATAGAAGCCCTAAGCCTAGAAGAAAATAATAGAAAATATTTCTGCATGATGAACGTGACAGAATTTTCATCTCTATTGTATCATTTATGATTATTGTTCAATCAAGCGAGTGATTAAAATCGTGCTCCTTACAGTATGCCAACATCAAATACCATAGATGATCTGACACCGAGTGCCTGGTAATTTTATTGCTATCCTCAGTGGCTGTCAATGACTGACTTTGAGACGTTTTTACATGTAACTGTAGTATTGTGGGGAATTTGTTTAGAAGGCACTTTGGGAAAATTATTCTGATTTTCAGAGATTTACAATTCTTTTCTGATCTGCCACTTGTTGAGGCTCATTTTACACCTCTTGGTGTAAGAAACATTTTCACCAGCTTATTTTTTTAAAATTTTTACTCCGCAGATTCAACACAGGGATAGCGGTCATTTTAAATTTCAAATATCGGTAAATCTTGGGTAATTTGTTTCTCTAGCACAATTTCTGGTGACCCTTAAATTTATTCCGGATTATGAAAGATTCCTTGAAATGTTGAGCAAAAGTATAAGTCTTTCACTTTCCATGAAGTTAGATTTAGGAGGAAGGTAAAAGCTGTTTGCAACTCCCTGTCTTTATGATTTTGAATTCTCCCTTCCAGTCTCTTATTTCCTCTCTCTCTTACTTCTCCTGAAAGTAAAATCACTGCATGGCTCTCTCCTCAGTTTAGATTCTCTCTTCTGCCTGTACCAGATAACTGTATATGATTTTACTTCCCATCTGACAGCCAAACCCTACAAAGAACCAATTCAACCCCCTGTCCACTCCTTTTTTAGCTACTATAGACTATAGTCTATAGAAGCTATTGGGATGGGTATCCGTCCGGCGTCCGTCGTCAGTCTGTATGTATGTATGTATGTATGTATGTATGTATGTATGTATGTATGTATGTATGTATGTCCGTTTGTGAGGCGTCCGTCCACTCAAATATCTTGAGAACCGCAGTACTTACTGATTTGATATTTGTTGTGTAGATGAAAAATACGATTTTGAGAAACTATTTTTTTTAATTTTTTGATATTGTTGAAAATAGGCAAATTAATGCCAAAAAAGGTGTTTTTGGTAAAAAATCTTCTTCTTCATAACCGCTGGTCAGACAGCTTTGTTATTTGGTATACAGGTCCCTAGGGGTAACCCAACTTAGACTTGTTCAAATTGTGATGAAATATGCAAATCTGTATTTTTAAGGAATTTTTTGTCATTTTTGGTCAAAATTTGACTTACATTGTATGTAATTCTTGTACTGTATAAACCCTATCAATTCACCCAGAAAAAAATAATTAATATGATTTTAAATAATTGAATTAATTAGGAAATCATCAAAGCCAAAATAATTTTAGTGTAGAATTATCAGAAAGTTCAACTTTTTTTGACAGTTCATAGTGAAATGCTTACCATCTTGGAGGATTAAAACATGTAAAGGCAACTTTCCTGAATCCCAACTTTGACATATTCTGAACCGTCATTTATTGTGCCCTGTATGTTATCTAAAAGAAATTGCTCAAAATAGTCAATAGAGATAGAGATAGAGATAGAGAAAGTTCTAATTTCCATTTATGGAAAATAAAATTACTTTTTGAGGAAAAAAATAGAGTGGTCAATTAAAAGAGTGGTCAAAGTGATAGGGTTTTTATGGTAAAGCTGGGCTGTATAAAGATTCCTCATGTGCTATTTATAGCAATTATGCAATCTGTGTAAACAGTGCAATGAAAGTGTAACATGATTCCTTATAATGCTTTTGATGACCTTGAACTTCTTAAGTTTCAAACCTTTGTCTCTTCAGTGTGCTTTCTCTGAGTATGTACAGTCTCAACTTATTCAACAGAACTCACAATGTTAATCAAAGAGATCCACCTTCTTCATCAATACATGTGTCACAAAAGGTTATTCTCTACATAACTCAACAGAGCTCTGTCAACTGTTGAGTTGCTTGTTCTTTCAAAACCGCTGGTCAGACAGCTTTAATATATAGTTTACTTGTCCGTAGGATGACCTTAGTGAGATAATTTCATACAGTAAGGAAATACTTAATTTTGTATCCATGTCTATAGTAGCTTCAGGGACTTTGGCCCTATGTTTATTATTTCTATGTTCATTGAAGTGAAAGACTAAAATTTGCCTATCCGCAGATGACAATTTTCTCACCTACACTTCCCAGCTTTCTATTATCAGAAAAAAAATTTAGTCTCCCACCCACCATTGTAGACACTGTTGGCATACCTCCTACACAATATTCCTACACAAATAGCCCATTCTGGCTGTGTCAAAAATACCTCACACGATACCTGGCTTGTTATTTTTTACAGTGCATATGGTGCTTGCAATACTTCCACGATGCAATATTGTTATGCAACAAAGTTTTTCTGGAAGTATGTCGTGTTTGTACATGCTGGATATGCCTGGAACAGTACAGTGATATAATTATAAAGTATTTACTCTTCTCCAATGTGTGTCTGTCTTCCAGACTATACATGCTGGACACGTAACGATTGATTACATGTACATAAATTTGAATAAAGTTTTTCAAAACCTCTTCTTTGTACCAACCATTTTCTTTCTTCACTTTTCAGAGGCCTTTTTTGTCTTGCTTGCTTAGAAATCAGTAGCACCATCACTGACCAGACATGATGCTAGCTGTGTAGTAATGGCTGAAATTCTTCAGTACATGTATGTGGAAATCAACAGTTAGACTTGGGTGATTCCGTACCGCAGTACACTTTCTCGAAAACAATCCAGATCACCTGCACTCCAGCATTTCAGTATTCTAAAATTCCTCCTGATATGCAGCGCGCTCGGAAGGTTATATCTGATTGGTCAATTGTCACTATTCACAGCAACGTAGGGAGTCTATTTGTATTATTCAATTATAACGGTAAGATTCAGCAAACCAATGGGATAACAGTTTCAGAAACGCTGCACATCAGCCCCAAGTTTTCTCACTACTGAAATGCCAGTGAGATTGCCAGCAAGAAATAATGAAAACAGCTCCCTGAGAGGATCTATCACAGAAACATTGGTTTCTGTGGAGGCAAAAATCAAAAACTACCAGCTACACAACTCTTTTTTTCTGTGTCATCAAAATGTATTTGTATCAACAGGTTACTCTGCCTATTGATCCATGCAAATTGTAGAGATATTATTCCACTACTTTTCCAGCAAAATGACTGAACATTTATGCCATCAAAAAAATAGAGGAAAAATGAGGTTTAAAAGCAAGGTCAATTAGTATTAAAAGTATTCCTATTGCATAACTGAATAATGTACCTATGTTTTTATTATCACACTTTACTTATTAAAGTTAAATTTATTAGTAAATGGCATGGATCAGTATATGTAAATCTACATTAAAGATACAACGGACAATTCTTATTAAGAATGTATAAAATTTGTCACATACCTCTGTCTTGCAGATTTTTTTTCTCAGAATAGGACAGTACTGTGCATTCATACTTGTACGTATGGACATTTACATCAACCATTTTAGCATTATGCAAATTACAGAACTCCTTAATTATTCTTTCCATATCTGTTGTGAATAATTCAGAGAGGCCAGGTCCTATAAATAGTCTGTCATGGACAATGACTTGTCCAAATTTATATTTAAAAAAATTGTCTTTTTTATTCTCGAACAACTTTTTTGTTTCTGAATGGGTTGGTGACACTGAAAATGATATAACAGTTTGTTTTGTTCCAAGAAGCCCATTCTTGATATTGACAATATGATCTTGTTCTGTAAGAGATTCACTGTGAATGTCATCCAAAAAGAAACAAATGAATGAGTGTAACTATTGGATAACAAATAATGCTGAAAGAGTGAAAGAAGACTGCATTCCAGACTTTGGCATTTTGAAATCCCTTGCCATGTAATGCTCGTCCTAGGAATTGTGAACAATGTATCAGCTCACAAGACATGTCATTGTTTTGTTTTTGTTATTTCACAAGCTAAACATTCCGTCATACCAACATGTGGGGTCTGATAGTTTTATGTAAGTCTCTATCAAATGCAATAAGAATTTGACATGTCACTAAACAATTGTGAAATTACATAACAGACATGAAATGTAGTAATTTCTTGCAAGTCTGTAATTACATGTATCAAATTAAATGGCAATTGAAAACAGGCTGTGCAACAATATATTACGCAACATACTTTGTCTACATGCGGCATAGAAAAATGATTACCGATTTTTTTGATCGAGAAAAAGTAATGACTATTTTTATGAACTTTGAGAAAATCATAGCCACTACTGAGGCCAAAAAATGATTTTAAACAAATTATTGAAACTTAACCCTTTCACCCCCCAGTTCTCTGTATACAGGTCCAACTTTACCATAGAAAACAATGGATTTGGGACAAACCATGGTGGTGAAAGGGTTAAAGTACAAGTATAGGAATACTTTTTAGTCCCCACGGACACCGTCCGGGGGGACTTATAGGTTTAGTCATGTCCGTGCGTCCGTCCGTCCGTGCGTCCGTGCGTCCGTCCGTTCACGCAGATATCTCAGAGACGCCTGGAGCGATTTCGTTCAAACTTGGTACAAGGATAGTACCATACCTCATACAGATGCACGTCGATTTGTTTCACAATGCGATCAAATTTGGCCATGGTAGAGGACTTTTTAGTTTTCACCTCCATAGACTCCCATGTATAAGGCAGACCATAGACTCCCATGTATAAGGCAGACCATAGACTCCCATGTATAAGGCAGTCCATAGACTCCCATGTATAAGGCAGACCATAGACTCCCATGTATAAGGCAGACCATAGACTCCCATGTATAAGGCAGTCCATAGACTCCCATGTATAAGGCAGACCATAGACTCCCATGTATAAGGCAGACCATAGACTCCCATGTTTAAGGCAGTCCATAGACTCCCATGTATAAGGCAGTCCATAGACTCCCATGTATAAGGCAGTCCATAGGCTCCCATGTATAAGGCCAAGATAAATAAAAATTTAGTTTCTCATCGTATTCGTATTGCAAAAAGGATGCAGTGACACAGTTTTTAGTCCCCACAGATAAAGTCCAGGGGGCTCATAGATTGGGTCATGTCAGTCCGTGAGTCCATCCGTTCACGCAGATATCTCAGTCACTTTGACAAAATGTCATGTGACCTTGGTGACCTTTGACCTCGAATATACATATTTGTCCATAACTCAGTAACCACAAGTGGTAAACCTTTCATATATGGTATGATGGGACACCCTATGACGCCACATATTGTACCTCATTAATTATGTGCATATCTAATTTTGAGCGAGCCAATAGAGCTAGAGGTCTGATTTTTGGTATATATGGATAACTTAGCAATACAATTTTTTTGACAAAATGTCACGTGACCTTGGTGACCTTTAACCTCAAATATACATATTTGTCCATAACTCAGTAATCACTAATGCTACACCCTTCATATTTGGTATGATGGGACACCTTATGACACCACATATTGTACCTCATTAATTATGTGCATATCTAATTTTGAGCGAGCCAATAGAGCCAGAGGTCTGATTTTTGGTATGTAGGGATAACTTAGCAATACAATTTTTTTGACAAAATGTCAAGTGATCTCAATGACCTTTGACCTCAAATATACATATTTGTGCATAACTCAGTAACCACAAGTGCTACACTCTTCATATTTGGTATGATGGGACACCTTATGATGCCACATATTGTACCTCATTAATTATGCGCATATGTAATTTTGAGCGAGCCAAAAGAGCTAGAGGTCTGATTTTTGGTATATAGGGATAACTTAGCAATACAATTATTTTGAAAAATGTAATGTGACCTCAATGACCTTTGACCTCAAATATACATATTTGTCCAAAACTCAGTAACCACAAATGCTACACCCTTCATATTTGGTATGATGGGACACCTTATGACGCCACATATTGTACCTCATTAATTATGCACATGTCTAATTTTGAGTGAGCGAATAGAGCTAGAGGTCTGATTTTTGGTATATAGGGATAACTTAGCAATACAATTTTTTTGACTAAATGTCACGTGACCTTGGTGACCTTTGACCTCAAATATACATATTTGTCCATAACTCAGTAACCACAAGTGCTACACCCTTCATATATGGTATGATGGGACACCTTATGACGCCACATATTGTTCGTCATTAATTATGTGCATATCTAATTTTGAGCGAGCCAATAGAGCTAGAGGTCTGATTTTTGGTATGTAGGGATAACTTAGCAATACAATTTTTTTGACAAAATGTCACGTGACCTCAGTGACCTTTGACCCCAAATATACATATTTGTCCATAACTCAGTAACCACAAGTGCTACACCCTTCATATTTGGTATGATGGGACACCTTATGACGCCACATATTGTACCTCATTCATTATGTGCATATCTAATTTTGAACAAGCCAATAGAGGTAAATGTATGATTTGTAGTATATAGGGATAGACTATAGGATAGAAATTTTTTGACAAAATTTCATGTGACCTCGATAACCTTTTACCTAAAATACACGATTATGTCAATAAATAAGTAACCACAAGTGCTATGTCCTTTATATTTAGTAGGATGGGAGACCTTATGACAATACGGATAGTTTTCAATCGGATTCGAACCCACAACACATGCTTTACCTCGTTAATTATGCCCATATATAATTGTGGGCAAGCCAATAGAGCTAGAGGTCTGAATTTTGGCATATATGGATTAATTAGCAATACAATGTTTTTTTTCAAAATGTCACGTGACCTTGATGACCTTTGACCTTGAATATGCATATATATGCATAACTCAGTAATCACAAGTTCTTTACGCTTCAATTTTGATAGGATAATAGACCTTAAGATGTCACATCTTGTACCTCATTTATTATGCACATATGTATTTCTTGGCTGGCCAATACAGCTAGAGGTTTGATTTTTTTCCCGATTTAGAACCATAACTTAGACATGCCTCTTGTTTCAAATTGGGAACAATGACATAGACCTATGTGTCCATAGATCTGAACATATACACTTTAGTGACACTTCTTAATGACCTCATTTCCCTGCCCCCTCAAGACTAATACTCCTATTACAAGTGGGGACTATGTCATTGTCAATGACTTGTTTTTAGTATCTTAGAACATAGTACCACAGTGTTTAGCAAGAAAGATTGACGTTCCAAAGATCCAGACATAAGGTGCACCCAAAGAAAATGAAATTTCCAAAATTAGGGTAGTTCAAGCCTCAAAATTAAAAGACTTAACTTATGCTCAGACTTTCCTCAAGGAAAATAAAATCCAATTCTTTACAAAGTCGTGAATAAAAATCAGGGGTCACCATCCAAAATTTGACTCTATGACAAAGTACCTAACAATTACTGACTCCTTAAATTTAAAATGGCTGTTAACTCTATGAGGAAAGTCACAATTTTCATTTTTCACAAAAATAACCCAGTTATAAATTATATTTTTGCTCCATGAGCTTGAAAATGAGCTCCCACAAGTGGTAGACCTAGAATATTAAAGCTTGAGAGTCCAAACACCAGTATCTGTTCCCAAGCACAATTTACTTTCATCCAGCACCTGTTCCATATCTTGACCTAGATTACTTTTGGATGAGGAACACAGCGATGGTGAGGGAACAACGTATATTTCCACTAGTACACAGCCGAGCATTTTCAATCTAATTTTGTCATCTTGTTTTTGATAATTACAAAAGTAAGTTTGGATAACCTGTCATGTGTAGATGTTAACAATGATTTTCATAGGTACCAGTACATGTTTACAACAGCAGGGTTGTTACAAGTCAAAGGGTGTACCATTAAAGTAATTGGTTTTGGAAATTAGAATAATTTGATTGGATATTGTTCATCAGATGGTTGATTTACATGTTGACATCGTTCTACTTATGTAAAATGTTCTGAATATGCTGGCATTGTTTTGTAATCAGAATACTGTTGTCTGTGTATGCAATCAAAGAAAAAAATATCCCATTGTGAGTTGCCACTGTTCAGAAACTGTTTAGATTATCAAGTGAGCCACAGAATGTTCACATTATCAAGTGAGCCACAGAATGTTCATATCATCAAGTGTGCCACACTGTTCATATTATCAAGTGAACCACAGAGTGTTCATATCATCAAGTGAGCCACAGAATTTTCTCATCATCAAGTGAGCCACACGAGCGAGCCACTGAATGTTCATATTATCAAGGGTGCCATGGAACTTTAAAGACAGCCAACATCTCTCTATATGCTTGTTATCATATTGATAATTTGACTGAGATGAGAGCCATGCCATGATATTAAAGTAATATATAACAAGGGTTTGAAAATCCAGGAACGCTGATATACTGTCCTCAGATCAGTGAATTTCTAATTCCTTTGGTCATTAGCTGTTGCATTTTTCCTGTTCATTGGAGCTAAAACAAGATGAATTTCATTTGATTGTTGATGTTCCAGACCATAGACCATGTGTGGCAGATACCCTGAGTAATAACATGCCCCCATTTCCTGGAAGGTGATATTTTTCTATTGAAACTATAATCAGTGGCTGTTTTGGAGCTGTTGTTTTAATCAGATGCGAGGAGTCTGATAGGTAGAAGCCTAGACACACGATACCTATGCTACAAATATAGAACAGATGAACACATAATTTCTGCAACTTCCTGAAATGAGTGGTACATGATATATGAGTGTCAAATATCCGCCTAACTTACACTCTGTGCTGGTCAGATTTGCACTTTGCCTGAGGATACGTATTCTTATCTGAATGCTTGGCTGATTTTTAATAAGGTGGTTCATTTTTAGTCCCCACGGACACCGTCCGGGGGGACTTATAGGTTTGGTCATGTCCGTGCGTGCGTGCGTGCGTCCGTATGTGCGTCCGTCCGTCCGTTCACGCAGATATCTCAGAGATGCCTGAAGCGATTTCATTCAAACTTGGTACAAGGATTACTTCATATGTCATACAGATGCACGTTGATTTGTTTTGTGGTACGATCCAATATGGCTGCCAGGCGGCCATTTTATTACGATTTTTTCATGTACAGAGCCATAATTCAGGCATGTTTCAACTGATTTTATTCGAAGTTGGTACAAGGACATTGACCAATGTCATAGATATGCTTGTCAATTCTTTTTGTGATACGATCCAATATGGCCGCCATGCGGCCATTTTGTCACGATTTTTTCTTGTACAGAGCCATAACTCAGGCATATCTCAACCGATTTTATTCAAAATTTGTACAAGGACATTGACCTATGTCATACATATGCACGTCAATTTGTTTTGTGATACGATCCAATATGGCTGCCAGAAGGCCATTTTATTACGATTTTTTCATGTACAGAGTCATTACTCAGGCTTGTTTCTACAGATTTTATTCAAAGTTGGTACAAGGACATTGGCAAATGTCATAGCTATGCTCATCAATTTGTTTTGTGATACGATCCAATATGGCTGCCGTGCGGCCATTTTGTTATGATCTTTTCATGTACAGAGCCATAACTCAGGCATATCTCAACCGATTTTATTCAAAATTGGTACAAGGAGATTGACCAATGTCATATATATGCATTTTAATTTGTTTTGTGATACGATCCAATATGGCTGCTCTGCGGCCATTTTGTTATGATTTTTTCATGTACAAAGCCATAACTCAGGCATATTTCAACCGATTTTAATCAAAGTTGGTACAAGGACATTGACCTATGTCATACATATGCACATTGATGTGTTTTGTGATTCAATCCAATATGGCCACCATGTGGCCATTTTATTACGATTTTTTCATGTCCTGAACTACAACTCAGACATGTATCAAGCGAAGTTATTCAAAAGTATTTTTATCACAGACCTAATGAAGAGGACTCTATCCTGAGGACCTGTAATCAAAGCACCCATTAACAAGTGGGGACTGTGTCATTAACGATGACTTGTTTTAAACCAAATTGTCAAAACTGTGACTCTTGAGTTCCTGTCTATTTGTACCACAAGCTTGAGACTGTGTTCATATACTATGTGATATGTGTCAAGTACAAGTTTACTGTAAAAGCACACCATGTAAATTTTTTTGTTCTTATTTGGCCCTGTCCCATGGATTTGCTTGTACGTATAGCATTTGAAATACAGAGGCAAGAAAAATTGATAAAATCAAAATTATAATAATGATAATTAGTAAATTTGCTTCTGGTCATTGCCCATATATCACTTCAAAACCTGCTTTAGCGTTTATCAAATGTTATATGCTGACACAGCTGCACGTAATACAGAAGAGTCTAAACAAGCCACAAGACCTACATAATTTCTGTTTGCCTCATACATCTTCCTTTGGCTAGTAAAATATAGTGCCAGGCAAATGCAGAATTTTAATGTCAATATTCCTCGATGCACTAGCTTCCTTCATTCTTTCAGCAGCAGAACATAAAAACACTACAGCTTTTGACTCGAATACTTTGCTTTGTGTGATAATTCAGCGAGCAAATGTTTGAGAAATTTTCGCTGTGACAGGTACCATCACAAATACCGTATAATGGTCAACCCAGAGTTAAATTATGTACATCAAAGAAGACGTTGAATCCTAATCCATATTCAACTATTTCATCCCACTTCCAGGTGTGTAGATCCACCAGAATGGGATATGCATCAAAAGTCTTGTGGTGAAATGGGTAAAGCCAAATCTCTGTATGTGGAGGGATTGTGGTTTAGAGGGAAGATTAGTTACATTTGATAATATCGACAGCTATAATGTCTCCCAATTTAAATACATTTTATCCACTCCATGCCTTGTTGATGAAGCATTTGTATGTCTTAGTAAGCTCAGTAAAGTCTATGCAGTATACGGTAGCACAGGAGGTGAAAAATGCAAAACTTCTGTAAAATGTGATCAAAAGTTGTGTTATTGTCCCTTTCATCTTCAATGCAGACACCATTACATCAGATCTTTTCCGAACCCAACTGCACTTCCCTCCTCACAGGATAGCCTTCAGCTTTTCATCTAATTTGTTCAGCTGACCCTTGCACTTTCAACTCGCATTGTGTGGTCTGACCTTATACCCTCTGATATGAGGACATTATCCATTTAAACACTAGTGGAGGCGTAAATGGTAATGGGCTGTCAACGGGCCAACTCAGCTTTCACACAATGAACCTGTCAAATGTACGCTCAGGTCCTAATGTATACGGTAATTTAATATTCCCATGCGAGTTGGAGTCTGGTGGAGTTGAGCCAAAAGCTGACTGACAGCTACTTCATGACTCTGCATTGAAGGGGTGTTTTACACATGTCAACAACTATGAACAGAAATTGCAATACAGTGGAGCCGTTGTGTTTGCAAACTGTACACAATATAAATGCAGTTTCTGTTGGATTTACAGAGCTGTTTGCTGATCTATACTGTTTGCATCATTTCTGTCAGACTCTCTCACAGCGTTTCATTGACAATTAAGGCAGCTCCATTATGCACCACCTACATGTACCTCACACCCATTTGTCCTGAACAATCTGATCAAGGAAAAGTCTACAGAGTATTGCGAGACGCCACAGGGAACTTGAACCTCTGGTCATTGTTCTTGTTTATGTTGTTACTTGGTAATAAAATTGTTGCTGTTGTCGCAACCATACTGTTGTCATGGCAAAAGGAACACTATAATAATTGGGCTTCTGAAGCTATCAGTACGGGGGATGTGCTGAGTACAGGCAGGCCAAACATTACAATCCCTCCCATACATGTACATGTATACACACAAGGGATGCAAGAAAGTCAGTCTGGTGACAACCAATTGATTGCAAAGTGGTATTTAGGGAGCATGACTGTTCTATTTTTTCACGTCAGTTACTTTACTTAACTTTTTCACAAAACAAGAGGAAAAATTGCAATTTTCACATCATGTCAAAAAATACTATTACCCACGTCAAACCCTGGAAACACAAGTGCAGTTGACTTTATCACTGGAATTCAAGCAGTGCAATGGTGTAGTGTTAGCAAATGTAAACAAGAACAACAACCAGATTACCAAGTTCCTCGATCATGGCAAGACATTTTAGGCCAAAATAAAAAATATGTGCTGTTCCGATTACCCTACCTACCCCAATTTTATCCTCCGACCCTAGACTTTTTTGAGCTTCATAAACCAGGAAGTAAGCATAACTATATGAAAAAACATGAAACGCATGAAATCACGCGATTTTATTTTATTTTAATAGTTTGATATTCAATTCGAGTGTGTTTCATGAGGAAATTATTTACTGATAGTTTGTTTGAACGCGTACAAAATGCACATTGAGGAATAAAAAAAAAAATTAAAAAAAAAAATTCCCTACCTACCTACCCTATTTTTGAAAACCATGTAATCGGAACAGCACATATTTTTTTATTTGGCCTTATAGTGAAAGTTGCATGCTGAGTGCTGTCTTGTTAGATGCTGCTTCTACATTGTACAAGTAGATCTCAAGTATAGATCTGCAGCCGACAGTGAGGAGCTGAGAGAGAGAGAGGGTCTGCTGTATTTTTCCCAACAAGTCCCTAGTGTGATGCCATCCGTACAATTGACAATGGCTCTTTACTAACATCCGTGAAAAAATAGACATTTCTTTGGCTATGCATAAAGTTGTTGTAAGGGTAATAATGATGAGCAATTCTTAACAAGGTCATTCTGCACGCTCACAGTCATTAAAACATTAATTACAACATATTTTCCATGTAAATTGTCACCATTCAAAGAAATGATGCTGGTACTATGGCAGTACTACCAATACGAAATGGGCACACCTGGGGTGTTTTATATAAAGAGCATGTTAAAGTTTCAAATCTACAATTATAAAAGATGACCCACTTTTTAAGCTCCATTAGCAATAACTTATATTTTCCAGAATTTTGTACTCCTTGTTAAGCATTTTGTTGAATTTTTTCAAAATCATGTCAAAATGTTTGGTGCGAAAATTGTCAACACAGCTTATATAATATTTGTTATACATCCAACGCTATAGTTGACAATTTAATTTAAGTCCCATCTAGAAATTAAGTCAATAATTATTGTAATTCTACACAGCAGCTTATATTTTGAATAATTATAGTAATATTTAATATGTAATATTTTGTATTTCAGCATACTTAGAAGAATGAGAAAAGTTCTGTTTTCTTGAAAAAACTAGTAAAAGTGTCATCAAAAGTTACACCTATTGTTTCTTTATTGTTTTACAGAAAGAGACCCTGGAACAGATGAGACATCACAGATGGTGACACAAGGAGAAAATGAAGACTGTGCATCTGGCACCACAGGGGCACTTACCACCTTTCCAGACGTCAATGGTGAAATAGAGTCCAGTGAAAACTCTGGGATGTGCGCCAGAGTCAACAATGAAATGTCTGATATTGGGCAATGTCATGATGATGTGTCTGGGATGGAGCAGTGCACTGGGAGTCCAGATTTGGGGAAAGTGATTTTGCCAGGTGTGGACTATAGCGGAAAGACTGGAATGGATGATTCCAGAGGGGAAGAGACGTTTGTGTATCAATATGAAGACAACTGTGGTGACAGCGCACAGGATAGGCTTCCAGATGACAACATGGATGCCGAACAAAGTCAGAGGGAATCGAATGCCAGCCGGTGTGAACAAAATGACGCTGACAAGCATTTCAAAGGTACTGAAGAAGAGCAGTTGTCAAGCAGTGACAGGGTTGCTGATAGTGGGACTAAAGGTAGAATTTGCCAACACCAAGAGCCTGATCTTCTAACGTGTCCGAACAGCAGTGTTTGCGTAAGCGAAAAGGACCCCAAACCACATTTGTGCATGAGCACCCCATCGTTCAAAACGAGGACGTCACTCAGAATTCAACAACGGAATGTCAGGATACAGGCCATGAAACAGCAGGTGGATTCCGTCAGTGCTGAATCTCGCAGCCTGTTGAAGCAGGTTAATATCGTTCAGGAATCTCATGATGTCGGGCCTAGCTTCATCTGTAAGATCTGTGAGAAGAAGTTCAAGTGCAAAGCTACTCTGAGACAGCATGAAATGGGACATGCCTCATCTCTGTTTCAGTGCGAGTTCTGTGAGAAAAAATTCCTACGCAGGAACCTCTTACACAGCCATGTGAAAAACTTCCATGCCCAACAAAGAAAGCCGCAACCATTCCCTTGCAATCAGTGTGAACATGTTTCATTTTCTCGCAATGGACTAAAGCGCCACCAAGCACTCCAACATTTTGAAGGGCGCTCCTTTAAATGTACATACGAGAAATGCGAGTCAGCTTTCGGTCTGAGAGATGACCTTTTGAGGCATATTGCCGCTGTACATGAGGTAAGCAAGCACAAGTACAAGTGCGAATTCTGTTCTCGCACTTTTTTACACAAGACAAAGTTTGACACTCATCGTTACTCGCACGACAAGACCCTAAGCCCACACGTATGCAAGCAATGCAACCGAGGGTTCAGCACTGGAGATGCCTTACAGGGACACATCTTAACGATTCACGAAAACAAGCGACCGTTCAAGTGCATGCACTGCGACAAAGCATATACGAAGAAATACGCCCTGGATCAGCACATGAGAAAACATACAGGTCAGTTTCTACAATATCCACAGGAGAAAGCATGACATCATCCAAGTCTCTAAAATATTCTGAATTATTTATTGTCATAGCAGCATTCTAATAACAGCAAGAGCAAAACGATATTCAGGCATTTTAATTTGCAGAGTTTGAATTACGAGTAGGGTCAGAACAACATGCTTTGTTATGTACAGATTAAGATTCTTAAAACCACGACTACTGCAGTGGCTTCCTGTACAAAGTAATGAATTATCAAAAACATGCTAAAATAAAATGACATGCAGATAGTGAGAAAAAATTGCTGAAAAGCTGCTGTAAATCACCCGTTGTGAAAAAATCAAACTGACAGGATTTTATTCGCTTGGTGTTTACTAATGTCATAATAATGGGAAGTGTGTCCTTTCCTCATCTGATTAATACCGTCACACCATAACAACCTAAGCACACAGAAATATATACGGGTATATTTCTTGCAGCATGAAAGTACAGGACTCCAGTCATCCAGTACCTGCTTTGCTGTAATTTCCTTCACCTTGTAGGAAGCAAGCATTATTTTACTCATTTGACACATTTTGCGTTGGAAAACTTCATATGTTAAACACACAAATACCTGACAATTCATGCAAAGTGAACAATCTTGATGCATTTCATGCTTGTTTACATTTAAACCTAAACTTTGTTGAAAACCTTTTTTCTGTTCGTGATAGATGTAAAATATGATATCAAATTCATGTTCACAACAAACCTACAATTTTCAGGGTTTTAAACTATTTCCAAAAATACCAATCCAAATTTTGACTACCGACTGGCATTGACTGGATGACATGCCTAATCAGTTGGACCTCAATGGTGATTGATTGAACTGGAATTACCTTTAGCATCATAAGGGATCAATTTCAACCAAATTTGAATCACTCACAGTGAACCCTTGGCCTTTGACAAAGATGTAGGTCACTGCCTCCTCATCATCTGGTAGGCCAGTCTAAATTAGTCAGATAGCCCAACATTTTTTTTTGGATTTGAAGATGTTTTCTTGGTAACAGTAAAGTGTCGCTACAAAGCTTGTGAGAAAGGTGTAACAGAACAGTTCTCAATTATCATTTATCATTGATAGTATTTTAAACTACATGTCTCACCTTTTCCCAGAGCTATTTCATTCTATGTGTGACAGTTGTGTTTAACTTGTAGCAAATACAGAGCAAATGACGGTTTCCTATTATTCGCTTTGATTGCATGAATAAATAATTTTGCAGTAACTATTAAATCAGTATAAATATCTTGAGCGCTCGTATCTCCTAATTATGAAGACTAGGTCTCACAACAAAGTCAGATAGCCCAACTTACAAGGCCTTGAATGACAGACACGCTCCACTCATTCAACTACCACCATCCGGAGCTTTGTTTCTAAACCGTCTGATTTCTTTAGCCATGGATGCAAAAACCAATAAAAGCGGATGAAACAAAGTCCATCTGTTGATGTCAGACCCCCTCCTCTTTATTTATGTGCAGCAGCTGGTGGGTACCAACAAATCTTGTCATTGAGACTAAATTTAACCAGCCATTGTCACTGTCTATGCAAGCTTTACATCACTGTACTACAATCCACACACAATTCAAGTATATGCATTGAGTTGTAAGTAACAATAGTAATAATAGGTGCAATTATGACAGCATTGAAAAGACGGAAACGATTTATAGTGGGAAAATCAAGCAGTGCATCAAGGTTATGCTTTGTGTATTTACAATTGAGAAGTCACTAATTTGAATATCAATATTATCTATTGTTATGCAAATTTACCTATGGTTTTCAGACAATTTAATGCAGTGGTTAGGTGACCATCCCTGTCACCACAAGTTCTGTTATTCTCCAGGAATCAGATTTCTTTTAGGTGATACAGAGTCTTGTAGAGGTGTGCTGCCTTTACTTTCCTTTTTTGTAATGGAAGTTTGGTGTTTCAATATGCAGGCACGTACATCTGGTTCAGAAACACTGGCCTTCAACTTCTCTTGTGAGAATCCTAGCTGCCTCATATCAGTTAAAGCCTCACTAGCTCTAACCACGGTCCCTCCACAAGGAGGAGGGACCGTGCTCTAACTTTCGGTACAGCATATCCATCTGAAAATCATGTTGTGTCATCCACAAATGAAAAAATCTTTTATCCTTTTACCAGAAACTGTAAGAGTTGAAATGTCCATTTCCCTTTGTAGTTAAAAGGAGTGTTTCTAACATCAACATAAACAACACATACTAGGGTTCTGGCCTCTCTAAATTTCTGTTTTCAATCATGTTTGTAGTCAGTTTATGTAGATTTTGTCATTTCTTTAATCACTTTTGCTGTATACAACTATTCCTTGGTAATTTTTAATGGCTCTTTTTTGCCCTGAAATTGAAATCCTGTCTCTCTCTTTGTTGAAAGGTGAAAAGATCAGCAAGTGCACAGTCTGTGGAGAGATGTTCGTGAACGCCAGTGAAAGGCGGCACCACCTGAAGAATGAGCATGGCATCGGTCACCCGTGCCCCGAGTGCGGCGTGCTTTTCATATCTGATTACAAGTGCAATCAACATTTCATAAAGCAACACACCAAACAGAAAAAGCTATCCTGTAACTTATGCAAGAAACCCATGCCCACGGCGGCCGATCTCCAGCACCATTTGATGACGTTCCATCGAATACAGAACTCTTCCGTGACGCAGCAATCAAACGAGTCAACCATGCCAGTGGTAGGCGCAAACGCAGAAATTGATGACCAGGAAGACAGTGTATCGATTTCAGATCCGGATCCGACCAAACTGAGCGAAAATGACAACATTCAGATCATTGAAACACCAATCATTGCAATGCATCAGGGTAGCGAGGGTAACGGTGATCATGTGATCTTTGTTGAATCCACTGAACTGGAGACGTCACTCCAAACTGACAGCAAGACAATGATCGTTTACTTCTGTCCATCTGACAACACGTCCGATGCAATTTCCTCGCAGGATGACAATGAACTTGAACCACCTCAGAATGTCACCACTGGTGTCTTAAATGATAATGACCTTCAAGATAACACTGAGAACATGGTTATGTAAAATTACAATAATCTTGTTTGTTCAATATTTGTACATTTTTTATTAAGTTTTCTACATTCTAAAGGCCAATTTGTTATCACGCATACAAAAGTTGCCTTTGTCTATCTAATACACATATTTACAAGGTTTCACATCCCCTGTTGATTTCAACAAATCATCGAAGTCTATATGTATGTAACCTTAGATGGTAACACAAAATCACTTACAATAAACCTTCAATAGTCATTCAAGGAATTGAAACTTGCCAAGTACCTATTCTCTGTCCAAAGAAAACCACTGCTCACTACGGCAACCATTTTTATACACAACTGCAGAAAGATTCAGTTCATTTCTATCTCTATGATATTGTCATTGTCATTGTCAAAAATCTAGCAGATTAAACTTTTAAAGCCAATCCAACACAAGGTGCCCAGTTTAAGGGAATTCTGTATTTCAAATTTATGACAAAATTATGACAGACAATGGCCGAAACCTGTTATTAAAAATAATAAAAAAATCAAAAATCAAGTTTAGTTTTTTTCTGAACTCTAAAATTCATTTCACAGTTCGATTTTGTTCAAAATACGACTGTGAATTGATTGTAAAGGCATTTCAAGATGGGATTTCTGAGATGTCAGATTTCTGGTGTTGTATCTGCAACGTGCAATTTTAATCCACAAAATAAAAACAAGATGAACATGAAAGCAATATAAGGGTCATTAATTAGTTTGGTTATGTTGCAATATTGCAGAAGTATATACCAAGTCACAAAGGAGTGAACAAAACCACCATAACCCTCTGAGTGCTGTAATTGTTCCCACCAAAATTTTAGTGAAACATTTGTAGCAATTTTTGTGAATTTTTCTGTAATTTTTTGATCATTTTGGACCAAATGGAGATCACATTTCATTGGCTAGAGTTTTGTTATCAAAATTCTGACAAAAATCTGAAAAAAATTGACAGGAGCATATTTTCTAAAGGTGACAAAAGTTGACTTTGTGCTCAAAGGGTTAAAGGTACAGTAGCTGTAATTTATGTGGTGTTTCACTGATTTTGTTTTCCTGGCCGATGGCAAGTTCTTGTTTTTCTCCAAAAAGATATGTTAATAATGTTAAAATACCCACTATTTAGCTTGTCAACACAGCGCCTATACTTGTAGAATGCACTGTTTTTATTTACATTGTAATTCTAATCTGGACCAATATTCTCTTGTCAACAATATCAACTCAGTTTACACATGTACAGGCCGAGTTGACAAGCTGAATACTGTGTATCTCAACATGCTTTGCCGAGTAGAACAAGATCCAGCTGACATTAATGACAACAATGTTGCAAAAACAATCATAAAGTGTTACAGCAGCTACTACCCCCTTGATCCTCAAAGAACAAACAAGTGATAAAATAATAAAAAGAACAGTCACCCATATTTCTAAACTCTCTACCGGTATATAGAGCCAATGTATTGTGTAATGTAAAAAGAAAAACTTTAGGATTTTTTGTATTTTTTTCATGCGTCAGAAAATGCATTGGTAATTGTTTAGCACAACAGGAGGTGCTTTTGTCATGATTTTTTTCATCCATGTCTCTCTTGGCTCTGTCGAAATTTGCACAAAGTGGAGACAGTATCTATTGAATGACATTCTCCAAAGTACATAACTGTTTTAAGTAGGTGCATTCCAGTCCCCAAAATAGCATATGTGTATTGGCATTTGTGAAATACTGAATTGTCTCACGACCCTCATAAATACTGGGTTAGCACAATTGTGGCAAACATTTGAATTGGCCCAATTGAAGATCAAGAGGTTAATAAATGCGGAACCAAATTCGTCTACTTTCAGCATATTATTGTACTAACCAGGGCAGTGTGCCAACCAGAGTTCGTGTGAAATCATGGTAATTTCATAAAATGCTTCCACTGTGCTGGATTTTATTGCTTTATTTATTGGCTGCCATCTGTGCTAGGCAGCCACGAGTTTACCTTTACTGGTGAAATGCATACATTTACTGTACATGTCTTTGTATGTATGTTATCTGAAAAAAAATTGAAAATTGCTGCATTTATCATTATACAGAGTAAAGATAACATCGTTAATCATCGATTGGGTGTTTCTTCAAATGAACATGTCAGTCCTTGAAATATGCAAATGAGCTTTAAAAGTGTGGAAATCATGAAAATCACCAAAAATTACCGTTAAGAGTGATTATCTGTCCAACCTTCCAGCGTCTGCTATCACCGTCTAAATAATATCTTATCATAAACTGCGGCAACAACCACCTGCCTATCACCGTTCATCGCTTGTATTTGTTGTGTAAAATATATTGATATACCATTGGTGAAGACAGGAACATGTCCAGCAATTTGAGAGAATAGTTAAAATATATATACAATGAAAAAATAATCCACCAACACAAGGATTGGTATGA